>NC_051179.1:22555370-22677284 GCF_013339695.2 Rhipicephalus sanguineus
TAGCTAGGCAGAACTTGGTTGTATCTATAGGCTGTCGATAGTGTGCCGGCAGCTTGTCGAGTTCACTCTTTTGCTTGGCTTCTTTCCGCATACCCGTTTGATGACGATAGTTTTCTTCTCCATTTTTAGTGGACCAGTGGTGAGTAGTGGGATTTACCCAATTTCTGTGGCACCCCGGCTCCCCCCGCCCCTCCGGCACGCCTCAAACAATGCCTTTGTTCTTTGCTGACGAGGACTGCTTAGTTACTTTGATTTATGCCTTTGCAATCCGATATAGAGAAAAGAAAACACACATGCGACATTTGCGACGCGTTATCTCCTCGGTACGCAAAGAAAGATACGCCACGCATGACTCATTCCACTGCGCTGCTCTTCACCAGGCGTTCCTCGGAAGGTAAAGCTCTTCTGTGATGATCGATATGACGGTCCATAGATAAGGGCGTAAACGAGAGCATGACGCATTTCGTTCTTGTTATCACCTCTATTACTTGGCAAGACCGTGCGCAATTCTTCCGCGCTCAAGTGCCGAGTTAGCGATATCAAGCGACGCTTGGCGTATATCTTAAATGCCCAACGAAAGAAAATAAAATGGGAAGCAGATCCAACGCTTGGAAAGGTGTGAAAGTTTTGTGGAAAGGTGTGTAATAGTTGTTGGTGCGTTAAGTACGAAAACCACCATATGATTATGAGGGTCGCCGTAGTGGAGGGCTCCGGGAATTTCGATCACCTGGGGTTCTTTAACGTGCACCTAAATCTAAGTAAACGGGCCTCTAGCAACAATACCTTGATTTGGGCGACTTGGTCCAACAGCGCCAGTCCTGTTATGTGCGTTTCTTTCATCTTCGTAGTTTGCGCTTTCCAAGTATACCGTATAAAGAGGGGACTCTATATAGCATTTCGCCTCCATCGAAATACGGTGATTATGTAACTGCGCAAAAAAACGGACGGTGACACAAGAGGAGAGGAAGCCGCCGGAGCGGAATTCGATCCCGCGATCTTCGGGTCAGCAGTCGAGTGTGTAAATGTGTGATGGTTCTAGGACTTATATATGCGAACTCAGTGGTGTGCATGAAGTCAGAGGTTCAATCACGACTGGACGCGAATCAAATGACTGTGGGGCGCGCCTCGCATTTGGCGCTCACGGGAAGACGACAAAAGAGTCTGTAAAGGGCGATATGAGATGGGCAGGTTTTGAGGTGAGAGAAGCTCAGAGTAGAATTAGGTTCGAAGAGAGGCTAAGGAATATGAAAGACAGTAGACGTGCACAGAAAGTGTTCCGGTATTTGTATTGGAAGGGCGTTGACTCATGGAGGAAAAAAACTAGAAAGCTCACCAGCAAGTATACGGCCATGGTAGTGTAAGCGATATGGCGAAAAAGAGCGTTAAGGTAAAAAAAAAAGTTATATACGGAAAATATGCCAGGGAAAAATTCTCTAATGTTACAGAACAGAATGCACACACTACAAACACGCAGAAGAAGTAATAGCATTTTACTTCTACACGATACTCATGCTGGGAGAAATGTGACGTTACCCTCTACTGCATGTCGGCCAACTACGTGAAGAACAAGAGTCAGTCACGAACATTTGCTTGCGTCAATTTTTGAAAGAAAAAACGCTTACAAGTGAGATTTTTTCCCTCGAACGGTAAGCGAGTGGAATTCCCTGCCTTTGGTGCATTTGTGTCAAACAATTTAATGGCTGCATTGACAAACCATTGATGTGAATTTTAGCAATGTCGAAGTGTGATCCCTGCTTCCTTTTATGCATTACGATCACTTTATGCAGTTTTGTTTACACATGTTTGCGTTTTCTTTTTCCTTGCTGCAGTGCTGCTTGGGCCAAAGTATTGGCCTGCAGTATTAGAATAAATCGTAGAGGCAGTGAAGGTTTACAGGATAGCTGCGATGACAAAAAAAAAAAGAAAAGAAAGAAAACGGCTCTGAGTAACTATACTGAAAGGGTAAAGACGTAGCTAGGCTTTGTTTTCATGTGGACCCTGTGTGCTCACATACACTGCAGGATTGACGACAAGCACTATACACGTATCAACAGAGCCGTGCGGTCGTTGGGTGGTCAGGTTGTTGGCTTCTATGCGCGAAGAACCTTCATCGCTGACATCGCTTCCGGTCCGGATGTTGGTGCTTCAACGTGCGCCCTTGAACGGGGCCCGACGTGTTTAATCGGCGACGCCCCTCAACGTTGATCCAGGCGTATCATCGCTTCCTTGTGTTTCGTTCGTCTCGCACGCAACTCACTTCGGCCTGACAGAACCCCGTTTTATCTAGCGGTTCTCGTGCAACATGTTAACGATAATAATTGTTGGGGTTTTACGTCCCAATACGACGATATCATTATGAGAGAGGCCGTAGTGGAGAGCTCCGGAAATTTCGACCACTTGGGTTTCTTTAACGCGTACCTAAATATAAGCCCACTGGCCTCTAGCATTTTGCCTTCGTCGCAATGCGGCCGCCGCAGGCGGGATTTGATCTCTCGACCTTCGAGTCAGCAGTCAAGCACTATGACCACTAAACCAACCGCGGCGGGAGTTTTCGTGCAGCAGTCAGCATTTTAATATTAGACAGTTTGAGAATTGGAGACGCACGCCACGCGCCTCTGGCATCCACGAGAGAGTGCTCTAGTTGTGGTCCTCTGTTTCCTCTGTCCTCGTCTTTTTAGCGTTGTAGCTTGTCGATCATGAAACAGAGGAGAATCGTTGTGCTTTATAGTCTTGCTGTTTCGATTCATACTGCAAGATTAATTAGCGGTCTATCGGGTGCAAAATAGCATGCTATAGTAAGCCAGCCATTACTCGCGCCTCTGCAAATCAGAGTACAAAAGGTAGTCGATTATACGGTGCGCATGGAAGCATGTGAAATAAGCCTATAGGTGGCGAAAATAAATTCATAGTCACCAACTATACTACGTGCCTCATAATTACATCGTGGTTGTTGTAAAAAAAAAGTTACTCTCCATACGTTAGTTGCAGTTCAGACATTTGTAGTTTGCCTTTTGGTGTGCCGTTCTTAAGGTGCGTAGTGCCATATGTTCCAGCTAGCCCTCTTCAATGCCCTCGTAAAAGAAACCATGTATAAAACATTTTACATAAAACACCTGGGCGCCGCCACCTCGGGCTGTTTAACAAATGCTTCTGATTTTTGTATATCGCGACATCAATGAATAAGCTCATGAAATGTCGGATGCACCAACCCAACCGTTTTCATGGGTACGCGCGTCTACAGTAGCACTGTTCGTTTAGTTGTTAAAGATACAAAACTGCAAGGCTACAGCCCAATATGTCGGCATCAAAACTCATCGTGAAATAGTCTATGGAAAACCTAAATAACGTTTTGAACTGTCGACAGCACCATTCCTGTGGATTGTAATGGCTGCGTGCATCGACGACCTTAGCAAGAGGCCGAACCGTGAACAGTTAAAGGAATTTCTGGCTCAAAAGCATTGCGATAACGAACGAAGGTCGCGGATTCTCGCGCGCTAACTATGACGTCGTGACCGCGCCGTAAAAGCTCTTCCCTGCCTTTCAGAGGAAACACGTCGTAAAGGCCGAGACAGACGGTACGATTTTCCGTGCGATGCGGCGTCCGACACGGCGGTGGGAGAGAGGGAATGGTGGCTGTCCGATGCTATGAAAGGTCACCATTCCGGTTTTCCCACCGCCGTGTCGGACGCCGCATCGCATGGAAAATCGTACCGTCTGTCTCGGCCTTAAGGCGCGCACCGGGAGGTTGTCAACGGTGGACGCTCTGAACGCGGCCCCCCACATCGTGTGTCATCGATTTGTGCGCTCTCTCGACCGCCGATGCTCAGCACACTCCTTCCCTGACTATAGCTTTTCCACACTTGTACCTGTCTTTTTTATTGTGACTTTTTATGGTTGGCTCGCCGGCTTCTGCGAAGGCAGCGTGCAACTGAAAGGAACTGAGAGGTGACACGAAACCTGCTTGTGCTCAAAAGACGTTCGCGCTTTCCGAAGAAATTCCGTGCAGCGCGTGGCCGGCTTTCTACGCCCTCCTTCCACCACTGCCAGTGCTGCCTTTTAGCGGCGTTGGCACAAGCAAAACGGGGAAAACAGGTGCACAAACAGAATGAGGATTCGGGAGGAATCCCTAATGCTGCACCGATGTTGACTGTTCTGTATACAAGCACGACTCCTCTTCGCTGCATTCACGTCGGCGTGGTCGTGTACAGGGATCAGAAAAGAAGAGGGGAGGCGGCTTCCTGCAGTGCCGACCCCTCCTGGAAGTCAGAGTGCTCTCGTGGGGACGCAGCATACTTCCGTGGAAAGGCGTGGGTGGTGTAAGGGTGAACGGTGTCGCTCTTAGCGCGATTCCATTATGTCGGAACGACGAGTACGAAAGAAGGAGAATCAGCGTGCTCTGAGCGGTACTTTTTATTTTTTTTCTTGTATGCTTGGAAAAGATGAGGATGAAAGCCCGTGTAGAAAAAGCCGCGAGGATGTTTCCTGGTGGATAGCGACGTCCTTCACCTGCGCTTTGGATGTGGCCGCGTTGACTGGAGGTCTCTATCGCATTCCGGTGTTGCACGTGCGCTTGGACTGTGCGCGGAATTTTGGAAGTTTGGGGAGCGTGAGGAAAGGAATGTGCTCGGATAGAGTTTCGGAGAAGAAGGCCCACCGTCGGACCGGATCACGCGTTTGGAAGCAGGAGGGAAGAAATAACGTTCTTCTGGAGCATGTGGTCACTTAACGGTTCTATTTAATATGCGAATCCTTCTTGGGCTTCCTCGATGAAATTTAGGATCAATAGGTATAGGTCCCTGCCTCTTTAGCCTCTAGAAGAGGAGGAGGAGGAGGAAAAACCGTTTATCTTCAGAAAACAGCGAGAAAGTTCTTTCTTCGCCCTAGGTGGCCGGTTTCCTGGGTCCAGAAAGCCGTTGGCTAATGCCGCGTCCCGTGCCTGGTCCACCAGACTTCTCTGATCTTCCAAGCTCTGTGCCGTCAACATTGCTCGCCTCGTATCTTCGGTGGCTTGTTGCGGTCTTGAAACTTCGTCTTGATTCTTTACCTCATGGTATGTAGAGTTACCGTATATGCTACCTAAAGGTAGCATATACAGTAACTCTAATGGTATGGGCATTCCAAAGCCATTTGTTGTAGAGTGTCCGGTATATCACAAAATCGGCAGCCTAACCCAACCTAACCGAATCGAAGCTCATCCAATCCAACTCAACCAAACTCAACCTATGGGAATTATGCGCCTAATGAGTATCTAAAAAAAGTAAAGAAATAAGTGTTATATATATATGAGAGTGAGAAGGGAAGAAGTCACTGCGGAGAGCGCCACCACTGCAGGAAAACGAAACAGCGTGTGCTGATCATTGATGGCAGACATGAGTGATGGACTTTCTTTTGGAGCCACGTGTGCTCGCTCGCGTGGGCTTCGGCTCATTAGACTGCACATTCGAGATGCCCAGCTCACGATGCTCGATAATTTCGAGCCTTTCACGTTTCGTACCGTTCGGTACGTGCAACGAGCTATTCGCGAGCAGCAAGAGCATAACAGCTAGCACTATAAATACCTTCTCCGCAGCGTGCATTAATTGTTTCGATTCCGACAGTACACGCAGTTCGGATATATGGCCTCGCCGCAGTTGTCCATTAAGCGAGTATAACGGATAGTAATTAGGCACGCGAAGGAGATAAGGGTTTCTAAAACGTCGTGAGCGAAGCAGTGGTCGAGGGGACGTGCGCCTAATTACCCGCGTAACGCGCAGCCCGCCACCGCAGCAAGCTTGGCACTGTCGTCGCCTTCTCCGATATCGCGAACGAACTGCGACTGTATATCCTATACCGTATACAACGCCGAACAAGCGCCTTAATGCACTGCGGTGGTTGCATCGCAAGCAAGCGCGTCTATATATATATATATAATATTATATATATAATATATATATATATATATATATATATATATATATATATATATATATATATATATATATATATATATATATATATATATATATATATCGCAGTGATATATAGAGAAGATATATATATAGAGAGAAGGGAGCTCGTACAATAACTCTGTGTGTATATATATATTATATATATATATATATATATATATATATATATATATATATATATATATATGTATATATATATATATGTATATATATGTCTAATATATATATATATATATATATATATATATATATATATATATATATATATATATATATATACACACACACACACACACACACAGAGTTATTGTACGAGCTCCCTTCTCTAGGAAGCACATACGCGCAGTAACTAATTGCAAGGTGTCATTAGTTAGCTTAGCGGTTAGATCAGGTTACCGTTACCTCAAATGAAATGCAGGGTTCGCAACTTATGATACATGTCGCGGGGTATATTTAGTAGTCCGAGCAGGTCTTAGTAGTCACGCTTTTGCAAACGTTGATTGTATCGGTTCGTCGAAAATAGTTGACGGGATTGTTAGGAGCGATTAGATCTGCTCTTGGCCATGGACATAAGTGGGTGAACGGCGCTTGATGATGGGCATGCACTGTAAGTTTGTTATACCCCCCCCCCCCCTTTTTATTGTTGTTATTCGCGGATACCCAGATACCCACCGTAATTCGTAAACTTGAGCATGTGTGACGGTGAATACGCATGAAAAATAGAACGATAAGTGCTGCAAATTGGGCAGGTTGGTAAAGATGCATGACTTCAAATGAGTAGCGCGCAAAAAAAAACGCCAGGCCTGCGCGGAAAGCGCAGCACAGTCACAGCGAAAGCTCGAAGAGCGGCATTTCTATAGAGCCAGTTATAAACTCTCTTGTGGTTATTAATACAACTACACTAGCAACGTACCCACTACGCCTGAAATCATAATTTTTGTGACGTTGGAAAGCACCCACCACGACATTACTCGTCATTCTGCGGAGAAGCGAGGTACCATCTGTAAGGCATTATGTGCAGTTTCTTGATGCGACGACTCATAACGATGAAGAATTATGACTGAGCCTTTTGTAATGGGTTGGAAGCTTTAAATGACCCACTAGTTACGTAATTCGCATTGTGTGACGCTGGTCGTTATTTCACTCTCCCACCACGCTTTATAACATATACGCTAACGTGAGAAAGAGATAGAGAGAGTGGAATTAACTTTATTAAGACCCTGAGGAAATGAATCATGGGAGCCTTATGGGCTTCCTTGGCAACCAATAGAGGTGCACTTGCGAGGAACCCGCTACGCTATAAATCATAATTTTTGTGAAGTATAGGGAAGCAGCCACTATGCAATTTTTCGTCATTCTGCGCAGAACCGTGGTACCTGCTAAACACCTCTAAGGCATTATGTGCACTTTGTTGATGCTGTGCCTGATGACGACGAAGAATTATGGCGAAGCCCTTTGTAATGGGTTGGAAGCATTCAACAACCTACTCGTTGCGCAATTCGCATTGTGTGACGCCTGGTTACAGAACTCGCGTTGTGCGACGCTTGGTGCTTATTTTACTCTTCTACCACGCTATATTGCATATGTTAAAGTGGTTCCTTCCCGACATGAAGCATGTATAGGACCTTTTTGCAAAGCAGTTTCAAGCACCGGCATGGCTTGAAACTGCTTTGCAAAAAGGTCCTATACATGCTTCATGTCGGGAAGGAACCACTTTAACATATGCAATATAGCGTGGTAGAAGAGTAAAATAAGCACCAAGCGTCGCACAACGCGAGTTCTGTAACCAGGCGTCACACAATGCGAATTGCGCAACGAGTAGGTTGTTGAATGCTTCCAACCCATTACAAAGGGCTTTCAAGCACCGGCATGGCTCAGGGAGAAAGACGAAGACGCCGTTCGGAACGGTTGTGTTTTTGATGTTCTCCGCTACAAAGGATCAATCGGCTTCAAGCCGAGGTACTGCCCAGGTTTCTACCAGCAGTAATGACTACCGTATCGTCCTGCCCCGTCTTCCTACTGGTAAGCTCGTCGCTGACTCCGTTTTCCTGCATGCAGATCTTGCTGGCCGCCCATACCGAGCGCAGGACTTTCGAGATGCCCTCCGGAATATCATAGACCTTGCTGATATAACCTCGATCGGGCAATTTCAAATGTCACATGTCTGGATGGTGACTTGCAGGACTGCGCTATCTAAAGTGAAGATAGTTACCTGTGGTGAATTCTTTGTTCGAGGACGAAGATGCGTCGTTATAGACCCTGAACCCACGGAAGTTAAAATGAAGCTGTTATGGCTCCCTGAACGCCTGGAAGATATTTATGTGCACGAAGCCTTTCAGCCTTTCGGAAAGATCAAGTCGATTTCAGCGGAAACTTGGAGGGTGTCAGAAATGGAACAGATGAGGACCCTTAACCGAGACGTTGTACTGGCACTTGGTGACGGAGTCCGTGTCTCCGACATCCCGCATCTGCTCTCAGTTTGTGGTCTACAAAGCCTAGTGCTGATTCCCGGCAGGCCACCTTTATGCCTTCGTTGCAACAAAGTAGGACATATTCGTCGACACTGCAGGACACCACGCTGCGAAGATTGTCGGCGGTTTGGACACACGGCTGAAGAATGTGTGGCTACGTATGCCAATAAATTACGACATCGCATGCGACCACCTGAAGATGCGTTTCCAGAACATATCATGGACGCTACGGAAGTCCTCGATGCAACGGGAGACCTTCCACGTGCTGCCGTCGCTGAGCCCTGTGCTGTTGACAAGGACGCAGCTAGTGACTGTGCTGGAGCGGAGAACTCTAAACAAGCGTCAAACACCGTAGAGGTGACAGACAGCGGAGAGAAGGAAGCAGTACCCGCACATGAGTCAGTATTGACACAAAAGGAAAGCCCCAGCAGTAATGCTGATGTAGAAACGCCACGTGAGAAGCTAACTAGTGCCGATGTGCGAGAATCCGTCGATGTTTCTATAAGTAAGCGCCCTGCATCGTCAAACCCTGAGACGAGTGAGGAAAGTGACTCGGCGGTTGGCCCAAGACAATCACGACGTCGGAGATCATCAAAGCATGCAGGAAAGTGCAGACGTTCAAGATCAAGGAGGCCTGGCGGCGGTAACGGGGAACATTCGCGCGCCCCTTCCCCACCAAACCGGCGTATGCAGCTCTGATAAAAGTGTAGACACCATGGCGCTGCCTCAGAAAGTCACTTTTGCAACGATCAACGTATGTGGACTTCGATCCAAGCAGAAGCAGGTGCAGCTCCGCCGGTTGCTGTTCAGCCATCACCTTGACTTCGTCGCCGTTCAAGAAACGAAGATCGAGAGTGAAGTGGACACGGAGAGGGCCTTGCGGCCATATCTCTCCGTATTTGATGTAATTGTTTCGCACGCTGTAGGCCTATCGGCGGGCTGCCTTTTGTTTCTTAGGAAGAGTTTACCGTATTCTTCTGTTGCCTATAATGTTGACGCAGAGGGGCGGCTTATACAATGCGACTTTATGTTGTATGGGTTGTCGTGGCGCCTAATCAATGTATATGCCTTCAATGATGCACCACGGCGCACTAATTTCTTTGAAAGCTTGGCCACTTTGCTAGATCCTGACCGTAACATTCTGCTCATGGGTGATTTCAACTGTGTTTGCAGTCCGTGTGATCGTACTGGGTTTAGCCGCAGCGATAAGAGTGCTGAAGTGCTATCTCTGATAGTTCAAAATGCGGGACTTGTTGACATAGGAGCACTGAATAGATTACCCTCATATACACATGCACAGGGTAGTACTCACACTAGAATTGATCGCATTTATGTTTCAGCGCCTCTTATTTCTCGCGACCTGTCATGCAAAACGGAGCCTATTTCGTTCTCAGATCACTGCATTGTTGTGGGGCAGATTGGTCATAACACTCGATCATATTTCAGACCGCAGTGGGCACTCTGGAAACTCAACTCTTCAATTGTGAGTGACCAGGAATTTACTGCTCGCGTGCACGTAGCCCTGAGGAGTTGCTTGTCGGCTGACATGCCTTTGTTTGCCTCTTGGGAATTTTTCAAACAAGAAGTTCGGACAGTAGCTATCGAAATCGGATCAGTGCGGGGTTTTTACAGAAGGTTAGAACAAAAGATGTTGCTAAAAAATCTTCAAAACTTATATGAATTTGAATGTGAGGCGCCTGGTTGTTACACAGACGAAATCGCTAATGCCAAATGCGCACTCCAGAGGTACGACACCTTACGCTACAGAGGTGCCCGTGTTCGATCACGCAATACTCGTACCTTGCATTCAGAGGAACCCACACGTCAAGCCTTACTCGATGAATACCGCAACACAAAAAGCAAATTTATACCAGATTTATATTCGCAAGGGTCATTGGTAACTAATACAAGTGAAATCATGACAGAATTTGAAGCTTATTACACAGCATTGTTCAGCGATTCCTATGAAAAACAGAATGAAGATCTAGTAACGCAGTTTCTGTCATTTGTGACTCCTTTATCGGACGAAGAGTGTGAGTCTATTAGTGGGCCTATCACTTTAAAAGAAATAGAACTCGCCGTTGACCAGTTACCGATGTCGAAAACGCCAGGACCCGACGGGATGTCGGGCGAGTTTTACAAAACCTTTAAATCCTTACTGTGCCCGGTACTGCTGGACATTTTCACGCAGAGTTTGAATCTGGGGACCCTTCCTCAATCTTTTACAAGAAGCCACACCGTCCTAATTCCGAAATACTCAGATAGAGAAAAGCTTCGTCATGTTGACGGCTACAGACCGATTACACTGTGTAACGTTGACTATAAAATTTTTGCAAAAATACTATCAAACAGACTACAATTTGCAATGTCAATTCTTATTGGCGCCCACCAGACTTGCGGCCTGAAAGGTCGTTCAATACAAACCAACATACACATTGCCCGCACAGTATTGGAATATTCTTCCCACTCGTATGATCAACTGGCAATATTACAAGTGGATTTAGCGAAGGCGTTTGATCGGGTTCGTCATTCCTTTCTATTTTCTCTTCTAGAACATGCTAACATTGGTTCCACTATATTCAAAGGTATAAAACTATGCTACAGTGATTGTTCAACTCGTTTGATTGTTAATGGCCACCTGTCAAAACCTGTGTCGATTCACTCTTCTGTGAAGCAAGGCTGTCCGTTGTCGCCACTGCTTTTTGCCCTCTATTTGGAACCACTGTGCTTAAGCGTGATTCGATCTTGCAATGTTCATGGTTTCAGTGTTTACGGAATTGAGGTGAAAGTTTTAGCGTATGCGGATGACCTGGCGTTCTTTTGTACAGACATTTCCAGTATAAAAACAGTGGTGTCCACTATTCGGGAATTCGGAACCATTTCTGGTGCACGAATGAACTTTGCTAAAAGTTTAGGACTGTGGTTTGGCCCGTGGGCTTATAAACCAACGAATTTCGAGGGTATTGCATGGTCTTGTGTGCCACCGAAATACCTTGGCGTTCCATTGGATGCATATAAGTCAAGCACACATTATTGGAAAGAACGTGTACCCAGCCTAAAGCGTTACGCCCAGACGTTTATTCCCCATAACCTCTCAATTTTTGGCAGAGCTAAAGCATGCAATCTATTCCTGGCAACAAAATTATTCTACGTACTACAAATACTACATTGTTCCAGGGTTTACATTCAGAAGTTTCACCGAATCTTTGCTACCTTTATTTGGTCATCAAGTTACGAGCCGATGAGGCGTGACAATGTTTTTAGACCAGTTTGCGCAGGTGGTCTTGGGTTGGTGCATCTCTTTATTAAACAATTGGTATCCCGTTTTTTCTACTTTCGGGACTGCGATCATCCGCTGCTTCGAACATTTTTACAAGTGAATCTCGTCGATGTTTTACCAAGTTTAGTGGTATCTGCTAATTGTGCTTCGCCTCCCTATTTGCAAGGATTCATGCGTGAAGTGTATGAATCAGTGCGGTTTTTGACAGTAAGATTCTCTAACGACTATTTATTCTCCAGTTCACGAAAAGATCTATATAATGCCATATTAGATATGTTGTTTCCTGCACCTTTGTACCGCTCACTATATGCTGGATTGCCTGGACACGACGTGCTTGTGCGTGTGAAGAAAATGCCTATTTCACCAACATCCAAGACATTCTTCTACAAAGTGCATACACAGACGCTGCCTGTGAAGACCTGGTTAAGCAGCAAAGGCATCTTTGTATCTTCAGTTAACTGTCGCCTCTGTGAAGTTCCGGAAACTATAGAACATTGCTTCATCAGCTGTAAAGACGCCATACTCTTCTGGGACGTTCTACAAAGGGCTTTTAAAAAACAACTCGATTTAAATTCGTATAGCATACGTTATCTCATGCCACCCAAAAGCCATTCTATGCCTGTTGACATGCTATTACTAATGGGTATGCACAGTTTATGGAAAACTCGCATGTTAGACAGGCATGCGGAACCCATGGTATCATCGCGGTTGCATCTCATTCAAATGGCTCTTCAGCTAAAAGATTTTTACGAACAATTAGAGTTTCAACCGGACTGGTATCCACTCTTCATGAAATGTATAGCTTTAATACCCTTTTAGGACTTCTGTGTAACGCTTGTACGCTGGTAGAGGCCGCCTTGAGTATTTTGTTCGCTATGTATGCTAATTACACACATTTGTAATAAATACCATGAAAGAAAAAAAAAAAAGCACCGGCATGGCTCAGAGGTTGAATACTTGGCTCCCACGCAGTGGGCCCTGGTTCGAACGTCGTTCGATCCTGGGATTTCTTTTGTTATTCGTTTTTTTTTTTCTTATTTTGAGCGATAGTGGATACGAATACCGGCGGCGGTGGCGGCGGCGGCGGACAACTACGGCGCCAAAAACGGCCGCTGAAACGACCTCATAACAGCTTTCGCTGTAAAACGGAGGCAAAGGAAAGAGACAGAGAGACGTCCTGTCTACGTCTCTTTCTTTTGCCACCGTATTTTTTTTTCGCTATTTATTCGAAATCATTAAAAATTGACCGTGAAGTAGGCCTTGAGCAAATTCGCTAAGCGTTTCCACGTAAAACTATCCGTTTCTTGCGTCCAACCAGCACTGGTTGCAACTTTAAAGGAAACTCAAAAGCGCTATCAGCAATAATTTTGACGAAATCACCGCAAGGTTGAAACCACCGCGACTATCGCATTGTGGAACAAGGGTCGCCAGAGAGGCATGAACGCTTCGCTGTTATCGCAGCAGTGAAGACTACGTAATTGAACAGCAACTCACATATGACGTCACACGATCCCGTCTGTGGGGCCGCCCTGCAGAGGGCGCTAGCTTGCACTGCGGAGAATCAACCCGCCACCGAAATCTATCAATGCTTCGGTTACGCCCGAATGAGTCTATACTTAACAGCGTTCCGTCTGAGTCACATGATGGGCCAGCGCCGCGTGTCACGTGGAGCGTCCCAATGCATGCTGCGTGTATAGAGAGAGCGAAAAAGGACCCATACCCCGAAAACCAACACCGCGCTATGGTGTAGTCGTATTCGCGTCTGTTGGTTGAAACCTCCCACAAGTATAACAATCCTCTTGTTTGAAGAGCGGTGCAGTGGGCACCCGTGTATAGGTTAGTGGGGTCATCGCCACGCCTAGACAGAGGAGAGACGCGTGCGGTTCATTGTTGTCGAGGTCCGAGCTTCAGGAGCCCCTGCCGGGTTGCCAGCGCGGGATTAGAGACCCGGACTGCTCCGCCGCCTGTAGTGGAGGGTGGTGGGACGCAATGAAGCGTCGAATGAAAGCAAGGGGTGTGCCGGCAGACGTCAGACGAAGAGTATAGCTTTGTTGTGCGAAGTCTGGCTAGAAGATTTGCGGGGTTCAGTGAGGATTGGTCGCACTGGCGGCCGCCCGACGAGGAATCAATTAAAGGCCGTTGTGGGATGTTCTCGTATAAGCCCACGCGAAAACTGATTTCCGCCCCTGGAAAGCAAATACGAACGCACGCGAGTGCTAACACAGCAGCTTATCGAATCTCCCGCAGATTCACAATCTCCATCTTTTCCAGCCACGGGAAGCCACGTTTCGAGGGGGCAGTGTGCACCGCTTCGAATGGAACACGGCAGGCTCTCCTTCGAGCATACTTGTGGTTAGTGCGTTTTTATGTGCATAGCCAACTTGTTTAGGCGGTCCAGGGAGTGTGCTTTCGGGTATGAATTGTTTTTGTCGCTGCTGGCCTTTATTTCAAACATTATATTTTTATTTAGCGCAGAGATGGGAGACACAGTCGAGGAAGGTAGACACTTACGCTTAGATCGAGTGACGAATTAAGAAGTTCGCAGGGATAAAATGGACTCAGCTCGCACAGGATAGGGTAAATTGGAGTTAATTGGGAAAAGCCTTCGTCCTGCAGTGGACTAAAACAGGCTGAGAATGATGATGATGATGATGATGATGATGATGATGATGACGATGATGACGATGATTATGCATGAAAGAGAATCATAATGTAGTGTGGAAGACAATCAAAATCCATTGGAGTCAATCGGATGCCTATACAGCGGGGTCGAACTTGCCGCAACTTCCATTTCGAATCTAATTACGCGGTCGGTTCTCTTGAGGACGCCCTTCTTCACACGCTTCTTCTCGACGTATTCTACATTGCTTCCCTGTGAGGATGAGATTATATAGAAAATGACGGCGCCGTCTGAGTGTACCGATTGTTCGTCGCTTCGAGCGAGTCACGGTGACCCGCTTCGATTGAGCCGCCATCGATGAAGGAAGCCCACTGTTCCCGGTGCACAATGCGGCGTGAGTATGTACTGCGTATACATACGTAAAACCCGCACACGTTTTTCCTATACGCATATACAATGCGTTCCAAGAGGAACGCGTGCAATTCGCAATCGAGAAAGCCAAGCGAAATGAAAAGTATAAGCCGCGCTCACTGACTGCGAAAGGGAGGCATCTGTGATGTGCGCCCATGCGTGAGGGGGCGAGGCGGGTTCACCTAGCGTATAAGTGCGGGAAGAGAAAGGTCAAAGTTCACGCAGCCGACCATCATCGCGTCTTTATGACGGGGGCTGTGCCGCACTGCCTCCCTGCCGGCAATTCTCCCACAACACGCAGGAGGCCTACCTATACCGCGGAAGATGAAGCGATCACTTTCTGTTCTTTCACGCATCGCGGCTTCACGATCGACTTCTCACAGCCATCTCAACCGGTTGCAGCGATATAGATCGCACCGGATCAATGCGGCTGCTCTTCTCGCTTCCTTATTGCATACCTTTCATTTTTGGTCACTTTTGCTTCTAAGCTGTTTCAGGACAGCCGAGAGAAAACTCAAGACTGTTCACTCGTCCGCTACCGCTGACGCTGCACTTCTTTTTTTCACGCTTTCAACTCCAATCAATCAATCAATCAATCAATCAATCAATCAATCAATCAATCAATCAATCAATCAATCAATCAATCAATCAATCAATCAATCAATCAATCAATCAATCAATCAATCAATCAATCAATCAATCAATCAATAACAACGTACTGCACATTGATCATACATGTAGGGTAAGTGGGCAGGATTGGCGAAAAGAACATTTAATGCCTGACAAAGTGCCGAACGTAACCAATCCCCGTCATTAAAACTTTAATCATAGATACCTACTCCTTAGTGGCGGAGGCGGAAACCAGGGCCATCGCGCTGGCCATACATACCGCTGAACGTAAAGGACATGACAGCACCATCGTCACGGACTCTCAGGCAGCCTGTCGTCTCTTATTACGAGGCAGAATTCCCAGTGGATGCCGTGGTTTAATAAAGCATCGCGTCAATAACGACCATACAATATTCTGGTGCCCGGCTCACGCAGGGTTGGAGGGAAATGAGAGGGCGGATGCCGCGGCTCGTGCATTAACTTTCCGAGCACAGGCTCTGGCCCCCTCAGCAGATTTCCGAACCCCCGCGCCTTCTGACACCTACAACCCCACAATCGCAAAAGACCTGCTTGCCCATCAGCGTTATAGCCGGCAAGTATACGCCCCTCCCGACAAACGCCTAACAGGAGAGGAGGCAATAAATTGGAGAAAAATTCAAACTGGGGTTTATCCCCACTTAAAAAGATTACACGCCATCTTCCCTATACGTGCTATCGAAGTTCCTGCCCCTGGTGCGGAGGAAGCCCTACACTCTACCACATTACCTGGGGCTGCTCTAAACACCCCCCACACCTGACACACACAGGCACGATACCAACACACACGTTGGAGCAGTGGGAGGCGCGACTGTCCAGCTCAGACCTGGCCGATCAGCAAGCGCTGATCGACAAGGTTGAACGGGCGGCCAAGGCCAATGGGGCCCTCGACTAGGGCTCCCCCCAAAAGAATTTTTTATTGTAAATAAAGTTTATCTCTCTCTCTCTCTCTCCGCGCGCATAACCCGCCGAACTCACCTACTAAACATTGTCCCATTAATGTCACATGTTGATTCTTTCGGGGAATGTTCTTTTCCTGAAAAGCGTGGAAAGGGGTGGTTATAGTTCTGCTCTATGTCATCCAAACAGTTCGCACACGTTGCTCAGCACATCGTAGAGTGGTCTTCGGTTTATTTATTTATTTGTTCTACTTGTACGCTGCCGTGCGTCCTTGTAGCAAATTTGTTGCAAGATTTATTGCTACGTAGCAATATTACGTATACGTGTTTCTTTACCTTTTTTGTTTCTTTCTTCCGTTATTTTGTAAACACTATGTCTTCCTTCTTAGACATCAGTATCTGTATATCCCTGGAATACATCTATAAAAGTAAAGGAGAATTCATTGATCGGATTGAGAATGAAAGCAATATGATGCTGTCATAGCAACATTGGAGCATACTAGACAACATCTGCGATCATTTAGCGGGCACGGGACCTCAGCTCTGGTCGGCATTTGTCAATGTAGTTATCCAATACTATAGCCAACGTTAGCAATCATTCAGCTATATTTGAGTAACATTAGTCATCATTTAGTCAACATTAGATAACACTAGCCAATATGGGCCGTCATTCAGTCAACGCTAGCCAGCAGTAGCCAATCAGAAATACTCATCGTAACTCTTTAAAATCATGTGAGTGGAAGGGGGCCTGGAAGACGTGGTCATAAAGAAAAAGTTAGGAGCCTTCATTTATTGAGAAAATGGGGGCAAGCGAAACTTGTCGTGTGCCTGCCTGACCCACTATTTTTCATCCTTTCCTTCATTCTGTCGCACTGCGCAATGCTCCCTCCTAACTTTTTCCGCCAGGAATCGGACCTTCATCCACGTGCTTAGCGGCGTAACACTCCTGTTGCTGCAGCAACAAAGATGGTCATGCATTCACAGCCAGGCAACAATGAAATGTATACCAACGTGAACTCACAAGTGACCTCGATAAAAGGTCAGATTTCCATATCAGAAACGGCTCTTCGCCGACAAGCCCACGGTCCAGGGAGCGTCAGTTATTGGGAAACGGTGCTTACAAACACGCACGTGCACCAGCGCACCTTAGAGGGCCTATTTGTGCACGCCCGCATTTCGGCACGCTTCCGGTGCCAGTTTTTTCGCGAACTATGCCACCCCCGAAATCTGTAACTAATAGTATAGCTTGGCTAAAAAATTAAACCGAACATGGACCCGCAAGGTCACTGGAACCGCGGAAGCACGTGGACACACTGCTGCCTCTTTGTCTGAGAAACAAGCCACGGGCGTTGAGTCGTTGCGCTGGACGTTAGCGAAACAATCGTCTCATTAGCATGGTCACGTACCGGCCAGCCCAGCGTGAGTCCTTATACGGGGTCTGCTATACAACTTCCTCGTCTTTGTATGCGTACGCTGTCGTCTTCGATGATGCGCGGCACGGCCTGCAGACAAGTCGCCGTAGTTCGTGGTCTTGGGTCGTTGAACGTGACGGAACGCCGCGGTACTCAACGCTTGGATGACTTATCCGTGCCACGTGGATGATTGCGCCGCAGAGGCTTCCAAGTATTCTTCTTTGTTGTGTACCGCCGGGTAATTACGTCAACGTCCGATTGGCTACACGCCTTTGAAGCCGTCCGAGCGGAACATCGAAGGACATCTCCCGCCTTGTGCTTGATGACAGTGCGCGTACGGTCGGCGCCAAAAGTTTGGAGATCACTGGTCTGAGCACGCGCTTTGAATTTCCCTGCAATTTGTGACTGTATTTGGTCGAACTGCACAGTGCATGTTGTAAGCGCGTTTTAGTGCAGGCCGGAAATCTAAATTAAGGCTGCCAAGGTCGTACTCATCGACTCGTTCCGGCGCCGGGATTTTTTTCGCGTACGACAATGCCACCACCGAAATATTTGACTCGTGACAAGCCCCTTCGCTTGAATAATACAAACTAAAACCAGTTCAAACAACATGGAGTGCGTTAACTTTCGCGAGTTGAATGTGTAGATTGCGCATCTGCGTGCACATCGAACTTTCCGTGTTCCCGGTTCCATTTGCATATTTCAGTTATATCTTTGTAATGACGGCACGTTTACGGCTTTTGTATTGCAATTTATTCAAAACAGATTGTCTTTGGCGTGTATGTTTTACTATACAGGGAAGGGGACGACTCGAAGGCGCAAGCTTGTCCTCTCACACGCGTTAGTCAACTAGGCCCGGGAACTGGCGCCGGCAATGCACCGTCGCGGCTTCGCCATCGGCGAACCCGACTCGCAATGAAACACTTTTCGCAAAGTCCTCCGTGAAAACAAACGACACGTTTGAGGCCCGCATCAGATCGGGCTTCGCTTGAAGCGGACAGTGGTGGCCACCAGAGTGTGGAAAATTTCGCCGTGTGACATGCTCAACAGATTCCAAGCTGTCCTCACGGTGTCCCAGTCGGGTCGGTCGAACGCTTTCAGCACGGACCTCATGGCCAAAGCACCGGGCATAAATTTCAAAGCCCTCGTGTTATTCTTGTCCGTGCCGAAGTAATTATCCACGTAGCATTCGGTAAGTCGCTCGATGTTATTGCGGGTACTGAGAGCCATTCTTCGTAGTTGAGTACCATGCGCCAAACGGGATTCTCGGAGATATCCGAGAATGGCCGTGTTGGAAATCTCCGAGGCCGGTGCGGCGCGGACGAAAACACACATCGCGGCTTACAAGAAGATGTGTCGGCGACCTACGTAATATAAGCTGTCCATTGCCCTGTCCCCGCCTATGACACGAACTCGCACTCGGTAGACTTCGAAGCTGTACGCGCGAGCTCTCAACAGGTCTTCAACGAACACGAGCGTAGGCTGGGGAACCGCGACCACCAGAGGACCGGCGTTGGTCCAGGGTGTCTCCAGGGACAGGTTGTTAAGAAGTGCGTCACGTTATCGGCGTCTTCGGCTTCGAAGAGGGTACTAGAGCTGACCTCTCGGCACACGGCGTCCTTGACCCGGACGAATATGGCGCGCATCCTGTCGAACTTGTCGGGGTCGTTCTTGAATTCTGCGACGAACTTGGTCCAGACGTTGTCGATGACGCTCCGGCTGCACACTTTGACACGCCGGGCCAGGAGCCGTTGTGCGTGGCGTAGAACTGCCACACTCCGTTTTCGAGACTGTGCGAAAGCACCAAAGCGTCTTTGCCTCCGAGCAGTCGACCGCTCTCAGCGGCATATATGTCGTACTGGGCGCACATCTCCTGGACGTCATTAACCAGGATGTTCGTCTCGTTGTCGAAGAGATATCCAAAGGCTCTGAGAGCGAACCGCAGGTCCGTGACGTTCCAAACCATTCATTCAAATTCGTCGGCGTCGGTACCGGCGAAGCAGTATTGCTTCGTAAGACCTTGGACAGCCACCGCGACAGCGGCACTGCATGCGTTCGCAGTCAGCTCGCGCACTTCTTCGGGCGTCACCTATACTTAAGGTTAACAGCGCGAAAATAAGACACGGCGGACAGGAAAAAGCGCTTGTCTCGTCTTTTTCCTGTCCGCCGTGTCTTATTTTCGCGCTGTTAACCTTAAGTATGCACAACCAACTAGCCCAGTCAGCCACTTTATTAAGTCACCTATACGTTCGAGACGTTTGCCAGGGCATCGATGGAAGCGTTGATGATGTCTGGATGAATGCTTCCGGCTCGACAGCGCAAGGTGACGCTCAGGATTGGGTAGGATCCATTCGTGCTGTACACGGCTTGTACTTGAGCGACGCCACCGATGGTGGCGTAAAGAAAGGCGTTCAGGGAAGTCGGCTTCACGAGGAGTTCGAGCGTCGCCCGTGTCAGAGCCTCAGCTAGTCCGCTTGCCGGTGCGGGACCGTCTCGATGGTCCTGTAGTAGTAGTAGTAAACAACTTTATTCGGAAAGCCGTCGGTTTCCTAAGCGGAGATGGCTGTCAGGCCGTGCCTGGTTGCCACCTCGTCAGCGCGTTTGATGGCCCGGAGCTGGGCGTCCAGGCTTGTGGTCGTGAGGGTTCTCTCCCAGGCCTCACTTGACGGTGACTGTCCTAGGAGGTCTGGTGGGGGAGGGTCCTTGCTGCATCCCCAGATGATGTGGGCCAGGGTCGCGGTCTGTGTCTTGCAAAGGGTGCAAGTAGATGTGAAGAGAGCTGGGTAGATGTGTCGGTAGATGTACGGGGAAGGGAATGAATGTAGCCACGAACAAATAGTAACAGCAGCAGTTACTAGCTTTCTCGGACCATACTAACTTCTTGCTGCCTTTTTACCACCCCACCTCCTCGCGCTCACGCGAGAAGAGGGGGAGAGTTGGCGCATGCGCAGTGGGGAGCGGACGCGTGAGGGAAGGACGGACACAGTCCCAGCAAAATCTGCTTCGCACCTAAAAAAGTAGTGCGAACTGGGCGCCCCTGCAATTAAAGATATAAGGTGCACCTTATATCTTTAACTGTAGGGGCGCCCAGTTTGCACTACCTCTTTGCATGGATTTGTCTCTTCCAGTGGTCTTTTCTTGTAGTGTTAACATTCAAAGGTTTACCTACAAGAATGGTTGAGGGTAAACCTTTGTAACTGCTCACGCATGTAAACAGTTACGCACGCAGCAACTACGTCATATGCATGGTATATATGCACTGTATCCCAAGGCACCGTGGCGCTGTGATCGATACGACGCCATAGACGACGCAGCCGAATGAATGATCTCAGGCAAAGAATGCCCCATAAGTCGAGGCCAGTGACGAAAACAGTCGCACTCAAACACAACGCGGTTTTCAGAGCCGGAGCACAAGGATCCAGTCGACCTCTCTGCGAGAGATGACCCTCAGACGCGTGATACCAGAAGTTACTCCTGCCCACCCTCATATTCATCTTTTTTTTATCAACGGCAATCATCATCTGACCCGCGACTCGCCCCGCACGCATCGAGCGCAATTGTACGCGCTGTAAATAACGGGTTGTACGTACGTTCAGAGAAATGAGGGGACCAGCTTCGTGCGATGATACTGCGGCCGCCGAGAGCGCGTGGCCCGCGTTGCTCGGCCGAACTCGGCAGTCGCGTGCTTGGAGTCGTTATGCCCCGCGGTCGGAGGGGTCAACGGCGTTTGACACTGGACAATCGGCCCACGGCGGCGGTGCGTTTACCGCGAACCGTTTGGCCCACTGGCCACCGGCTGCCACGGTAACCTCGGGATCGCGGCATCTGTTACAATTTAGTGCACGGCTTATCGTGGCGGCAGCCGCGCAGGTAACGAAAGAGACGGGCCACACAGTAAGCGACTCGTAGTATTTTGGACACAAATGGGCTAGCATTTATCTGCTGCGGTTGCACATGCGTCGCCAGAGTTGCGCAGCTGGCTACCAAGCTTCGTCACTATAAGCCTCATCATGCTCCTCGATCCGGCCGCTCATCGTGTAACGCGCTCGCGAGAAGACGGATCACTTATCGTTGTTATCAGAGGCTGGAACACCATATAGGTGCTTGCGCGACAAATGCTCAGCTGCTGTCGTCTGCTACAAACCTGCAAGTGACGGCATCCAGCCACTGACTGAAGCGTAAATGATGCCTGCTTACATGGCGGGGGGATGCGCGACGCAGGCCTCCTATCTGGAGGACAAGAACAAGTGGGACGTTTCTCCAATAGGAGCAGTTAGCTACAAGACCAACTCTGGGCTGCCCAGAAAGCCCGGAAAGCGGCGGAGAGCCTAGGGCTACCCGTCCCGAAGTGGCTAGGTGCCCTCTACACCTTGAAAGTACAGTCGGGTGTCCTTCAGGACCTCTTTTGCAAATAAATTTTTACCACCACCACCACAACTGTTTGCCTGCTACGGTGTAATCGGTTATTCAGTATCAGAAATACGCAACGTGCTAAAAGATACAGTGGTGGAAGTGCTGCTCCAAACTGTGATTTTTGTTGGTAACTGCTCCCAACCTGCTCCGAAATGGCACTGAGAATATGAAGACGAGGAACACTAACCGTGTGGCCAACTCGCAAGTCCTAAATAAACCGAAAGTAATCCGTATATTATCATCCTAGTATGTTACTAATATGTGGCTTTAATGGCTCTGATCTCATTTATGCGACAAGAGCTTGCGTATCAAGCATATAGCTCATTTAGCTGTTTTTTTTTTTTTCTTTTTCAACTTGAGATGCAGGCTATCTCGGTGAAATGTGAAAATGACCGAGATTGCTTTGATCTCGCACTGTTTATAAACTGCTGCTTTGGCAACAGTTATATGTGACTGTGATTACGTCTATAAAGTGGTGCTCGGCTTTACCGGTTTGATCTAATTTATTCCACAAGTACAGGTAGTTTAAATATACAGCTGACAGTTTATGCGAACGCGTAACGGCATAACGAAAAGCATAACAGCTCCACTTAAAACTCACATGGTCGTTGTTGTTGTCCTCTGAGCGTGGCACACACACAATGCAGACGATTGGCCGAGTAGCGGGTGAATTTTTGCCTTTTGAATTCGCCTAAGACATCCCGAAGGTGAAAACCATCTTTTTCTTCTCAGTCGATGTATTGATCCTCCTCCGCCCCCCTCCGAAAGCTTTCCGCACCTAACCTGGTTTTGCAAGGCCTCTGTGATCGGCCCACTTTTGACCAAGCGAAGATGTCACGTGATAACGTCATCTTGTGACGTGACAATGACGTCATCATATGATGAATATTTGCATCATTCGGGTTGACGCCGCCGCCGGTCAATTTTCGCGTTTGAGGACCATCTAGCACTTTCGCCTTAAGTATACAAAGTACGATTTAGAGTACTAGTACTATGATAGAGCGGTTAGCTGTCCCTGCACTTCAGTTGCCGTATTGCCCCCCCCCACCCCCGACTATAGCGCTATGCAATTTTTCGTTTGAAAATGTGCCAATATTCAAGTGTAGTGGCCATAGCACTGCATTGTACATGAGACCAAGTACATTGTTGCAATAAAGTGGCGAAATTATACTGAACAAAACCACCGAAAGGAACGGGGAGCCATTGTAAAATTAAAGAAGTCAAGCAAAAAAAAGTTCACCGACAATTACGATTCTGCCTAATGCGAATTCTGAGCGCAACTGTTTAGGTGTTTTGATTTTGCGATAAGTTGAGACAAACAATTTGAGAAAGACATGTATGTATGTAGTTGCATACCGCTATTTAACCGCATTGATCATCTTCACACCCAGATGTCTCAGTGCCTGCGTGTAATCCATGTCGCCATTCTCATTGTCAATTTCTTGCACTACCCGATTAAGATTGTACATACCTCGGTTGGCCTTATTTATATATTCGACCACGCTGGCGGCACGCGCGTACGTGTCAAGCACTATCTGAAGATCTATGTTTGAATCTAGGATGGACGCCACCCATGGGTTAAAGTAATTCACCCTCTTTCGCTGCACTGTGCGGGGTAGCATGAGGGTGGGACGAGGAGTACCCGCACGGAGAACCGAAACGTTGTTGCCTTGTCCATCACGCCGTGGTGTTCCCAGAAGTGCGCCATTGAATCATATAGTTGGCCGTTTCCAGGGCCTGGTGCATGGCTTCGTACTTGTTTCGGAGGCTCTCGATGTGTTTCTTCTGCACGGCGACGCCGCTCAACGCAGGAACGGGGGCCTATAAGAGCGCCTTCGACCAACGCACGTCTTCTACTTTGCTTGCCCAATTCGTGTGGCACATACTTCATTTTCGTTTGACACTCGCACCTGCTGTACACGCTAGTGGGGATTGCCCAATTCCCGTGGCACGTATATTCGTTTGCGCTGTTACGCCACCGATGGCGACGGCGCTCAATGCAGGAACGGGCGCCTAAAAGCTACGCTCTTAATATAATAAACCCAGTCTGGATCGGGAATTGGCGGCATCGGCATGGCGTGTTCTCTGATTCTAGCGTTCGTCAGGTTCTTAAGCGGCCAATTAAAGGGACACTAAAGGGGCACTTTCTCTTATTAGTAAATTACTCTTTCACGATTCCGACAACACCGCGCTTGCTGCTAGAAGACTCATGGTAAGCGAGAAAACGCGCAAAAAGAAAATGCGGCTGGCGACGCCATAGTGAAGTTCCCGCACCAGATGCCGTGACGTCATAGATTTTGACGGTGTCTACTAAGGCCTACGCGTTTCCTAATCGGTAAAAATGAAGTACATTGTCTTCTGAGGGAGCCAGGAACTTAACGTACAGAGTTCCAGGAAATTTGGTTGAATCAATATGGCCAAAATATGAAAAAGCACTTCGAAATCCGTCACGCAACCATCGGAGATTTTGGCGCGAAATTTAAAAGTGAAACTTGTGACATTAACTTTATAACCTATTAATAAATTCTATGGTGCTGAAATTGACGACACTACAGTTTGAAGAGTGTAATTTAGCAGTCTTAACTACTCATACACCGCATTTATCCCTCCAGTTACCCTTCTTGTAAATTCTGCGCCGCTTCAACAGCAGACTTAAACCACATCATGTGGCGCTGCCCTAAGAACCATCTTCCCCCTTTCCTGACACGCCTAATTTCTAGTGAGGAGCAGTGGGAGCGCAGCTCGAGGCCCGACATTCAGGAGGACATCCCGGCGTGGGCTGAGAGGAGGCCTACTTCAAGTAGGTCCTCCCCCTCACCCTCTGTCCCATTGCCCCCTTCCCGTTAACCAGGGACAAATAAAGTTGTGCATTCATTCATTCATTCATTCATTCATTCATTCATTCATTCATTCATTCATTCATTCATTCATTCATTCATTCATTCATTCATACACATTAGTGTTCCTTTAAAGGGTGCACCGCGCGAACACCGAAGTCCACCTCTACGGCGAGCCTCATAATATCCTAGTTTAGGCACGTAAAACCCGAAATTATTATTAATTATTATCCATTACTCCTTTGTTGAAAGCAGGGGGTTAATCGGGGCGTCGTGAGGCTTCTTCGTTGTGGTGACAGAGCTATGAGGCGCTGAAGAACAAACAGACTAAGTGACCACTAGTCGTTGCCCTGTTTCAAAGACGGTGTTGATATCATCATCATCATCATCATTAAGCGCGCTCGGCCATTATGCGGAGCGATGGGGTTAGGGGTCAATCTGTGCGACTCGCGGTGTAAAAGTGCACACCGCGCCGCGTCGGTGCAGGTTATCTTTCTTTGTCCTAACAACACGCGATGACCGTGCACTGCGGGCGAGACGAGCGTGAACTAGGGTAATGAATAGTTTGTTTTACGAGGCCAGCCGCGAACTGACAAAGCGCGGCCGAAAAGAGAAGTCACCCTCGTGGATAATGGCACAGCGTGTAGAGGTTTTTGAACCCTGTGGCCGGGCGACGAAAAAGAGTAAAGAAAGAGAAAGCACAGTAACTGTGTGCTAAAAAAAAAAACCCCCAAATTATCTGTGTGTGCATTGGACAGATAATGTGCAGCTAACAGCGGCATGCATGTTTTGGGGACAGCCATCTGGACAGATATGGGGCGCGGGTATCGAGGGATGGTAAACGCTGCCGAGGACAGCAGAGTGTTAGATGGTGTGATGAAATTTAAAAAGAAAAATTACCCCAGTTCCACCCAGTGTGAAATCTGCAGAAAGAGCGGAGCTGCGCGGTTCTTGTACAATTTGTTTCGCTCGTGATTTTCTGTGACGTTTTGTGATTGTGCGCGGGTGTCTGTGATTACGTTACCTGTAGAGTATAGATGCACCGGTAAGGACGTGTGGCAGCCGCTGCCACACGCTTCCCTGCCACAGTGACTTAGGCCCTATTCACGCTCGAGCCGCCCTTCCCCGTTCCATGTGCGGCTTCGTCCACGGCCGAGGCAGTTACGGCATTTATGGGTGTATCTGGGAACCGGAGCGTTGCATGCGACGCGCACACTTATCTGTCGTCAGGCCAAGCCCTAGAACACCTCGGCTGTTAAAAAAATTTACAGGCGTAGAATGGACTCACTTATGGCGCAAGATAGGGCAAATTCTATAACACTGCAAGAGGCCTTCGTCGTGCTGTGGTCACAGAGTAGATTGATGATGATGGCGGTGATGATGACGAATCGGCGTGCTGAAGGACGACGTGATCTTATTTGAAGCATGGGATGGTTGATTACTGAGCAAAAAAAAAAAAGTCACAAGCTCGAAGAGCAGTTCGCGTGCTTGAGAGTGGCAATAACTGTGTCATACTTAATGTTACCAAAGTTCGCTATCGAGAGTACAGCAACGTGGCAAACTATATTTAATTTGGAAGGTTTTACACTCTTACAACACAAGAAGGCGAAAGCATTGAGTCCAGCAGAACAGATAGAATGTCGAAATAAAAGTAAAATGGTGATATTCGACAGGTGAAGTGCCGCCCGAGCGCTACAAAGCACACTGCAATGCAAATGAAGCTAGATAACTAACAAACAGAGACTGTTACCAACAGCACGAAAGCGTCAAACACACATGTAGCGCGCTCGCGTTTTCGAAAACGCGCGGCGCGTATACACGCGTCCCACGAGTCACGCGCGGCGGACGAGGTGCGGCATTCCATCCTCGTGCCGGGATAGAAATAAAAATTAAGAAATGAAAAAGACAAAATTAAAGGTTAAAGGCATCTTGTTGTGTCTCTCCGCGACGCTATTCCGGGCGAGAGTGCCATGCGGGGAGCATGCACCACGCGGTTCATGCAATGCTGCTGCGCCCATCGCCAACACACACACACACACACACACACACACACACACACACACACACACACACACACACACACACACACACACACACACACACACACACACACAAACCTGCGCCCCCTGCTTTGTCGTATGCTTCTCTCTCTCTCTCGCCACGGTACGCCCCTGATAATCGCAAGCTGAATAGAGAGGGTGCGGATGCCTATTTTAAAGCTACGCATGTTTCTCTAGTTTGTCAATATACTTTCCTTCCCAAGCTCTGTCGCCTGTGCACTTTACTTTCTCTGCTCGCGACTAGATTTTCTTTAGTCCCTTCGCTATCTATATAAACACGCTGCTGCACGTGGTGGATTTGCGAGTTGGGACGTATTCAATCCTTTCCTCTTATAGTGAAATGCACTTCTATTTTTCGCGATAAAGGAACAAGGACGACAGAAAATTGCCCGTTGTTCAATATCGATTCTAGTAAATACATTCCGCTCCCTTCTTCCCGGCACGCCTGACATAGTCACAATCGCGATCCGATACCGTACTTTGCACGCACTAATCTTTCCAAACACTCGTTTTTTTTTCTCTTCCGCGAATCACTAGCGAATGGAATGCACTGCCTTCAAATGTTTTTCCTGAGCTTGGCTTTTCTGAATTCTAAAAACGCATGCATCTTGTCGTGAAAGTTTCATTGTTGATATTGCCATACTCTCATATACATCATGACAACTCGTTATCTAAACTGCGTTTGCTTTACCTTTGTGTACATAAGACTTTTTCTACAAATTTGTGAAATATTTTCTGCAAATGTACATTTGATCATTTTTGTTAGCTTATGCTTGTCTTCCACTAGTAATAGTTATTATAACTTGTATGCATGACTTGTTCATTTCGTTCACTATGTTCTTTTCTTGCCCCTCCTGCTTGGTCTTCGCGCTGCAGTATGCACTAAATAAATAAAAATAAAATGAAATAATAGCTGCCGCGTGCAAGAGCTTTATGTGACGGGCTTAGGTGAGGGAGACGGCAAGCAAAAGCGAACGTTTCCCGATAAAAAAGGGGGGCGATTCGAAGTGCCACCCTTTCGCTATTTAAAAACCGCCGATGGGAGGGCGGATATAGAAAACCCGGTGTGAGGCGAGGCGGTGCTGCGAAAAATGTTCGCATTTTCCTTCTTTGCTTGTCCTGTATGGCCCTCCTTTGCCTGCGGTGCATCAGCGAAGCAGCGCTGCCGGAGGCAGCTGCTGTGTCTCGTCAATTAGAGAGAGAGAGCGCGCTCTCTCGGACAATGACAGTGTTGTTGTTTCTTGCCCCTTGTTTCTTGTTTTAGCGCTCTCTTCATCTCCCCTTCAATCTCGCTATTTCGGCGCTGTTAGCAGAAACGTTTTGCCGCATCTGGCCCACATACTCGTTGGAAGGTTTTGGGAGCTTGAAGATATGCGGAAGAGTTAGGAAGGACCATGTGACGTCTCGTTGTGACTTCATGATTACGTCAGAAATATTGGCATCTGTGATGTCATATGGTGACGTCATCACCTGATAATTTTTTTTGCATCACTCGTGTTGACGCCGCCGACGGTCAATTTTCGCGTTTGATGAGGCATAAGAAGTCGCAATTTCGCCGCAAGTGTGAAGAAATGAATACGATAGCAACAAATTGGAATGTCGTACGAAGCAAGGATGGCAGCTGACTCGTTCATCACTCGACCTGGCGTTAACTCAACAGAACGCCGCCATAAGGAAGCGCGGCCGCTGCAACGAGCGAACCGACCTTCGTGGTGTCTGTCGCTTCAAAGCAAGCTGAGTGGTGCACAGCACGTAGAAAGGTATGAGTCGTCTGTTAATGCCTGTCAAGATGGGCGTGCGCGACCGCGCCCGGCCGCTCAAGGTATGCAGCTCCTGCCTGACCTAAACAGCCTCCCTTCCGGGGCCCGTCATGGTCCTTTCGTGCGAAGGAAGCCGACTGGCGCGCTTACTCTTCACTTGAGCCGCGATCCTCGGCTGCGTTCGCACGCTTTCCCTCGCACATGGAACATACGACTCGCGGGGCGATGTAATTGATGTTGACCTAATACGCAACACCACGGCGACGGCAAAGGCAGGCCTGAAGTGTCCATATAATAGCTATCGCATCATGTTGTGAGCCGTTCCACTGTGTGAAGGCGGATGTCTAGCGAAGCTGCTTAGCTTGCAATGCCTCCGATTCCGAAGGCAGCGCAAAACCAAGTTGGGTGCAGGGAGCTTTCGGGAGGGGGAATCGATGCAATCGACCAAGAAGGAAGAAAAGGTGGATCTCGCTTAGAGTCCTCTTAGGCGAATGCATAAAGTACCGTTTGAGTTTTTCTGTTCTCGCTATACATCTACGCTTATCGGTGAGAAATGAAGGCCCATTTGATTGATCGATAAATTATCGGTTTTATTGATTCGCTATATTATTCGCGTTCGATTCGGCGTGCAAACACTACAACAGGCAGAGAGCAAAGTCCTCGCTCCTTCGTGGATGTTCTCTGTTTTTTTTTTTCAGTCTTACTGCAGCGATCTTCCGGTCACCCGCCCGTCGATGGCAATGAGTTTTTAAGAGGCGCTGGATTAAGCTATCCCAAGTCGCTCAGTGGCAGCGCCAAGCGCGATTGTTTGGTCACGGGCGTTGGACTCCGCAGGGGCACCTCGGAGGCGGGGGAGGTTTTTTCGGGTCGCGAGCCCCCAGCTCGTCGTGATTGCCGTGCCAACGACCTCGGGTTCCAAATACTACCCCGGGCCCACGACTCGGCGCCTTATAACCCCCCGCGCGAGGGCCTCACGGACCCTGCGCCTCCTCTCAGAGCCGCACCCGTTTTATGCCTCGGAATCGCGGCCGTTCATCTCGAAGCCCAACAGGGGGCCGCTGCGCTCTCGCCTCGCCGTAGACGAGCCGTGTGTTTGTAAACAAACGGTGGCCGCAGTGCGGGAGTGTTATGTAGATATAGAAGCGGTGTACAGTGTGGTGCGCTGTCAAGGGAAAAAACAAACAAGCGTCTTCCTGGGGAAGGTGGTGCGGTTTACTAAACTTGGTTTCTATGGAGTGCAGTCAAGACATACGTAAACAACACGCAAACGCACAGAACGCGCGCGCGTGCGTTAGGAAGCAGCAAAAGAAAAAAAAAAAAGGTGGGGGGGGGGGGCGAAGTGTTTTAATATTTCTGTAAACGAACGAAAACTTGAGCAATCACCGATTCACTTCAGAAGCACTTGCTTCAAGAGGGTGAGACCTGCGAGGTTTTTCGCGACTCGATACCATGACTCTTACGTTCCTAAATGTAACCTCCTTTCGAGAAATGAACTGTCGCAGCTCGTGTCTTGCTTGCCGGATTTACGAGAGTATAGCCCGAGGACGAACAGCGTGGGACAAATGCAGAAGGTACACTTATCACACCTATACATTCAATTGCCATACGCTAATAACATTTCCTCTTTGCTCCCCGTGCAAATGGACTCCGTGCGCTTCGACTGCGGCCTTTGTGATCCCTCATCTGGGTACCACCCGGAAGTACAAATTAGATCACAGGTAGTCTTCAACAGCTGCAGAACTTGTTGCGATACGGGAAGCTATCCAATTCGTGTCCGGCCGATCACCACGTAAATGGACGATACTATCTGACGCAAAACCCGCATTACAAGTTATTGGCTCTTGCTCAAGAAGGGGACAACATTATGCACTAGCCTTAGAAATCATTCACGCATTCGACCTTACGCAGAAGATTGGTCACTCAATTACATTGCAATGGATCCCTGGACACTGTGGATTGGCAGCCAACGAGCTCGCTGATGCTGAAGCAAGAGCCGCTGTCTGTAACACCCCCACCGACGTGAAAGTACCGTACACGCGAGGTGACGTGAACTCTTTATTGAGATTGCTCATGCGAGAGTGCATAACGACGTATTGGTCTCAGCCAGACCATCGATACAGGAGTCTGCGGGAAATAGATCCGGAAATGACTTTTCGCCTCCCGGCTAGAATGAACCGAGGCAACGCCAGTTTGCTGCACCGGATTCGTCTGGGAGTTGAATTCACTCGCCGCTATGCAGACCTCATCCGCCGTGCGGACAGCCCGATACTGTGAACGATACCAAGTGTCTGAAACAACAGCACACCTATTTTGTGACTGCCCACTTTACCTGTCGCAACGTAATACGCTCGCTTCAACGTTGGCAGGAATCGGTGTGGCAACACTAAGTGAGACGGGTATTTTGTCAGCTATGTGCGACCAGACAAAGTCACCAACCGCTATCAGGGCTGTGATAGATTTTCTTAAGAGCACAGAACTGGACACAAGACTATAGCGAAAGCACTGTGTCACGTGGTTATCACCCCTCATCACCCTTTTTTTTCCTTTCCCTTTTCCCATGTGCAGAGTAGCAGACTAGAGCGCACTAGCTCAGGCCGACCTCTCTGCCTTCAAATAAAGCTCTCCCTCCCTCCCTCTCTCGCTAAGTTAGCTCCCACCTTCCTGAAAATATGCCTATGCTCCCTTGTGCCCGAATTCACATCTGTTTATGGATTTCACAGAATCTACCATAAGCAGGGGATGTCGTAACCTCTTCCTCTGATGACAGCGAGTTCACATGTGAGTATCACAGCATCCGCGATGTCTGTGGACCCTCACAGCTATGAATGATTCTGATCCAAATGAATCGTCATCGACACCAACGCGCATATGTGAAACCAAGACCTCTCATATCTTTCTCTCCATTCTGTTTTTAGGGGCGAAGCTCCTTAGGGTATGGGTCGTTCCCTCCTCTGTAGTAGTAGTAGTATGTAGCCAGCTCTAGTTTAATGAATTGCCCACTAGATGAGCAATTCACTAGATATCATAATTTACAAGACAATCTCATCGTGTTCCTTGATTTAATCACACTAAAAGGCATACTTTGCAGGCGATATACTCTAGTGAGCTTTCAACTTTTCGTCTTAATGTACATGATAAAGAAATTATTTCTACCAAAAATGCAAAGCACACCTTGAGCAAGATGTTTGGCTAAATGGGACCATGAGGCGATTCGAACCCGGAGCACTTGCACGATCGCGTTCCGTTGGCTTTCGTTGGGCATGCTTCTTTATTTTTTTTCCTCAACTTGAGAAGTAAGATGTTTTAGTTAATTTGGTTGTTGTTTTATAGTTGGTCGGTAGCGTACAGTGTATTACTCCAGCCAGTAATTGCGTCTAGCCTTTGTATAAGTTACGCTGACACAATTTATAAGTATTTAGTTTTATAAGTGTCTCTCGCGCTTGCGTGTACAGGTTCAATAAACTTTCCTTTGTGACCGACCTCGCGTCGTGGAACGGGAAGAGGAACGCTATGCGCGTCGTGTCTTCCCTCTAGCCTTGCCGTTAATTCTCGCAGGGCGAGCGGGGAACGCGGTCGCTCTTGGCGCACTTTCTCTTTCGCTCGGAGTCGCGCGCTCGCTGTTGGCGCGCTTTCTCTTTCGCTCCGGAGCGGACACTTTCACTGCATTTCACCGATCACAAAACGGTGATAATGAAGGGACCACGTAAACCAACAGTGCAATAAAAGTTTCATGTTTAATATATACGCGGTGTTTCTCTCTATATGATGTACTGTGCGAATTTCCCCCTTTATGCCGGATCGTCAATAAAGTTGTTTCACTCACTCACGGAAGAGTTTCACGGTTTACCGATGATTCCCTCCGGAGCTTCGCCCCACTCATCATCATTCACCCCGTGGATATGCTGTGATTTTTTCTGTTTCTTTCTCTATATATTTGTATTTTTCGCTCTATTTCTTCCTTGCTCTTTCTGTATATATCTTTGCTTCTCTTTGATTCTCTCTCTCTCTCTTTCTGCCTTTCCTTCGCTCTCACTTTATTTCAGTGCTATGCTTTACTCTCTCTCCTACTCCTCATTCTCACCCCCTTGCCACACTGTACTATACAAGGCTATGTTTTGCTCTGGTAGGGCGTCTGGATCGCCGAGGGGTTACGTTGCTCGCCTTCGGAACGAGGGTACGCGGGCTCGAATCCCGCATCGCCAAGAAATTTGTTTAGCCAAGAATTTTTTTCTCTTTCTCTTTCTGTACTCGTTCTCTCGCCCATTCGCGTTATTGCATCCCACGCCGGACAAATTGCCGCAGCGGGAGAGCGCGCGCCGGGCGCACATGTTCGGGGAGCTAAGTAGAAGATGACGAAGAGAGCGCGCACCAGCCGAGTTGCTGCGTTGCAAGCGCTAGAAATGTAGAGGCCATTCATGATGATGACAGTTTATGCGAACGCATAACGAAAAAAATAATAGCTCCGCTGTAAAAAAAAAAAAAGGCCATTGCACTACGTGAAGATGAATGACCAGCGAAGTGTTTATTAGCACGCGACACAGGGGTGACGCGGCATTTCGAACCATAACCGATCCCACACACCCTGCAACTAAATCCCAAATGTCTGTCCAGGAAGCCTCCTCTTTAAGTTTTCTACTTGAGCAGCATGGTACTTACGTATTTTTGCCGCAGTCTCCATTCCGCGACATGCGTAGTATTCGCTGGCGCGCCGCACGCATGTGCTTAGCGTTTCGAGCACGATCTTAATTGGTGTTTGCCGCCCGTGTGTCCCTTTCATATTTATTAGACCGGTGGTGAGTGGTGGGATTTGCCCAACTTGCGTGGCACATCAGTTTTCCTACAAGGCGAGTCAAAAGCGAGCGCAATACTACCCCCAGCGAGTCTTGGACTGTTTTACGCGCCTAGCCTTTGGGGTAAATATTTGCAGGTAAGCGACAACAGCACCATTTTGAGAATATGTTCAAGTCGCATTCGTGTGCATAGGTGGGCGGCGGTGAAACTTTACCCCTCCTAATTGAAGAACCCTGCCTACGCCCATGTTAGTGCGTACAAGTGCCACTAATTGGCGGCGAAGAAAAAGAAGGCACATTGCTATATGCAAGCGAAGCCGAAAGTTGGGGTGCCTCCGTATGATTGTCTAGCTAATTAAAGCGGTCCAATCACGGAGACACTTGCACAGTGCCAAGCACATACGTAAGCAGTGCCAGGCACAGACGTATAAGTGAACACAAAACATGTTTTTTTTTGTTAAAAACAGAACTTTTATTTACAGAATTTTAGCTGAGGTATAGGCAACGACAAAGCATACCGACAACAACGACAAATTTGACAGTTCCTAGAAGAAAAAAAAAACAGAACATTTTGTTATATCGTTTTTGATGGCGTGCTTACCCAAAACACAGCGTGCCGTGCGTGTGGGTGTGTCATATTTTTTTTTATGCTAAGTAACAGTGTACAGCACTTTCCAGTTAAGCGCGTTGCGTCGAACGCGCGTCAGCATAACGCGTAGTCTCGTCACAGTGCGCTAGCTGCGCCTTTGCGTGTCTCGTTCCTATTAAAAAATTCACAGTTATGTACAAACGACTGTTCCGTAATTTTCGCGTGTTCAATATCAGCTAATAGACAGTGAAACTTCCATGGCTATATCGCACGCTTATTTTAGTTTTTGTTCTATACAAGCGTTTAGTGTGACCCGTCAAGGTGCAGTCATAACAGCTGCCAAACAGCCCGGGCGTCATATCTTGACGCTACGAAATTTGCGGAATTCTGCAAGTTTCCTATAGACTGACGGTTCCTAGGTAGTTATTATCCTAGGTTCTCCTTCACACAAACAGACCGTGCACGATGTCTACCGTTCGTATTCGTTTTTTTTTTCTTTCTTTCTGTGCGTGTGTTCCTAAGCATACGCCGTAATATTTGGCATAGATTCAATATATATTAAAGGTTTCATATACTGAGCAAAGCCAACTGATTAATCGCGGTGAATGCGAAACATGTGCTTTGTCTCGCGCGTGTTTGGTCTGTCAAAACGCACTGTTATAAAACCAATAATAGAGTATTAGAATTGGGTTCGTAGGGTTCGCGTTGCTTCGCAGCCAGGAGCTTCGAGTACGACGCATGCGCGCTGGCGACAAACGCTAACGCAAATAGAAAACTGCCTAAGAGAAAGTTTTAGAATGGCGTACACAGGGTTAGCGTTCGTTGGGTACGATCCGCTATTTTCGTAACTTAAACGTGGGTACCCAAGATGACAGCGTATGACGCATGCGCAGTGGCGACATACACTCACGCGAAGGCACCCTATTCTAAAGCTCTCTAATGTCTCGCCAAAAAATCGAGACGAACGTAACAGCCCACGTGCACACTGTGAAAAAAAAAAAAAGCACGAATGCCCTGACCCTATCAAACGACGGCTGTAGCTTACAGCCACCTGCAGTTAACTGACCTGTAGGACCTAAAGTACCAGACGCTACGGGCAAGGTTACAGTAAGCGCACTCAATTTTAATATTTATCACGATGTGTCACATTCGCGTAATTAATCATAAGACAGCGGGTAAACGAGAATCCCTGGTCTGGAGCCTACGTATATAGACAAGTAGTCTTCTATACTCGCCAGGACACTGAAGAAGACAGGGCTCTTTACTGATAGCGCGCGCAGTCAGTGCAGAGCACGCTGAAGCTCCTTTTTCTTGGGCCACTGTTCGATGCCTCGAAGTTTTCATCTTTCCAAAGAACCCTTACGTATTCCTAACATTTGCATCTACAAACATGCTGATTTTCCGTCAATGTCCTTATTTGCAGACTTCGATAACCTACCATCAGGCACTGCTCCTTTTCGCGTCTGGCGCCTGTAAATAGAATTCTACTAGAGCAATAAAGGGATGCGTAAGAGCCAGCAAACATGGAAGCCTCGTACTAGCCACATTTAGTTAGGTTGTTGGTTTCGAAGGAAAGCCAGCGCGTGCACACCTGTGTTCCATATCCTGCGGACTAGAGGAAGCAACGAAAGCGGACATCCGTCAAGAGATGCGCTACTTCCGAGCCGTTTCAAGATGTGCGCCCGGGTCAGATGTGGTTGCCGATTGCAGCGCTGTACAGATGAAAAAAATAAACGATAAAATCAGCTGCTCGCGTGAACACAGAGATAATGGATATGAGAATCGTGTAACAAAACAAAAGAGCAAAACAAGCTCGCTGCCATTTGTCTTGCTGCCTCGGCGAAAGCAAGAAAAAAACAAATATACAAACACTCTTCGTCAACTCTTCACATACATCATGCATGGCACTCTTCCCAAACAAAATACATCAAAAGAAAGCACATTTTGGACCAAGCCCCGCCCCACCCCACCCGCTTGGGGCGGTATAGGCAGCAGTTACTAGCTCAAACCAGGCAGCAAAATGACCTTCAAAGAGGTCGCGAATGCACTGTTCCGTTAAATGCCATGTTACTTATTCCTAAACGTGTTCTCGCTACACACCTTTCACTCTGTCTGCTCCTTGCGTCTAGCTTTCCCTGTACTAACGCGAAGGCGCAACCGAAAACGCAGTTCTTATACTGCTGCGTTCGGTCGTGCCAGGTAAAATAGATCTGAAAAATATAGCTACATTGTTAATCTGTAGCATTTATGGTTGAAAAGCTCCTGAGCGCATTTATTATACGATTGTGTTATACTATGTTTCATTTCATCCCTACATTTTTGACCATGTCAGTGACTCTAACTGTCACTAGTTCAGGCTGGCACTCAAGACTCAAACTCGCACGACTGCTGCTACGTTCGTACGAGCCTCGCTTCAGGTAACGCTTTATATAAAAGTTTGATCTCGTCAAACAAAACGTAAGCTCCGAGCAGCAAATGCACCCGAAACAATAACGCGTGCCTTTCTTCCGCTTTTTTTCTTCTTTCAGTTCTGCGTCATGCAACAGGTGGAGTTGTTGCCAGTTAACTATCGCTGTGATTAAAGGTGGGGTCTCACGTGCTACCTACACGTTATGCAACCGTCGTTGCGATGCCAAATTCAAGAGTAAAGATGTCTCCCGCAGTCAGTGCAGACTGCCCGTTGTCAATAAACTCCGCAACTCGCACGACAACGCAAGAACCGTAGCTATATGACTGTAAAATCGTGTCGTCACTCTCTACGTAACAGACCATAAAGCGGCGGCAAGGTGCATCATCTAACAACTTATCCTCTTGTCAGGAGGAAAGCAATCCTCGACAGTGGCATTCCAGCCTGTCGGTGAGGGCCAAAAGTGCGGGCAATCAACGCTTTTTTTCCTTCGAACTGCCCCGAACCCGTTATGGCACCGATGATCTTTCGGTACACCCCGAGGCGGATGCCAGTTCTAAGCACACGAGTCTTCAAAGAGACAGCACGAATTAGTCCCTGTCGTAGTAAGTAGCCATGGGTATCTTGGAGCCCCGCCTCCGGCACGGAGGACTGCAGAAGCTGTCGGGTGACGTGGGTGCAGTGTGGGAGGCCTTCGGGAGGGTGGAGCTGCCGTTGGCTTCACCGCAATCGCCCTTGTCCAGTCGCGAACGGTAGTGGTTGACGATGAACTCCATCTTCTTCAGGATCTTGTCGTCCGAATCAAGGTCCTTCTCGCGCAGCAGCTCCTGCAGCAGGGGTGATATCACGTTGGGCCGCTGCGACTTGGTCGGGCTCGAGTGGACCGCGCTTCTCTTGGAGCCGGGTTCAGTGAAGAGGTCCGGCGTCAGGGCCGGTCTCGAGGAACCGCGCTGCCGGAAGGCCCAGGTCTTGTTGCCGTCCGAGCCGGCGCCGGACCGCGGCGAGGTCCGGACCGGAGGCGGACTCCTCCACGAGCAGCGACCCGGAACGCCTCGCGTGAGGAAGGCCTTGTCAGCGGTCATGCTCCCTTCGCTGCTGTGAGACCTGGACCGGGGCAGAGTGGCCAGACCAGCGTCCACCGAACGACGTCTCGCGTTGGGGTTGGGGGGAAGTGGACGACTGTCGGACCCTCCCGTTGGTCGTCGGCTTGGACATTTGTTGCTGCTGGTGGTGTTGAGGAGTAGGCGACGTCGTTCCGTTTGCGGTCAGATTCTCCGTGCTCGTGGCCCGGTGGGGTGCGGCGAGGTAGGGAATCCTGGACTTGGCAGAGGGTGGCGGAGGAGTCTGCCTGGACCCAACGCCAGATATCGAATGCCTCGGAGACGAGGTCGTTCCGTTCGTCTTGGCGGGAGAGGCGGAGGGCGAAGCGGACGACGCGTAGCTCTCATCCGCTGACGCCGCGCCGCTGTCGACGACGTCGTGCGACCGTCCTCCCGCCGAGTCGGGTCGTTCCGGCGGCGTCATCTTCCACGGGGAGCCGTTGGTGTTTCCGAACTCTCCCGGCTGGGGTGTGACGTTTCCGGTCTTGGCAATCTTCCGCGGCGAGCACTTGCGGGATCCGCCGGGCGTCTTGGCGAACTCGCCTTCGGACGTCTCGCTACTGCTGTCGGCAGGCACTACCGCAACCGCCGCTGCTCGAGCTTGTCGAGTCGTCGCTGCAATGGGATATCCTCGACGGGGTCAGGTCTCGGTCGTGGTCGCCAGTCAGCGAGTTGTTGTGCGGCAGGCCCCTGTGTGACATCAGCGGCGACGTGCTGCCGTAAGAGTAGCTTGGTGCGGGAGGTCTGCGAAAGAAAGCACGAGACGGCAACGGATTAGAGTGTGCGTGACTATGAGTGTCGCGAACCACTTAATCAATGTCGACTTTTGGCGACATAATGACTACATCAACTCGAGTCACATCTGCCTAACTGAAGTTCTTAAAGCAAACCTTCAACCTGGGCTATTTGGTACGACATTCTAAGCTAGTTGCGCTGAGCGAAAGGCACGAAGGACAAAGAGCACTACATGATCTGTTCTCTTGTCCTTAGTCCTTCGCGCCTTTCGTTCAGCGCAGTTACAGTGCGAAGTTCTTTAAGCTCATCGAGATGCTTCCACGTGGCTTGAAGAACCACTATCTCGTGCACGGGCAACCCCTTTCTGCTCGTAACTTCTGCTTCGGCTGTCATTGACTTACGCGCCACTCGAACGGCAGCCAGCGTGACATACGTCAGTACAAACGTCAGTTCCAGTGCTATGAAAACATCTCGGAATCAGCAGCCCATTGAATTCTGTGATACAATAATTTATATGTACAAAAAGCAATGGCTGTACCACCTTTTTCGGGCTGAAGGTGCCAGGAAATGCTTTTAATATTTTAGCAACGTTGCTTGTTGGGCGAGTTGGAACGAGTCAGTCATAATGTAGTTCAGGCTTAAGAAAATCGGGGAAAGCGCTGTTGTTCGCGTGGTTTTTTCGGCCCCTGAAAAGCTTTCGGGCTTGTGCAGTTCGACCTCTCGGATGAAAGAAAAAAGAGGCTGCACCACAGACCATAAGCGAAAGTTCGTTCCATGCGTTCAAGGCGTTGTGTACGCCATCCCTCTGACGTGTGGTAGAAAGTACGTGGGTCAGACGGGACGCTGTCTGAATGAGAGACTCCGTGAGCACTATTACAGCGTACAAACGACAGTATCGGGGCACCTCGGCATCCACGTAAGGGATTGCGAGTGTAGGCCCCTCTTTGAAAACTCTGCGGTCCTTGCACGCAGTCGGGACCAAAGGGTGAGGGAAATCATCGAGGCTGAAGAAATTAAACGGTCTGGGGACGCATGCGTAAGCATGCCTTCCTTGCATCTTTCTGACAAAGAGCTTTTGTTTTTGGCGAGTCATGGGAACGGGGGCGGTGTTGGCACACCTGTGTGACTTTTCGGCACTTTTCTTGATTTCACCTTTTGGTTTTCAACTAATAAACTTTAGTTGGAAGAATGCGCTGTGTCCTTGTCCTCTCGCTCGTCTGTTGCCTGTTTTTTGCGCTGTACTACATTATGACTGACTTTTAATATTTACCTCGCTCACGGAACAAGACCGCACGATTTCTTCTCATATATTATTGTTAGCAGGGTTAACGTCAATTCCCCTTTTCTAACTGATAACTGTGACGGCAGGGCTTTCACCAATTTCCGGGGAAGTACGCGAATAGGGGACAATTGAGACAAACGCCTGAATACAAACGTTTAAGACGGTCACCACAGAAGTTTGGACTAAAGAGCGCCGTAATCAGTGTTATATCTAAGGTTCAATGCAACATCTCAAGTTAACAATTTTTATCTTGCGTCGAAAGGAATGCGCCAGCAAACGCATTGCAGGTTACAAAGTTTCACCTGGCATCCTAATGTACAATAGTATAATTTAGCTCCATGGCACTGACCTATTGTATGTGACCTGCATGGTTGGGCTGCCACCCTTCCCGGCAGTCATGGTCAGCTTCGCTGATGTCGATGTCCTGTGGCCTGCGAAACGATTAAGAAGAACAAACTGTTTACCCAGTCATTCAGTCATTAGCGTGATAATTAAGTAAACTCAGAAGGCGGTCACCAGACATTTTCCAGGATATATCTTGCATATAAGATGGAAAACACTCTGCACACGTTATCTGATTACAGTAAAGCTTATGAGAGAGCATACACCTGACTTCAAAGGTAGTTGCAGGATATGACAGGCATATAAAAGCACGCAAAAGTGTATTAAGAGGATTTCCAATCTTGCTTTTTAGTGCAGATGTTGATTTGAAGGAAGCATTCTAATTAATGCAAAAAAATTGTCAGTTTTGCTTGTTTGGCGAATACATCTGCTACATGTGCGATTAGTATGGCAGCCACATGCGACAATAGCTCTATCTTGCGTGTCTCCGTTAATACTAATTTGCGGTGTTTTATGCGCCAAAATCACGGTATTCCCCGCCGTAGTGGTGGACTCCGGAAGTTTCGACCATGTGGTGTTCTTTAACGCGCACCGGTATCGCACAGCACACGGGCCTCTAGCATTTCACCTCCATCGAAATGCTACCGCCGCGGCAGGGATCGAACCCGCGACTTTCAGGTCAGCAGCTGAGCACCGTAACCACTATACAACCGCGGCGAACTGAGCGTTTCTGTTCAGAAACTTATTATATACGTGTCCATGACTTCGACAGTTTTCCTTTTTTTTTCTTACGCCGAAGGTCATTTTATTAGGTTGGGAGAGCTTGCTGCAGGTTTGACGGGCTCTGCCATGTAATACCCAATAACACGCAACAGAGCCTATGGGAAGCTGGCCCATCCGACGCTCACCTGATCTGCACCTGCAGGGGTCGTGCTTGTCGAGGTAGTGCTCCAGCGTGTCCCATCCGCCGCCCACGCGCACCATCACGTGACTGCGGAGTATCTGCGAGGAAGAGGACAACGAAGGGAAGGGAAAGACGTTAGCGATGGCTCTTTAGAAGACGCAATAAACCATTGCGCTATCTGCTGCAACGATTGCGGAAGCACGGCTCTGCGCCAAGCGAATAAGTTACAGCGAAAGTTGACGCCAATTAAGTTTGAGAAAAGAAAAACAGGCAGCGTTAACATTGCAGTCATTGTGGAAACAGCGCCAACACAAATGATGGTGAGCCATATCGTTCCGTCTCATGAGCCTGTGTCATTCGTAAGACAAGATGTAACAGTCTACCAGGAGAGAGAATGATATGCACGAGGAGAAAGAGACAACAAGATGACAGGCATTACGACTGATCCAGATCGGCTATCCTGCACCGAGTAAAAGAAACAACATAACAGGTGGACATCCCACTAGTTTGAGAGTCCAGAAACTCGGAAGTTCTGAACTGCAAAGTTCGGAGCTAATACAACCAGGCTTAGACAGAAAGTCTGACATATTTCACCACGCTAGAATTCTTCTAATCTACCATTCGCTCATCGAGTATACAAGCAATCAGTCGCTACCCCATTACTATATCGAAAAGAAAAAAGGCGTCGCGCGGCGTCACACCGATGTCAGGATCATTTAAGACGACCCTTCAAGCGACGGCCACACACTCTCCGTTACCAACTTCTACTTTATACACAATACTCACCCGTACGAAGATGAGCACCTTGGTGTCTCCAATCCTGTACTTCCCGTCCGCGACGCGAATCATCGGGAACTGGGACGGGCAGGTACACCTGTTCAGCAGGTCCACGACCTGCACAGGACACAAGCAACGAGAGGCTCAGCTGTCGAACACACTTTTGCGGCAGCGACGTGGATACTTTTTGGCACAGCACAACAAACGACACAAAAGTTAACGGATGACAGAAATGCGGTAAACTGGAGTAATTGACAGCGCCTGAACGACGGAGGCGTCGTGGTGAAACCTAAAATTCAGAAGCGGGACTTGTCTTCATGAGGGCAACAACTCAACTTTCGAAACATTGACTATAGGCTGATCGTTTTTTTTTTTTTCACAAGGTCAATGGCAGTGAACTTAGTCGTGACAAGTAGGACTTCCTTAAGCAATAAGTAACAACTTATTGTTTTGTGTGTGTGTGTGTGTGTGTGTGTGTGTGTGTGTGTGTGTGTGTGTGTGTGTGTGTGTGTGTGTGTGTGTGTGTGTGTGTGTGTGTGTGTGTGTGTGTGTGTGTGTGTGTGTGTGTGTGTGTGTGTGTGTGTGTGTGTGTGTGTGTGTGTGTGTGTGTGTGTGTGTGTGTGTGTGTGTGTGTGTGTGTGTGTGTGTGTGTGTGTGTGTGTGTGTGTGTGTGTGTGTGTGTGTGTGTGTGTGTGTGTGTGTGTGTTCTTTTTTTTAACGTCGCATGTGCGCAAAATTAAACGAATCGTAGCTCGAAGGCTGCTCATTTTAGGCGTTCAGTTCTGAATATTTTTGCAACTGTCACCGTGTTTCTATTCTTCAGGCTGTTTAACCATAATTATTTCCCGCATTTACATCGTTGCAACGAACTACGTGATGCTGCTTTCTTGCCATGCCTTTGTGTTAACTTGTACTCCGTTTCTTACAGAGGTCCCCATTCGGTTACGTGCCTTGGTACTGTCTTCTGAAGAAGCATTCTATGTTTGTATACTTACGAGCAAATAAATATAAATCGACTGATCGACTGATTGATTGACTGATCATAGACGCCACAGGAACAACTGCATCAGGCACCGGCGAAAGCTCGTAAAATGTAGAAAGCCATCCACCCAGAGCGAATCACTTCAATACCGCGCTTATAAGATCCCGAGAAAGGAGGCATGCTCCGACTAGGCAGGCATTTCGACAACGCCGCGGGACACACGCACCCATTCGTCATCATCGCAATCAATACTCCAAGCACGTATACGTCGCCACATGCGAGCTTCTCCCAAACGCACTTCCGGTTTACCTGCCCTACACCAACACTAGCGGCATCGACTTTCTCTCTGAACCTTGTCGCTTCATCTCGTGTTCCATCATTTTTCTTCCTTGCCAGTCTTCTTGAGAAACGGCGGTTGCGAACACGTCCCATGCTATCTCCGGTGAGGTAAAAAACTGGATTCTACAGGTCATATCTTTTTTTCTTCTATTGCAAAACGATCGACTTGTTTTCATCTTCCCGCTAGTCGGTCTGTTTTGTGTATTCCTTCCTGGAGCGGAGGGGGGTGGGGAGGCACATCAAGACGTACATCCATCTCATCGGCGATCACGCCAAAGAAAGCACCATCGCCCGAACATTTCCGGCCGCAAAACTTGTCGTCAACTCGACCGAAGACAAGGGTGAAGAATCAGTTTCTATCGGGAGGAGTGAAGTCTGAAGGGTCGGTCGCTCAGCCGCGCCGAGAGAGATTCACCACTCTCACACATTTTCACGAACTCCGAATATAATGCCTGTTATATAACGGAGTTATAGGTGCCGCAGCTTCAAAGAGTGGCGGCGGCAAGCTGTTTTGCTGCGCCACACAAGCAGCTGTCAATGCCGACGCCCGCAGGCTCCACCAGGCTGCGCCATTAATAACCCGTCGCTCTCATCGCCACAAGTGAAGCAACTCTTCTATAGCAGTACCTCGCCGCACCACCAACCAGCCCATCACTCCTTTCCCTCTATCATTCTTTACTTTTCTTTCTCCAAGTCACCCTTTGGCGCGTTGCTTTCGATTGTATGCAACCGCTTTGTGCCGGAGGCAGGCGACGACGCGGCGCGTCTCCGAGAAGGTGAGACTGAGACAGAAAAGGCCATCGTCGACGTCGCTTGATCCCGTAGAGCGTTGCGTAGGGACGAACGGCCACGATGCACCGTTTCTCCACCACCCCCTTCTCTACACCATAGCTAACCTGGCATCGAGGGGAGATGGGGAGAGGGCTCCCCCTTTCCCCCGATGCCAGCAAGACGCCACAGCAGCATCTTCTGCATCAAATGGGGGGGAGGGATACGTTTTGCCCGTCCCTGTCTCGCGACACCAATGCTACTGCCAAGCACCCCGCGCACCCATCCTACCCAACAAGATACGGCGCAGCAGCATCTTCTGCATCAAAAGGGGGTGGAGGGGGGAGGGGGGGGGAGGTTACGCGTTGCGGCACCACATGGGTCGAGGCCCTGCCCCCGGAGAACCGAAGTAGCAGCATTCGAGGTCGTTGCCACGACAATCACGGCCGCCGGTGCAAGCCGTGTGCCCATAAAAGCGAGCCCGGAGTTTCTGGAACCTCGGGCTTCTCCTATAGTTCCGAGAATCACCGAGCTAAAGCATTGTTATACACTGACGCCTTTTGTTCGCAAGCCGCCCGTCTACACTCCCCGCGATTTGGTGCACGTCTATTACCACACGGACTGCAAGCTCAGGCGCGTGGCGTTTCGTTTGGTGCCAAAGGCGACGGGAAGGAGTCTGATGGCAATGCGCAGCGTCAACGTTGATGGATGTCGCCACGGAGACTCAGGTTCACGTCGACTAGTTCGATGACAACCACGACTGTTTTGTGCAGATGTTCCGAGGCTCGGCATTTTGTTTATGAGGGGCGAAGGGGTCAACCATATTTTATGTATGTCCGTGCGTTTGTATGTGCGCGTGTATATATGCACGTACGCATACAAAGGGGGGTAGGGGTGTGTGAAGTGGCTACGCCAGTGGTCGGCATATGAGTATAGTTTCGTCTACCAAACTTCGTTAACAGTTTACATGCCATGCATATCGAACACAAAAAGGTATTTGGGCAAGAAGTTTTATGCCGTGGCGTGAGAAATATCCCAAATGCGCAATAGACACAGTTCCATCGGCACAATTTTGTTACAATACTGTATTAACTGCTTACACGGTTGCAGCTAACAACTCTTCTCGCTCATCTATAACTTCTAAACTCCGTTTAAATTTCTCCGGCAGCGAAACTCGCGACTACGCTAGACTGCAAGCCCACCACGCTTCAGTGTACCGCGCGACGCGACCGCACGGCCAGGGACACGTGGCGGACAAGAAAGAAAACACGTGACATACAAAGGAAGCGCGCGCTTTCAAAATAGGCGCAATACGCACGCGAGATATCTGTCGGGGTGCGTGCTTGAGGAGGAACGTAGCGGCGGGGGGAGGAAGGTCGCGTGCGTGGCGTGCAGAACGAGAATAGTACACACACACACACACACCAACACGGGGGGCTTTCACTTTTGCTGCCGCACGCGGAATGCTGCACCTCGTTCATCGTGCGCTGCGCGTACCCGGCCGCGTATTTATCTTCGCGGCGCGTGCGACGGCCTGTACGTTAACGTGTACTTATTCTCGTCGTTCTCCGCGCGTGCGTGCCTGTGTCACTATAGTTAGTCCGCGCGTGTTTGCGCGCATGTGGGAGAGAGAGAGAGAGTGCCGAGTCTGCGCATAGACGATTACGGAATGTTGATCAGAAGGCATAGCTGCCCGGTCGAAATTGGACAACTTTCCATCCTCAATTCGTTTCTATCAACACCCAGTCGTTTACTGAACTTTCGCTCCAACTAAATTATTGTTGATGAACAAATGACTTTCAATAAATAACGACTTCTAAATCGTCCACTATAAAGCGACAAGTGTGGTCGTTCCGCGATTGCGGAAGAGACGTAACAGTAATTTCTCTAAAATTATTGGTTTACATGACAAAACCACAATAGGATTACGAGGAACGCAGTGTAGCGGAGGTGTTCGATTCAATTTTGACCACCTGGTGTTTTTGAAGGTGCCTCTAAATCTAAGCCCACGGGTGTTTTTGACCCTCTCGCGCTTTTTGCGAAATTAGGCCGCCGCAACCAGGAATCGAACCCACACCCTCGAGCTTAGCAACGCAACAACATAACCGCTAGGCCCCCGGTCGTAGCCAGAAATTTTTTGGGGGGAAGGGGGGGGGGGGGGTGGAACGAGGGTTCAACCACCTTATATGGATGTTCGCGTTCCTATATGTGTATGTACACGCGTAACATTGAAAAAGACCCCCCCCCCCCCCCAACCATCCTTGGCCACGCCAATGCAGGCCTCCACGGCTGGTAATAAACGTTTAACTTAACTGTCACCTATTCATCTTCAGGGTCCCCCTGAAGTTACGAAATGCCATTTTCGCTGGCGTACTTTAGATTTAAAGAATGCGCTCTTGCGTGCACAGTATGCACGCTAAGCAGGCGCTGAAAACTGCGTTTTCGCCATTATTATCGTCGGCGGAGAGGCTGACGGAAGCGTACGGAAGCTCGCGTTCTTATCGGACTACCGATAACGCCAAGTGCGCATCGTTCTCAATTGACGACGACGACGACCAACGTCTGCGAACGTGCGACCGCACCCGCATATCTCGACGACCTTCTCAGGGTCGAGTGAAGGGCGTTCCGATAATTCCCAAAGAGGCCCGATGCTTGGAAATATTCGTTGCAAGCCGTTTGAGTGTCTCAGGATTGCCGTGGTGGCTATTGTGCACAGCATCTATACGCTCCGTCACGTGGCGATGAATCGAGCACTTGCTTCAGAAATCTGCTAGCAAACATTACACTACTACTACTACTACTACTACTACTACTACTACTACTACTACTACTACTACTAATAATAATAATAATAATAATAATAATAATAATAATAATAATAATAATAATAATAATAATAATATAATAATAATAATAATAATAATAATAATAAATCAATGACAATAGAATAAGGCGGAAGTAAAACATGTTTATTTGCAGGAAGACCAAATCAATATCCCTGCACGAGACATAGACTGCAGTCAAAACCAACTGACGTCTTAGCGGACTTAACTGTTATCTGTCCGGTTTTAAACTCACTTATTCCGACAACAGCAGGCTAACCCATCGGACAGAATTTATTATTATTATTATTATTATTATTATTATTATTATTATTATTATTATTATTATTATTAACGATAACCCAAATTTCACTGTGGAAAGTTATAGTAAAGTGAAATAACTAAGTGGTATCATGTAAGAAGGAAACGTAAACGAAAACATGACAAGAACCGAACCTAATAGACATAAAAATACGCCGTCTCTATAGCAACCGAAACATTAACCACATTTAGTTTCTAATAATGTTTTATTAATTATATTTCGAATGTACAGGTTTGCTACAACCTGCTCGGGCTCGGACTTTTTCATTTGGGCTTGGCTTGGCTGCTTGGCTGGGGCTTGGTCAGATTCACTCGGCTTCGGCTTGGCTACGGCGAGTAATTCACTTACAGGGTCACTGCACGGAGCGGCCTTTTCAAGTAGCCGCAAGTGGGGGCTCTTAAAGGATGTCTACAGGGGCCATCGCCGGCAGCGTATATATCGCAGATAAAAGAGGCGAAGACTGCCGGCAGTTACCTGTGGAAGCCGTCCGCAGTCGTGAGTGCCAGATAGCGCCGACGGAGAAAAATCTACAAAGCTACTGCACACTGTCACCATCTTTATCACAGTGAAGAGGAAATTCTTCACGGAGACAGAACACGATGGCGAGCGGCTCGCACACTCTCGTACAGAGTTTTGTATAGGCTGATGTCTCGAGGTCTGCATGCTGTGACGACCAGGTAGGATCAGACAATACGAACGACACAGAGTCAATCATGTTTATGTATGGCGGGAGCAAAATCTCAGTGACCCTTATGCATTTGCCTAAGACGATTCGAAGACAAAAGCCATCTTCTTATTGTTCTCAGTCGATGTATTGATCCTGTCCCAGCCCCATGCGAAAGCTTTCTGCACCTAACGTGATTTTGCACTGCCTCAAAGATCGGAGGTATTGCAGGCTTTCCTGCACATCACCTCACTTTGCACTGCCTCCGTAATCGACCCACCTTTGACTAATCGACGATGTCACGTGATGAATTCATGATAACGCCATCATGAAGTCATGCCATCATGAATTTTTTTTGCATCACTCGTGTAGACGCCGACGGTTGATTTTCACGTTTGATGAGGCATCTAAGGCTTTCGCATTAACAAGGCCTCACTCTCCCGAGCTCGCCAGAAGCTCGGTCAGAAGGCAAACGTTCTCGATGTCACAACACAGCGAGACTTCGAAACTTGTGACAAAGGATGTAACTTGAGACTTACTCACACCGATATAGCGAGAAAAGCCTCCTTCTTTCCTTTCTTTTTTTTTTTTTAAGCGTGTCTAAAATGAGATCACTCCGCCACGTGGTCCAAGTGTCCGAGCAGACGGGGCGAAGAAGGGTTACGACCCGGCTTTGAGGGGGGAACGATGAATTAAATAACGAAGCTCTTAATTTAGAACGGGGGCGGCGCTTTCAGCTGTCGCTCAGCGACGCGCTGAGGTGCTAGGCGGCGACGTCTGTCTCAGGTCCAGCGAAGTGAGACGACCATTGAACCTGCTTCGCGGAACGGCACACTTCGCCCCCGAGAAGGCGCCTCGTGGAGCACAATAATATCGTCGGCCGCATCCGGCTCCTCACCGGCAGCGAACAGGAGAGCATCAGAGACGACGTTGACTGCAGGCACCGTACACAGCTTTACGCGACCATTAAGGCGAAAGCCTTAGATGCCATATCAAACGCGAAAATTGACCGGCGTCAACACGGGTGATGCAAAACACCACCACGTGATGAAATCACCATATGACCTCACAGATCGCCAAACTGTGTGACGTCATCCTGGCGTCACGTTATGCGACATCATCACATGATGATGACCTCAACACATGACACCGTCGCTTGGTCAAAGGTGGGGCCAATCACACAGGCAGTGCAAAACCAGGTGAGGTGAAGAAAGCTTGCAACGCATCCCATGCTACAGAGGCTGTGATAAAGCACGTTATGTGCAGAAAGCTTTCGGACGTGGGGGAGTATCCGAACACCGACTGAGGAGGAAAAAGAAAGATGATGGCTTTCGACCTTCGAGTCGCCTTAGGCGAATGCATAAAGGACATTGTGTTTTAAATTTGTGTGCGTGTGAGAGAAACATTGATCGTGCTTGTTAGTGATTGATTTTTAAGAAAGTGATCGATCGTGGCAGCGAGTGATGGAGTGTACGATTGGACCAGTGGGTGAGCTATTGTGGTAGTGCGTGAGTGATATTGTCAGGAAGTGAGTGATCGTGTTTGTTAGCGAATGATTTTGCCGGAGATTTGGTGAATGACTGTGCAGTGAGTGAGTGACAGATTATTCGCTATAAAGGAGTAGCTTACTGCGACCCTGACAAGGGCGCAATAACGGACGTGCGATACATAGGCGGCACTAGTCACATCCAACCCGTCGTATACGACTTCCTTTTCAGTGACCGATAGGCGATAGCATTCTGATGATCGGTCGACTAACTGTCTGCTAACACCCTGAAAAGCGATGAACTGAACGCAATTAAGCTAGCCAGGTACAAACAGCGCAACGAATGTGCAAACAGAACAACGTCCGATCCATATGAAAAAATAATAACAACAAATAAATAAGAGTTCTACCAGTTCCGCGCCGTGAAAACCATCGGACAGCAAAGCTGTAAGAAAGAGCGCGAGTGTACGCGATTCTCCATCATCATCGTCATCACGATACAGCCTCACCACCACCGTTACCACCATCATTTTCATCGTAATTTCGGTATACTTATTTCTTTAGTCCCTCCCCTCTTGTCACGTGACCAGCGTGAATACTACTACTGCTACTACTACTACTAGTACTAGTACTACTACTACTACTACTACTACTACTACTACTACTGCTGCTGCTGCTGCTACTACGAAGACGACGGCACAGGGTAAGGCTAAGAATGCTTCGATGTAAAAAGAAGGAAAAGCGTAGCAGCCGCTCTTTTCTTCAGGCATGCAGTGTCATTAAGCAAAGCTGGAGCACGCGACAGACGCAGTTGGAAGGCTAACCCATCGCCGCTGCGGGTTGCGGTCGAGGTCACGCACCCTGGCCGACTGAGGTGCACCCTTGCAAGTATACCCACGGCCAGGGTCACGGGCAAGCAAGCAAGCAAGCAAGCAAGCAAGCAAGCAAGCAAGCAAGCATTGAACCGTGACTAAGAAGAGACGGCGCGGAGTAACCCGTGATTTGTCGTTTAATTCGGGCAGCCCCTAATGATGCCACCTCGGCGAGCTGCTTCGGAAATGATGCGATTATCCCCGCTCGTTGGTGAGGTGCCGCGCTCGCGAGAAAAGCCTGCGCGCGGGTAATTTGAACCGAAAATAGCCGGGCAGCCGCGCGCCACACTCGCGCGCCAAGCTGCGCGTCTCTGTCGCTTGGCTCGACAGAGGTCGCTCGCTGCGGTGTTGAACGACCTCATCGGTCTCGGCAGCTGCTGGCTGCCACTGACATCCCACAAACCATTAAGACACGACAACAAAGGTGACAACGGGATCGCTTTGTCCGTTAATAATGAAGTGAGGTCACGATTTTACCAAATGCAAGAACCATGACAGACGGAGCCCACTGTTGTGCAAGCTGCTTTGAGCAGTGACGTCACACGGCCTGGCCACTTGGTTCTCCTACAAGGCTTGTAAGTTCTATAAACACTCACCGTGTTGGCTACAGCACTGAGGACACGAGTTCGATTACCGACCACGGCGTCGGAAAGGTCGACTAAGAGTACAACGAGACGCAACGTCCAAACGGTCCGATGAATATTAAAATAATTTCGAGTGCTTACGTGCCGATATCAAGCTATGATGAAGTGATGACGAGATCACCTCCGCTTATTTAAGGTGCGCATAAATCCAACTGCGCGGTTGTTTTTCGCATTTAATCCTCATCAAAATGCGGCCACCATAGCCGGGAATCAAACCTGCGCCCTCGTGCTCAGTAGCGTGATGCTACTGCCGCGACGGCAGGTGGTGATCGAACTACGAACGTTAGATGCTAAGCGACAAGGGTGGGTCGGCTCTAATTAGGCAACTTTTCTACCGGTCAACTTGTTTACTGTAAAGGTTTTTTGTTCTCGGTGAAAAGAAAAGATCTTTGATTGATTGATTGATTGATTGATTGATTGATTGATTGATTGATCGATTGATGGATCGACTGATCGATTGTTCGATTGAAATGACTACTGGAGGTTCCGTTACGTCAGACATACTGATCGCAAGATGTCGAGTCTATATAAGTTGGCTGTACATACCCAAGACTACACCACCCAAATGCACCGAACTAGTTCGTGAACGGAGTGAGCATCGTGTCTTCCCAACCAGGAGTCTTCGAGAAAGAGGTGCAGCGCGTCGGACGCAGGCCCCGGAAAAGAGGCACACCCTCGGGAAGCAGATTTACGATCCACGCTAGCGTAAACAGAAGAGCGGTAGAGGGCAGAGCAGCTGCCGCAGCGAGGTTGACTCTAAGTAGCGGAAGGGCGCGAACCGCACACGAACTCCCAACGCTGCGGCGGATGCGAGGCGCGCGCGAGACACTCGCCAGCGGCCACGGTCACGGCCAACAGCCGCCGTCTCGCCCTCTCGTTAAAGAAAAAAAAAAACGAAAAAAATCCGACAGCCTCGTTTCCTCGTTCGCTGTATACGAGAGAAACACGGTGCTGCTCGGACGGAAGGATCGCTCCATTTCGAACTTTTGCTGGCAAATAGATAACTGAAGAAGACGAGGGCGCGTAATTATTTAGACGAAAGAGTTAGATGCCTCAAGGACGAAAGTGACCGTAGGCGTCAACAGGAGTGATGCAAAAAAAAAAAAAAAAAAAGAAAAGAAAAACATCGTGTGATGACGTCCACACAACGTCACAGGTCTCCAAAATTGGTGGCGTCATGACGTCACTATGACGTCACATCACGCGGCTTCTCCTGACATCATCACACGACATCATCGCTTGGTCAAAGGTGGGCCGATCCCGGAGGCACTGCAAAACTACGTGAGGTGCAGAAAGCTTCCAATGCCTACGATCCCGGAGGCAGTGTATAAAAAACACTTTTTGGCAGAACTGCAACAAACGGGACAGTGAGCACACAGACTGGACAGGACAGCGCTGTGTCCTGTGTGTTCACCATCCCGTCGATAGCTTCAACGATAATTTCTGACCTGACGATAATGTCTGACTGATTTCAACTCGTGTTGAGCAGAGTTCCTCTTATTATTATTATTATTATTATTATTATTATTATTATTATTATTATTATTATTATTATTATTATTATTATTATTATTATTATTAAATGTACATAAAGGAGCTTAGTGCTTAGGTGTGGCACCGCCTGCTACTCTTGCATAATAATAGCTGCCATCGCGAAGTAGTGAACAAGTACGAAACTATACAAAGGCACACATACGAACACTCACTCACTTAAGTCCCAGTTCTCCCACACAAAAATGTGTCCACTCAACAGAAATCTTTACAAAACACAAATATCCGTTCTTCACTTCAAGGCTACGCGGAGATGCACAGCTAAACTCGCTCGACTAGGCCAGTTAAGCTTTCGCTTTAAAAACAAAAGGTGCGGCCTGTTGCGTGCCCCGAAAGCGGCGGGAGGCGCCTAGTTGAGCCTATTGCCGCTGTGGCGCCACAAAACGGGTCGTACCGAGGTTGTTAAAGGGCCCTTAACTACCCAGGGATCGAAATTTAGTTCTGGCGGAGTTGCACGCGCTTTCTCGTTTCGCTCTTTCCTTCGCTAAGCTGCGTTCGTCGGCTTGTCTATCCACCTCTCCGAGTGCCCTTCCTTAGCGTCCGAGGTAGAAAAGCAAGCAGCAGAAAACAGGCTCTTGTTCGCCCACTGACAGCGTCTCTTGCTCGCGACGTCACGTAATCATACATTTGACGTCACGGCGGCTGTTGTCGACAGAGCAAAGGCACCAAGGCGGTTAAAAAAAAAAAATACTGGAGCGGCGATTATTGCGCAAGAGTGAAGCCGTGCCCACCAAAAGATGGCGGCTGCGCGCGCCATCTTAGTAGGGGCACGATGAATCATCGGCGTTTAGCGAAGGAAAGCGAGCGTTTCCTGCGCACGCCAGACAAGTTTAATATGGCAACTTTCGCGGGTCAGATACTGTTCCATGTTTGTATTTGTGGTACTAGTTTTCGTTAGTAAGCCTCAAAGTCATGGCAAATTTTATTAGGAATCAATCGACAATACTCCGCTCGACGGGTTATTCTTGTTGGCCACAACGACCTTTTATTTTATAATTAACATAGTATTTACACAAACAGATCAAAGCCATTTGATCTCTAAGTAGGCACCACCAGAAAAAAAAAAAATGTTTCCGAGCTCTTTAGTGGGCAAAAGCTGGCTTCGCTTTTGCTGGCAAGGCATTGCGAGAGCTTCCACTCCGGAATTTTTTTAAAAGCCTCCTTGAAAGGCACGGAGAGGAGCAGGCGAACGTCTGTTGGTGGTTTAGGGGCCATTTAAAAGAAAACACGAGTGTCCTAGTGTTGCCGGTTTTCTTGAGGAGCCTCGAACTCTTGGAAAATATTGCTGGCGATCAGGTCATCAACACTCCTTTGTACGCACAACTTTCTTCGGAAACAAGGATCTCTTATTTCATCATTCGAACTTTTAATACCATTCAGTGCCATACGAAAATTCGTGGTAGCCGACGTTGACATCCTTTGTTGTCGTTAAAAGATACCACGAACGCAGCCGCTCCTCGGCATGCTCATATATGGCAAAATAGATCGTCTCGCGGATGCCACAACCCTGGTTTTTTGTCACTTTGATGCTCTAACAGGCGCGTGGCTGTACTACGTCTACTAGCACCAACGCGGACGAAACTGTCAACACAGCGTTCGCACGTGTGCCCATGTGTTTCAGCGCGGCGCCACGGGCCACACATTATTCTTTTTGATCCAGCAGCCGCGAGAGTACTCTGAATCGTCAACCTTTCTTTCTAAACCCTGTTAAGAACACAATATCCTGGTCATTTCAGAAATTTTATTCCTCCCCCTCCTCCTCCTTGTCGCTGCAGATTACAAGTCGTCTCAAGCTCGACTCCCGACGTGACAATACAACCTGGCGGCTAGCCACCAGGTTGTACTGTCAGTTGCATGGGATCAACAAGAAGTTGTGTGCAGCGCGCTGAACGCTGCCAGACGACACTGATCGAAAGCAACCTATCCCGGAGCAACCTATAACACACACACACACACACACACACACACACACACACCTACCAACAACTGACCAATAAAGCGCAAAACCATTTTTTTATGCATGCAAGCAATAAATCAGGCAATTCACGTGGTTTGGAAAGTAGTAATGTCTTAACATCAAAGGATTGCAATCTACAAGTATACATCGTTGCAGAGCGCTACGAAATTCCAGCCATTAAAGAAGAAACAAGAACAAATGAATTGGAAAGATCAACAGCGAGAGAACTACTCATTTCGATAAAACACGAAAGCAGTCGAACCTTCGAGGCATTATTCTACAGTTTGAGACAGGGACGCCAAAAGAAAGAAACATGTATCTTGCTTCCACGACTACGTGCACGCAATTGCGAGAAGTCTATACGCTGTATAACTTTCGCGAAGCGATACATGCGCACGCACTGCGGCGCCGACGGCGGTAGGCCAGATCCCGCTATGTGGGCCGACGACGGTTCAGTGTCAAACGCTATGACCCCATCGGGTCAATAGCCACCCGGTCGATCGACCCGAGGGCCACGCGAGCGTGGATACGGGACAAGCCACCATGCTGCAGGCAAAAGCAGCGGCAGCAGAGTATTAAGTGTTGCTCTTCGAGCTATTCGCTGCACTGTGGCCAAACCCCCTTATTTACTGCGCCGTATAGTACAGATAGCCGGGTGTTTGTTCCTACACGCGTCGTGTGAGACCACGATGATCGGCCTGAGAAATAATCATAAGAAAGAAAATATAGTGTTAGACGATAACCTCGGGGCGCATTGGGTTACGAGGGCCGACTACAAAGCGACCCGGCCCCTGCAGTAATGACCCCTGCCGAGCAAAACGCTTCGCAACACTGAAGGAGGCGCGCAGCTCCGTTGCACGCTTTTCACTGATGCGTATGCTTACTTCGTGCTCACACACACGATAACGTGTGCAGTCGTAATTTGGCGTGACTGATCGACAAAAAATAAAGTAAACATACGCTATAGAATTAAGTTCGTTCGGATTGCGTCTGCTACTGTTGCGAATCTTTTGTACTTGTGCTGTGAGAAGTTGAAGTTGAAATTTATTTGCATCCTCACAATGCGGGCATGCTCAGGCAAAAAAAGTGAAATCAATTAACCTGAGGGCGCCCGAGACTTCATAGACAAGGTATACAGTAAGGACTACAGTAAGGAAGAGTGATGTTTGCGCATGCGTATGGTATTAAAGACAACTAAAGACAACTAGTAGTTGGTCAGGCACGCACACCCCAAGATCCTCTTGCCCCCATTTTCCCGATAGGGCAAGCGCTCCTGAAAATTTTTCCACAGATAGTTTGAAACGAAGGAAAAATTGGCGAAGCTCGCACTAAGCCGCGCAATGCTTCAAACAGCGAAACTGCGACGATTCTGAAGACTAATCTGGATGCTTCTAGGTTGTTTCTAGGCCTTAGCTATATATAAGTGATGCAGGTTGTTTCTAGGTTGCTTCTAGGTCGTTGTTAGGCTTTAGCTAGGTTATCTAGGTTGTCTCCACGTTGATTCTCAGCGCAGAGAGGTTCGAGTTAAGCCACCGACAGTCACAGACCCGACACGGATGTCCAAACTCCGGAGACAGAACCTCGCGCTCAAACCAAGCGTTCGCACCTCTCAGATGTATACGGGTACGTCGTCGTTGACGTAGGCCTTCCATCGCTTCGGGGCCGCCGCCGCTTCGCAGCTATTTGTTGGGCTAACTGTTGCCTTCTTCATATTTAGTGCGCCAGTGGTGAGTAGTGGGACTTACCCAATGTCTGTGGCACATACCCGTTTATGATGATAGTTTTTTGGTTCGCTGGACAAGGAACGATTTGCTAAACAGCGAAGGTAGATGATGCTCTTACAAGATAATTATATTAAATCACTATAACATGCTGTTAAACAATGCTCCCGCTGGCACGAGGGGACGAAACCGAAGAAGTGAGATGCAAGCTGGTACCCAGCCAGGAGCGTTTTACCGCGTCGAGACCATCCGTCGCACGCAGACGCCGCAGAACCGAGAGGCGGGGACGAGGCGCTCAGTGTTTCGTCGAGTCATCCATTACGAGCCGACAACCCAGAATTAAATCATTACCTTCTCTCATGACCTTCTTCAACAAACTTGGCTCATTCTTCGGTTTCTCGGTGTTCCGGTGAAAAAAAAAAAAGAAAAGAAAACGTGCGTACGCATGGATGGACGAGGAATTTAGAACAGAGAGAGCGAGCCTATCGTGACACACCGAAGGAAGCAGAAGAGACGCGTTATAAAGAACGTCATGGCTGCACAAGTTACGGAGATAATAATATCTAGGAATTTACGTGCCACAACCATGATACGATTATGAGGCACGCCGTAGTGCAGGGCTCCGGAATTTTGGACCACCTTTTGTTCTTTAACGTGCAATGAAATAGCGCAGTACACGGGCCTCTAGCATTTCTCTTCCATCTAAATGCGGCCGCCGCAGCCGGGATCGAACCGGCGAGTTTCGGGTCAGGAGCCGAGCGCCGTAACCACTGTATCACTAAATCACCTGATTGCGACTGCTCTTCTTGAAGGGAATGTTGCAGTGATGCCGAGCTTATTATTTTCTACATCGTACACACGCGGATGCGGCGACTAACAGCTACGCTGGCGTTGCTGACGTATTTTAGGCGTACGCATACGCTAAAGATCGTTTGCGAGCGTTGATGCGCTATCCGGCACACGCTATCCGGTATTCCGCTACGCCTTTGCGTATAGCGGAATACCGGACAGACGTAAAGTCTCTATTAGCCAGCACTTAGACAACATTAGCCAAGTGCGGTCGCTTCCAGCTACTATGCTGAATGTTTTGTTGAAAATCGGCTTCACACGCTACCGGTGCGGCCTGGCATGGTATTATTTCGGACTAAGGTGTCCTTCCGCGATAGCTCATAAAACCTAAGCATCTGAGCGTCCTACTTCCCAAAACAGGCCTCTCCAGATAACTTGATCGGCCCTGCATGCATAACCTATGCGTGTTCTCGCCGATGAGTCTATATATACCAGCCCAAACACCTACCCATGCACTAAACCTGAATCTCCATCACCGGGCAAGCGCAATCACGATGTTCCGGTAAACGGCCACTCTCATTCCCATCTGCTCGCAGTGTAACACAACGCCCCCTCGCGTTGCGTGCGTTGCCTGGGCCTCCATCATGGCTGGCTGCAGCAGCATAGGTCGTTTCTTTTTCTCTCCCCACTTTCGCAAGGCCGGCCGGCCGAGCTGAAGGTCATGTCAAGGTCACCCGTAATAACCGACAACCCCAAATTAAAGCGCGCTCCCATCTTACTCACGTGGCTTCTTTCGTCATCACCCCCATAGCCCACTCTCCCAGCGGCTTTTTTTTTTTTTTTCGGTGCGACCGTATACGCGTAAGTAAATTGCGGCTGGCCTATGCCTGCGTATACTATGTGGCGAAGAAAGGAAAGGAAAAAAAAAATGAAACATGAGAAGAGTGGTTGGTTCCCAGAAATCAAGAGGGGAGACCACCCGGCCACTGCCGCGACTTTTCGTTGCTGTGCGCTACGGTTCCGTTCTTTTTTCTTTCTGGCTGCAAAGCACGCCATGTTTTCGTCGATTCTTTCGAAAGAACGTAAGCACGCGCGCACTTTGCGGCCGGCTGTGTAAAGAAGGAAGGTAGGTCGGTCAGTACAGACGTACGCGTACGCATGCTTGACGGTACAGCCTGCCCTCCATGTGGACTGTTAGAGAGCGATAAAGAGAGAGTACTGAAGAGCAGCTGCAATTTCAATGCGTGCGACCGGTGTTGAAAACAGGTATACAGACAGACAGATAGATTTTCTTCTTACTAAGATGCGCTTCGTGTGGTTCTATGTGTGCCTTTTCTGTCCTGGTCTTTGTGCTGTTGTACCTACGATATGATCAACCAATTAGCCGACAAGTTCACCCTTAGATGCCTCATCAAACGCGAGAATTGACCGTCGGCGTCAATACGAGCGATGCAAAAAATCACCATTACGCGATCATCATATGACGTCATAGTGATGTCACAGATCGCCCAAATGTGTGACGTCATCACGTGGCATCGTGGCTTATATAGTCAAAGGTGGGCCGATCACGCAGGCAGCACGAAACCAGGTCAGGTGCAGAAAGCTTGAAATACTTCCGATCTTGGAGGCAGTACAGAGCCACGCTAGGTGCAGAAACCTTTCGGATAGGCAGGGGGGGGGGGGGGCATGACAAGTACGTGAACTGAGAAGAAAACGAAGATGGCTTTCGCATTCCAGGCGTCCTAGGTGAATGCGTAAGGGACCCTGTGAGTTATCTTTCATTAGTTGAGTGAAAGATAGCCAGGATGAATGAAGATCAGGGAGGCCAAATGGTTGATGACATGACACGGGGGGAAGACTAAAAGATGAAAAATAATGCGAGAGATTCAAGATGCGCAATGGAGTTGCAACCAAAAGAAATGACGGATATGCCCGCTTTCGCAACCTGGATCCTTCTTTTTTTCTTTTCCACTAGCGAGTTCTCTTGGTACCGGAAGGAAGCGGCATGATGTCCACACGCTACCTTCGGGGCAACCCAGCCATCACTACGCACCTTTCGACACAGTCGAGCGCGCGTTCCGACATTTGCGCATGCCCGCTATATAGTTGTTAAGTTCTCGTTCACGGTCGAGCAAACATGGCACGTGGGGGCTGTCCGCGTGACGTCATCAGCGCCCAGCTCTTCCAGATCAGCCGCAAAATTTAGTACCGCGTCCTCCGACGTTTCGCGCTCTCGTCGCGCCCCGATGCTTTTCTATATCGGCTTCGAATTCAACACGACGCGTGTAGTCATTTCCATGGGGCGCCGTTTGGAGAGCGCTGTGAAGCGATTCCGAGAGCTGTATAGAGACAGGAGCCGGTGAATCACGTCGGTACGCCGTTCCGTGAAAAAAATTACGCATCACGGACTCATTGCTAATTCTTTTTTTTCAGCCGCACGCCAAGAGCGCTCCATTGACATTGCACATATTCAGCACCACCAACCGGATGAGAAAAAACAATTATAACTGCTGGGGTTCTACGTGCCAAAACCACGATATGATTACGAGGGACGCCATAGCGGAGGGCTCCGGAAATTTCGACCACTCGGTGTTCTTTAACGTGCACGGGCCTCTAGCATTCCACCTCCATCGAAATGCGGCCGCCGTGGACGGGATTCGATCCCGCGACCTTAGGGTCAGCAGTAGAGCACCATAGCCACTAGAGCACCGTGGTGGTGGAGACGACAAGAAACAGCCTCAGTAAACGCCACCTTAAAAGACGCACCCAAATTACCAGACGGCAAGCTCATTAAAACGTGGGAGGAACCGCCTGTTGCATCGCGATTGGAAGACCAGTGAAGCCGGTGGTCGGGGCCCATGCGGTATGCGATCCGCCGCGGTGTCCTGGTCTAGGGCGGGAGACCACCCTCCCAGGGCTGGCACGGATTAGTCTATGCTATAGCTGTCGTATTAATAAATGTTGACCTCTTTGTCCCTCGTAGAGAGAGAGCCGAGTTCATTCGCTACCATATATCTGTATCATGAGTTGACTGACTCTGCCGATATTGTGGCGTTCCGGTGAGAAGCACAGGGCTGCAGGTTCCAGGCCCATATGCTGCGGAGGAATGTGGCAATTAAGGGCGGACTGCAGATTGGGACTCCCCTCAGAGTTTCATGAACTTCGCAATATGAAATCACAAAATACAAAAACGAGAAACCATATGTGTAAAAGCTCAAGATAGCGGCGACTATGAATGAACACAAAAACTTCTGGGCGCAGTCCACGAACGAATACGCGTGTGTGTACTAATACATTCCCCTTTCTACGAAGACGTGCTCACACGCAGTTCACAAAATATATTTTGGAGAAAACAGAACATGAAGGAACCAGTACATTTATAGAGTACACTACGCGGAGCTATGTAGGTGACCGCAGAACACAGATAAGCCCGGACGGAACGCATAAAAAAAAAGAAAAAACTCGTTCAGGCATCCGTTATTCCCCCTTCCACATCGAGAAGAACGCGGACGGACTGAAGGGTGGACGTATACGGACGGACGGGCGAAACAACAAAGCAACGAGGAAGCAAATGATCTCTCACGATATGCACACGTACAGAATAGCCAGCCGCGTGTGGCATACACGATCGACGGAGACGCTAATGGCGCGATTGTTTCACCCGCGAGAGTGGATGAATGCCGCCTCTTCTTCTTCTTCTGCACTCTGGAGGAACCACCACCGACGATGCACCGCACGTGTATATCCCTCACAGGACGGCACTTACACTCTCCAAGCTTCCTCGTGTTCTTGCAACGCATTTTGACGCCGGCAACACTACAAATGCATGCGGCACGAGCAACAAGAAACAACACCAAGAGTGAGGTGAACAAACCGCGCAGACCGCTATAACAGCCGAAACGTCGAAGAAGACGATGCGATGCCTTCCCCGAATGCCGGCAGCGACCGCAATACGGTCCCGCATGAGTGCGTCTTTATGTGAGCGCAGCGGCGGCTTCCTTCTTCGCCTTCGCGCTGAAGAACCGAAAGTGATCGCTTCATAGTGTGTGCGTGCATCCTCCCGCTACAAGGCATGCTCTCTCTTCCAAAGTTGGACAGAAGGAAACGACCGTTAAGAATGAAAATGCAAGACTGCTATAAACGCGTGGCAGTGGCTGAACTTTCGACCCCTTTCTTTTTCCCCGCGGGTATTGTTGCGAGGAACAACGCTTTGCATCAATGATACGCATATATATATATATATATATATATATATATATCGATTGTCACGTGCCGAGACAGTCGACAGCCGTTGTGCGTTGGTGAACAGCCTTTCAAGCTTCACTTTCTATGGAAACGTCTTCCATCGATCGGGGTCATCTCACGCATGCGCTATATGTGGGAATATACGACAATAAGTCGCGTCGGCCGAAAGTTTTCGCCCGAGTCGCGTGAAGGGTCGTGCGTATAGCAGTAATCGAGGCGTCACTATAGTACAACTACTAATACGCACGACGTATAGTGACGTGTAGTGGCGCATCGCGCGCCGAGGGTGCTCGCGCGGAACGGACATGCTGGAGAAAACAATGGACCCGCGGAGATTCGCCGAGAAAGATTTGACGGAGGCCAACGAGTAAGGCAAAAGACAAGGCGAGTCCTGTCTGGCGGGCTATATACGTGGCTCGTGAAAGTCAAGGGCTTTTAAAAGAAGGGAGAAATTATAGGAAGCAACACAGACGTATACACACTGCGATAACTAACTAATTCACTGTGTATATTATAATATTGTGCGTTATACTTCAGAGACGAAGCAGCATCGCGAAAATCGAGAGAAGGCTGCACATAACATGGGACACTCCTGAGATGCGGACATATTGTCACTCTCCTCGATTTCCATAGTACCCAGTGCAAGCATATATACGCCCGTGTTTTCTCGAACGACGCGTGAACACCCCGGTGATTTCACTGACGATTCATAGAGGATATTGAGATCGGGTCCGCTCGCGTCTCGCTACTTACCACGAGATATAGGCGAGCGTTGTGTTGAAAGTTGAACGAATAAGAAGCGACGCAGAGTGTAAAGAATAATACACATGCATGCGAGCGTCGCACATGCGTGCGAGTATAGTTGCACGCGCTTGTCACGCGCCGCCGCTAAACCATCCTTGCCAACTTGAAAAACCGTTACAATTCTTCCCCACAATCTCGTTTATACTCCAACGACTTAAGCGCGAATGTGTGTCACGTGCTGCTGCGCGTGAGTGTCCGGGAACAAACAAAACATCGTGAAAGTGTTGCCGCGAGATCCTCTTCGTGTACACTATGCAACGCAACCCACACAACAAAAGGCCGCCAGGATTCTGCTTTCTCTACAGCAACGATGTACCCAAAAACCGCATCACGATGCCACCACCATGCTCGCGAGATTGCGTGCATGGCTGGCGTAGATCACGCGCGCGTTGCAACGACTCCATTGTGCAAGCATTCTGAATGCAACTCGTTAGACACGTGCGTGCGGACAATAACGCGCTCGGCTCTGCGTAACGGCACGCAAAGCTAAAACGTGAAGCCGCGCCCTTTACTGCATACATATACGGCGCCATGAGCACGCGAACGCAATGCATATACAGCTTAATCGCGCGCTGTATACATATGTGCAGAGTGTCCCCATCAGCAAAGCACTCGTTGCATACTTATAACGCGAAGAGACGTGCCAGGAGAAAAAGGACCACGTGACCTCTAGCGGAGCGATAGCCGTAGAACAGCGAGTGAAAACATGACTGCGCATATATATGATGATAATCAAAGCTAATTAAGTGAGTAGTGAGCTAATCAATAAATGTTAATTAGTGAACGTCAATTATATGCTGATGATTAAACAAAATAAGTGAGTCCTGAGTTAAACAGTGAAGGCCAGATTAAAGATAATTAGTTAAGGTTAATTAATGAGCACTGGACGTCAATATAAGAGTTCTCGCTAAAATAGCCACACTGGATGGCTTTTGCATTGAAGTCGTCTTAGGCGGACGCATGAGGGTCACTGTGTTCTTTTTTTATTTTTGATCTGTGCGGAGCGAGCGAAATAAGTCTTACGAACTACACACGTACACCGCGCATCCGTCACACACACACACACACGAGCTCAGTGTACGGTCCTCAGGGATTGAATGGCATCGAGAATGCGCTTCATATCCAGGAAGACGTATACATCAGACAAGAATAGCACGAAATCACCGCGCGATGGTATACAGAGCGGCTCCGGCAGTGCGATTCCAAAGACGTGGTTTATGTATACGTCGCCCCTAAACGACTCGTAATTGCTTCCTCGACAAGGAGCCCGCGCATACATGAGCCCGTAACTGAGAGCACTTATCATAAACGGACACAAATAGAAGGGGAGCGCAGTATTCTATTCTAGTGAAGGACGTACTACATACGCATACGTACACACGATCCGTCGTTAGACTTTTACAATAATCGTTCCTAACCACCGGGTTAGTAGTATAAACAGGGCTAACCGCTGCACAGCGTGACGTACGAGCATATATGGATATGCGAGGACGTGTTGGGTGTTTTGATCTATCGTGACTTGATACAGCGGGTACGAAATTCGGGGTCAAATGTCAATGAGTAGCGCGAGAGGACGTGGCTTATAAGAGGACGTCAGGATAGCGTATGAAGTTCCTGTCGTAATGACGCAGGCCACAGCATGCGCAATTGCGCACGATGGATTGGCTGAACGTGCGGTGAAAGCTTGCGTAGTGTCCCGTATGTTTTATTTACTGTATGTACTTATGAATGCCGCGGTCTTCCTTAAATAGATCATAGCAGGGTGGCTAAAGAATTCTTTCGTTGACATGACAGGGATACACAAGAAGAAAGAAAGCCGCAATCAGTGTACACGAGTAAAAAGTCTTCCTTCTAAGCGATTTAATCTTAGTGCACAAATTATCAGTGTATATATTTTATTTCCCCATATCTACCCCACTGTTGCTAAGTAAGCAAGCAAGCTTTCCCTTAAACTTCCAGAGTTCAGTCTTTGGACATTTTTTTTTTTTAAAGCAATTTCAAAAACAATTCTGAAAAGAAAAATTGCGATAGGCTCACATAGAAACTGCCAAAAATCATGACGTCACGGCGACAGGTGCACGGCAGTTTTCAAGGTGGCGTCACCGCACGTCTTCCGTTGTTTCTATACTTTACACATTTCAATCGTATTTCTCATAAATGTCAAACATACATTCTAAAGAAGACTACATATATATAGAGGCAGAATGAGTCTTTTCAAAACTTACAGCTATCCAAGCCTCATTTCTCGGTAAAAGTATCCCATTTACTTCTTATTAATGTAGTAATTACCGGATAACAGCTAATTAACACATAACAGTAATTAACAGGTGCGCTAAAAATTGTCGTCATGGTACTTTTTAATTATCTGCAAGCCCAGACGCAGTCAACTCAAATATCAGCTTAGTTTCAGCTACGTGCTCTCTCTTCGTTTTCCAGGCATGCCCACATCAGCGGGTAAGCACCTTGCTGATATCCGAGGCTGCGACCGGCAAGTGCGCGCGCGCTGCCGTCGCTAAAGCAGCCGCAGGATATGCGTAATTATACGCTGCACAGAAGGACCTTCGAAGGCGACGCCTCGCAATATCCGGCCCCCATCGCAGAGAGACTCCTCCGCTGTGTATACTGCAGGCTGAAAGAACGAATTCGCTTACTCCTCCAGCGGTGTTAATTACTCCCCTGCGGGACTTTAATTACGCGCCCTATCTTGCTCTTTCAGTCGAGCTTAATTGGGTGCGCGAGCAAGAATATCTAGGCTGACGAGATGGACGCTGCTGTGAGGCTCAGACTGCAGATTACGCGTCACAACTTGCTGATAACTTCAAAACAACATTCCTAAGTACGTGGATGCGAAAGCGACACCGAACACTAAGGCTTGAGATTGAAGGGACACCCGAGAGTGAAACGATTCCTCTCATCTTAGTAAATTACTCTTTCACATTTCCAAAATCACCACGCTTGCCACTAGAAGATGTTTGGTAAGCGAGAAAACGCGCAAAAAGAAAAATGAGGGTGGCAACGCCACAGTGAAATTCTCGCGCCAAACGTCGCGACGTCATAGATTTTGACGGCATCTACTAGATCCTGCGTAGTTTCTAATCAGTAAAAATGAAGTACTTCGTCTTCTGAGGGGGCAAATGATTTAACGTACCAAGTCTAAGAAAATTTCGTTGAGCCAATGTCGCCAAAATACGAAAAAATACTCTTCCAAATCCGCGACTTCACGCGCGGAGATTTCAGCGCCAAATTTAAAAAGGGCACTTCGACCTTGATTTTCTCCTCTATTAATAAACATATGATGGTGAAATTAACGACAGTAGAGTTGTCAGACAAGAATTGATAAATTTAAACGAGTTCATTGTCTCCCTTTTTTGTCTCTTTAAAGGCTCGTCTTCTGCACCAATAACGCAATTTTGGCTTCCAGAATTCTCTACCTGTACGGGGGAGTGTGTGGGACGCGGGACGGCATGAGGGCACGTCGGGCCCGAATTAGCGCCAACTTTGTAGGATGCGTTGTGAGCTACGACATTAAGCGACCCTTGCTAACGATACCAAGTGACGTCACAGAGAAATTCAGTTCCAATTTGTTGCGCCGGCTACACCTATTCAACGCCGGCTAAAACGTGGAAGTCTGGGTGCATAGAATGCATGTTTGGTCACACCACGATGCGAAGATCACCTCGAAGAATACAGGCATATTCCATCTCCGTGACGACGCTCACGCTCAGTCACTTGTTTAGCCACCCTAACGAAGACCCATATGCAGCTCTCCGCGTAGGCATCAAACTATTGTGGGCGGGTGCACGCGGCATTCGCGAACAGACGACTCATTCATTAGCGGCAGCGAAATGAAGTCGTCTGCTTTATTTTCCACAGCTCCCACGCCTGCGCATACGACAGCGACGTCTTCATTTACAAGACTCACGAAAACCAATCCCGTGCCGCCTCTCACTTCAAGAACAGAAATCGCATTAGGCTCGCTTCAAATCGACCTCGTAACTGACTCGATACGGCGCAAGGCCTTCACTCCAACCACAACAACGGTGCGATCTGTCTATGGAAAAGGCAGCAGACGCGACCCTGACAGAGAAACGGCGCTCGAAGCGCCATTCTACGTCCTTGCGGGAACCTCCCGTTCCGCGCCTCTTGGCGGTTGACTAATGGCGATTTTTAATCAGGCCTCGGCATACCGCAGCACGCATCCACGCAAAACGTCCCTGCACGTGCGTGGTAGCGTTCTCGAATGTCGGGGGCGCGTCATGTCTTTTTGTTTGGTTTTGTTTTTCTTTGTTGTCTATAACGAATTTCGTTGTCGGCCTTGAGTCCTCCCCTGTGCATGCAGCACCGAAAGAAACCGTAAATGCAAAACAAGAAACACGCGAAGGGTATATATATTTTTATATTATAAGGACCACACCATATCTGCGTCGACCTCTTTTGTGTCGTCGGTAAGGTTATACACCTTCAACGTCGACTAGCGGCGATTGCAATTAACCATGCGTGCCCTAGCTGGCCGCTCATTGTTTCACGAGCGAGTGAAAACTGAGGCGGGCGCGACGGTGTTGCGTTGCAGTGAAAATTAATGAAGCAGTACAGCTTTTGGTTCGGAGAATCAATTAATTGTCAAGCCATCTCGCAGCAATCGACAGGTGGGGGACGTAGTAATTAAGCTCTTAATCGAGAGCGCCCACTCTTTCCGAGCACACCGCTGCTATTTCTGCTGTTGCTTCTGAAACGCACGAAGGTGGCGAGTGGTAAACTTGTCCCGGAGACGGTTATCGCGAGCGAGAGATCCCTAGCAGCTGGCCTGATCGTTGGAATGTAGGATTAAGTGGGCGGATAGAATGTTGGACATACGGTCCTGCGCAATAAACAAACATGCACTTCATAAACTTCCTTTATTTTTCTTTTTTGCAGTGAGCAACAATGAACTGTTGTGTGACTGTACAGCGAGTTTGGTGAAGAGGCAAGGTACTATGCGGTCATTTTATAAACACAAGTGGGCGACGGCTATGCGAGACGGTGTCAAAAGTTTGGATACTCTTCTGAAGAGCCCGTCACTTCAATACTATATAACCGCGTCCTTAGCCAGAGGAAAAGGGGGGGGGGGGGGGAGAGCTAGGGGCCCGGGGCTTCCCCCAAATTATTTTGATGAAAATGGGGGGGGGGGGGGGGGCGGATGGGAGAAGGAGGGGTGTAATAATTACTGAAAAATAGGTGCTTTCCTCATAGTCAAAGCCTTCAGGAAGTGCCCCCCCCCCCCGGAAAAAAATATTCTTGGCTACGGGCCTGCTTATAGCTACACAAAAACATGAAAACTATACAAATATATAGCTATATAATGATTAGTTATATAAAGGAGATGAACTCCTTCAGCAAGGGCTGGAGCCAACGTTTAGAGATGTCCACTTATCGAAAGTGGTTATTCTGGTTAAGTTCTCTAAACTGCCTCTTGAATGAAAAATAAAACTGATCTTCATTTAGAAAAACAGATACTTGGGCGAATTTAAGGTTCCATGATGGCGCATACAAGCGGAAAAATACACACACAAGAAACACAAGAAAGGAGCGCTCGTCCTGTCTGGTACTCTTTGCTGGAGAGAGAGAGAGAGAGAGAGAGAGAGAGAGAGAGAGAGAGAGAGAGAGAGAGAGAGAGAGAGAGAGAGAGAGAGAGAGAGAGAGAGAGAGAGAGAGAGAGAGAGAGAGAGAGAGTGTCTTCAGATTAAAGGTAACCTTATGATCATCAATTGTGCAATGCCGTGTTCTAGTGAAGTCGTGTAGCATTGGCTTTCATCAGCCGAGGCAGGAACTGCAAGGTCTCAGGAAAAAAAAAAAACGTTAACGAACGGTCGGCCAACACCATACATTTCTGCCTTGAGGAGGTCCATCTCCTGGCCTGCTGGCCGCTGATTCACGGGGCATTCACCACAACCGTGAAACGTGCACTTCCTACCTTCGCGCGCCTCTCACCGGCCACCAGGTGAAAAACGGTGATCCATCAGGCAACATCCAACGAGACCCACACGGCCAAGCATCTCAGTCTCCCCGAAAACACTCACCCCCTCGATCCATTAACGAAAGTGCATAGAGTGTATTCGTGTCCCTCGGCCGCACTCCTGGACCCCATGGTGTTGCTAGTGGGAGCACTAAGAGCCTGTGTGTGCCGAGCTTTGGGCCAGGGAACAGACGCCCGGCAACTGAGCGACCGTAGACTATCGATCCTCAGACGCAGACACCCAGACACATACGTGTGCGCAGGGTTCCCCAAAAGGGTGGGGTGGGGGACACAGTTTCATCGCCGACCATCTGATGTCCTTTACAGCGCACTGACATCGCAAAGTACACGGGCATGTAGTATTTCGCATCCATCGAGACCTGGATCGAAACCGCGATTTTCGGGTCAGAAGCCGAGCACGTGAACCACTATACCACCGTGGCGGACCGCTACTAATCCTTCCGTGTTGATTCTACTCCATCGACACATGTCGCAAGGTTGGAGATGAAAGAGGCGGACACGATGGAGAGGGAACCACTTATTGTTTTTGTTTGACGACCCGATTACTTATCATACTCGTTGCACTGCACACAACTGATGGGACACGAGACAACGAGCTTTCGCGACACTCGCGTGGCGAAAGCTATATAGGAAGCCTACTGTGCGTATGCTTCGATGCTGGCATGTGTTTGTTAACGTTCTTTCTGCACTGAGCAACACGGCAGCTAACGAATGAAAGAGAACCACGCTGACAAGCAGATGTCGGGGAACTGCGCCGAGTCGCTAACTGGAAAGCCCCCCGCCACTAGCGCAGTGATGCTGGGTCGATGACGCACTCAGCGGGAGAGCCCATGCAGAGGAAGCGACGACGGCCGTTGACAGCCTCTCCCGGCCTGAACTATTAGTGATAGTTGGCGCTGCTAGCTCACGCATTAGGGAGCGCGAACAATCGAAGTGAGTGAAGCGAGAAACAACGCCACGCTCTAGATATGTTTACGTGTTAATGAGTGCCACAGGTCGTCAAACTCGCTGGTTAGTCGATTAAAACAGCCTCACTCAGACTCACATGCGGCTCTGAGTCTGAGTGAGACCGGTATATAGAACTTGAGTGAAAGTGAGTAGGAGTGAGACCGGTAGTTGGCATAACCTCCTTTTCGATTTCTAACTAAAGTTATGTAACACTCAAATCGTACTTGTTTTGTAGCACGCACCGAAGCCATTGTAACGCGAAAGAATGCGCGCAGAAGGACAGGACACCACGAGCGCTAGCGCCTCGTGGTGCTCTATTCTTCCTCGGTCCATGTTCTTTCGCGTTACAATCGCTTCTGTGCGTATAAATCAACTAGCCCAAGGAATTTTATTTCGCAGCGGTTCATAGCAGATCTTCAAGCATTCGCACGTTCAAGCATTAGCACGTGTACAGTGACCGTATCTCAACAAAATGATCAAGCGTCGCTGAGACTATAAAGCGGCTAAAATACCACGACCCTACGCGAATCCAGCTTCCCATTTCCTTCGTGCAGCATGGCTGCATGTGCTGAGCTTTACAACTGGAAGGCTCGTATACAACGCATTACAACTATTTAAACCAGAAGACCAGGGCTGTCGGAAGTGTCGGAAAGGACGCCAAAGCACGAGGAAGTGACGATGCTCGGCGCATAGTCAGAAAAGGGGCGTCACCGATGAAACACGGCGGGGCCCATCTCTCTTTCAAGGGCGAACGTCGATGCGCCAACATCCGGTCCGGAAGCGATGCGAAGGAGGAAGGCCCCTTCGCGCCTGTAAGAAGCCAACAACCCGACAGCGCATCACCGCGCTCGTGTACATACGTGCAAGCAAGCACACGCCTGTATTCAATACGGCGGTCGTCGATAGCGCCTTCGCCCGCAGTGCGAAGAACGGTCGTGGAATCACGGATCACAGTCCCTGTCGCGTATAGCCAACAGGCTCGTATAGTATAGTATAGTATAGTATAGTATGGTATAGTATAGTATAGTATAGTATAGTATAGTATAGTATAGTATAGTATAGTATAGTATAGTATAGTAGTATAGTATAGTATAGTATAGGTTGTGTATTGCTGGGCGCACGCTGGGAGTGGCGGTGTTATTTACGCACTTCTTTGTCCTTGTCTTGTACTGGTGAAAATGACCCATGGTGATAATGACACCACAGAGTTAATAAGCTATTACGAGCTAGCCCAGGTTGTCTGTAGTGCATTTAGTGTTCAGAAGCCAAAGTACGAGGTAATGCGTAGTAGACTTCTCAAAAAATGAAATTCTGGTGGTTTACGTGTAAAAACACGACACTGCGACGAGGCACGTCCGTAGAGTGGAAGAATATTAATTTTTGACCACACGAAATTCACTAAACACGTACCCTAATGTAAGTACACGGATGGTTTTCAATTTCGCATACCCCGAAACGCGACCGCCGTGACCGGGAATCGAACCCGCATCTTCGAGCTTAACAGGCGAAACCCCTCAGCCGCTACGCTATACTACGGCGAGTGCACCTGTGTACATTGGCTGGCCACTTTTATGGAAAACTAAATGACTAAAGGACCTGAAGTTTCATTATGTCGCGCCATCTGTATGTTCTATTTCTTCCTCACTGCTCCTCTGAACGAAAGAATGGGAACAGCTTGAACTCGTGGTATACATGACCGCTATATCTAACAACACTTAACACTTAACAAATATAGTTAACGACACAACACGTCACAACCACACTGTCCGCGGGAGTCGCCGCCAACAAGACGGTAGAACGAGAAATAAAATTAATAATCCGCGAACCACGCACGAAGTCCTGTTACGTGCATGCCTTCAGGAGGTGCGAGACCGCGTATTCGAAACAAGAAAAAGAAATTCACTACGAGGACTCGTAACATCGCGAGGCTCCATTTGCACGTGTCGGTGATTCGGCCCAGCAGGATCCCGGATGGTGCTACGAACACGCCGAGGAAAAGCGGATAGAGATCTCTGCCTCCGATAACGAGAAAGGCAGAACGAATAAGAAGAAAAGATAAGCCGCACACGCGAGGGGCCCACTGCTGGAACAGTCGGAGAAGCCGTTATCGGTTTCGCACCACCACGCGAACACCGAACGGCTCATTAGTGAAGAGGCCTTGCACGGTTACCCGTACTGTCACCAGCGTAACACATAACGCTATCATGGATACAAAACGTGACGCGGTGCGAAAACTTCAGCCAATGTGCTAACAGAGAGCGTGTCCGGTATCCCGGTACACGTGATGGCGTTTATACGTGTCCCGTGACGGGTCACGCAACACGTGCAAACGCCACCGCCATACTAGGTCACGTGACGACCGTAGCGATATCTTACCACGCTTCGTGTAGCCCAAATATAAACGCTTATTTCGAGCGTGTTCCTTTGACGAGTGCTCTCGTAGAAAGAAATAATGGTTTAAAAAAGGTAAGGCGTTGCTTCGGGCTAGTTGGTAATCCATAATTACGAGATTTATAGCGCGGAACTTCTACACAAGGGACAAAGGAACACGACGAGCACACTTAACGGTCTTAAAAAGGTAACACGTCCTAACTTTGTCGTCGTTCGCATCGCGCGGCGGTCTATATATATACTGCTCGTAAAGGAATAGCATAACAAGCTCAATGTGCCGCCTTGTACATGCATGCACCTGCACTGGCCATAAGATGTTCTGACACCGCATATACGGCACCTGAATTAAACGTCCTATACTGAACAGCGTGCATTATTTCAAGTCATTGCACCCAATTCGCAGCTTCTGAGTTTTGAGCCACCTGTGTGAGAGGTACAAGGACATGCTTACGAAGGTGCATAATCATGGGTAACACGTCCGACACTCACTGAGTACCCGGTCTGCCAATCAAGATAACAACTGAAGTTTTGAAGATCTCACCTCAACCTCAGCGAGGTTGAGAATGTTGAAGTGAGGTCACCCGAATACATCTCAACCTCACGAAATTAGGTTGCCAGTGATATCATCGTATCTGACTGGATGTCAAGAAGTGTGTACGGTCGTTCTGTGCCCACTTTTCGTGATGTGTCTGCGTGTGTGTGTGCGTGAAGGTGCACGCACGTTTACGTAATCATCTGGTATGAGCCACGTTTCATTTCATAAAACGAACCACCGCTACGGAAAGTGCTGGCTTTCAACATCGATTAAGCAAAATTAAACATTAACTCAATACAGATCGATCTAGAGCATATGTGCACTGGCCAGCGCGAGAGAAAGCATGATTACAATGTCAACACAGGAACATCGTCGCCAATACGCAGCACCACACGCGTTTCTTACGTATCGACTCCGAAAGACCCTGCAATTCGCTCAACGAGACATCCATGATTGCCGGCTGCAATTATGATAGTAAATTAAACTGCGAAGTTATTATGTGCCAAAACCAACGTATACAAGGCATGCCATAGGCTGAGGACTAAGGTTTAATTTTAACCATCAGAAGCTCCTTCGACGTGCACTTGTATCATTGGCCTTAGCGAGGGTGTAAAATATGTGGCACAAACAACAGCCGACGCGGACTTAGAAGCTCAAACAGACGTTTATTGGCGTCCGTAGGAGCCCAGAACCTCAGGATGGCTCCTTCGTTCCTGGTAGAACGCGCTCACGCACCCGCTGGCCCAAAGCTCGTCGTCTTCTTAAAGCAGGCTGAACGCGGGAAATTCAACAAGGGTGTAGAACTGGAGAAACGTAGAATTGGGGGCTGTCCAATGGTGACGTCCTCTGCTACAGAAGGCTCATTGAGAACAGAGAGTATAGTGTGGGGTTTCTAATATATCCAAGCGTACACGGACGGTCGTTATTTGTATTGCGCTTTATTAAGGTGAAAGGTTCGGACGCCTCATCAAACGCGAAAAGTGACCGTCCCCGGCGGCGTCAACACGAGTGATGCAAATACGTCATCATCATGAGATGCCGTAACAATATGACGTCATCATAACGTCAAATACCGCCAAAATCTGTGACGCCATCATGACGTCATATCACGTGACTCCACGTGATGCCGTCATCACATGACATCGTCGTTAGGTCAAAGATTGGCCGATCACAGAGGTGCTGCAAAACCACGTGATGTGCAGAAGGCTTCCAATTACTGCGATCCCGGAGGCAGTGCAAAACCACACCGGGTGTGGAAAGTTTTCGGCTGGGATCAAAACAATCGACTGAGAAGAAGAAGATGGATTTCGTCTTCGAGTCGTCATAGGCCGTGTGACGTCATTAGGGACCGTGCGACTTTTTTCAAATGGGCCCGACGCGTAGAGTGGGAGTCGTACCCGTGGCCATCGTGTTCATCGGCGCAGCAACGCCAGCACGACGGTTTGTAACGAGACGCGCCTCCCACTTTTTTACAAGTCGAAGCCAAGGAGAAGGTCTCTATAGCCGGCACTGCGCGCTTGAGACAAGCACGAACGATCAGATTTATAATGGCGCGGCTAAAGATAGCGCCGGTGGTGGTGGTGGTGGTGGTCAATCGAGAAGCGAGGAAAGACTCGAGACGCTGCAACCGGGAATCGACCGAGGAAGAAGACGATCTAATGAGTGGCCGTAAATTTTAGCTCGCGGCCACCGCGAGATTCCGATCGTCCGATGTTTCGTGCTGCTGCTTCTTCTTCTTAGGCCACGGTGCACAAGCGTTCCCCGTATATATGTACACTTACACGTGCGCGCTGATGTAGGTCGACGGCGGTGCGCGGTAAACGGTACGACCTCTGGGGTCGAACCCGCGCTGAGCGATAGATGCGTCGCCCGATTCGGTCGATATCGTATATATTATAACACCCGGACCACCGCCGCGCAACGCGCAAGCATGCTATGTTATACTGCGCGGCGCCATCTTGTCGTTGTCGCGCTTGTCTTTCTACTTATCGTGATGGCTTCTTCGGTACATGTTTAGGAGACTCTGGTATACCCGCCAGCATACTGCAGCATCTTTTGTGAAAACAGAAACAGAGAATAGATAAGGAACTAGAGCTGATCGAGCGTGTCCTTGACAGCGACTGTTATCAGGGGGTTCCAGATCATCGTCTATGTATCCGCCTTGCACATGCATGTACCGTATTTTGTCGCGTACAACCCGCCCTGAATATAACCCGCAACCCTCACCACAAACCGCGGATTTTTTTAAAAATTCAAAGCCAGTTCCCCTCCAAGTGAAAGCTGTATAAACTGGATAACTTATGCGTCTGTGTTTCCTTTGTGTTTATCTGCTCATTCTGTGCTTTTCATGTGATTATGCGGTATTTTCTATCCTTTTCTGTTATTTCCCAGTGATTAATTTAATTCGGGATTATCTATATTCTGTTCTATGGTCTCCTTTTTACTGTTTTTCTACTGCTTGCTGCTCCGAGCGCGGTGCGTCTAACTCCCGGCGATGGCGTTTCGCTGTCGCTTCGCTGGCTTGGACAGACGAATTAGCCCTTCGGCGACGCTGGTGTTCACGGGCAAGAAAGCGCTGGCTTTCCAGATGTGCAGCCTGATCGGCTTACGCGTATCAAACGTGGGAGCTGCGCGACGCCAACACGAGACATGGGACGACGACAAGGCGGTCCCTTGAAACTGCTCCCCAGTTTTAAAAAACGTGCCCGCGTTTCCCCGAAACCGCCTTCCTTGCATAACCGCGAAGCAGTGCCGCGAGACAACTTGCGCACCGAAATTGTCTAACTCGCACCCGCAACTCGACGCCGAATGCTCCGAACACTTTGTGTGAATTATACGCGAGAAAATACGGCAGCTGCCTGCCGGCGCCTGTTTCGTTTTTCCGATAGCTTTACAATTCAGAACGGAAGCCAGCTTCCCTCGCCTAGATGAGAAAGGGCTCGACGTTGACTTGATAGATAAGAACGATGTGGATTGACGAGGGGCTGGAAGGGGGATGCGATTAGAGTGATAACGGCTAAATTACAGCCCGGCCAGCGGTTTAAATATACTCAGAACCGTCTTAAGATTGCCGGCACAATTCAAAACTTGTTTGTCAACTATAGGGCTTATCGCTTTGCCTGTAAATATAGTGCGTAGACTGTACACAGACAAATATCAATAAGAAGTCTAGCACAGTTGGTCTAACTATTCTCCATTAACCTCCAAGAAAAAATTTACAATTACATTCCACAAAATAAGCCTTCAGTTCAGAGGCTGTCGATGATTTTTTTAAAGTAAGAAAAATTTTAAACCGCACGCTACTGACTACAGCGGCTGAACACAAATAACAGGTAATTAATGTCCTAGATGCGGTTTAGGACCATGAGGTGTGGAAAGGTGCTACAAAATGTAATGTAATAACTGTAAGGTACCGAACACATAATATAGCACATGGTGTGGAACGTGATTAACACCCGCCGCGGTAGTCCAGCGGCTATGGTGCTCGACTGCTGACCCGAAGGCCGCAGGATCGAAATCGTGGCCGAGATTGACCGCATTTCGATGGAGGCAAAATGCTAGAGGCTCGCGTGCTTACGATTTAGGTGCGCGTTAGAATCCTAGCTGGTGGAAATTTCCGGAGCCCTCTAGTACGGCGTCCTTCATAACCATATTCGTGGTTGGGATGTTAAACCCCAACAATTATTATTACAGTCTATAGGCACCGGAAGTGACTACATCCATCATATAAAAACTGTCTGTTCCCTAATCAGGATGCCCGAGGATTTCACCAGCCGGGTGGTGAGACCCCAACAATTATTGTGGAATGTGACGGCCCCGACCGTAAGCACTACGGTGAGCCTGGTGAACAGGTCGCGGCGTACGGCTAGGACGCACGGCATCCTGGACTGAGGAATCCACCCAGACTGAGCGAAAACGCTGACGAAATATCAACTTACTTCCAACAGACTGCGTCGCATTGAAAAAAGGGAGCAGCTAGACCCCGGACTACAAGCCGCTGCTACTTCAGCACAGCCTACGTTCCTCAAACGACGGCTCTGGTCATAGAGCATGAAAGTCAAGAAGGAGGCGGTAATGTCGTTTGATGCCCGAAGACCCAGAGAACCGTGAAGTGTGTGTGTAACTAGTGCGTGCAGGGAGAATGAAAAGAGCCCCCAAGGGCAAGGCAAGCGAGGCGAGTCGCTACCGCCCGAGGCGCCCTCTAAACGTTCAACGCACACATAAAACGGTCGTTCGCGCGCGCACAACCGAATACGCGGCGGGGCGGGGACGCTCCCGCTCGGAGCGCCGCGTAGCGGCGCCACGCCTGCTCTTTCATTGCGGGTTCGAGATGCGTGACACTATTTCCTCGATGCTTTCTGCTCTTTCTTTCTTTACGCCTTTCTTGTTTTAGGTTTTTTTTTCCTCGAGTGTCTACAGGCATCCTTTTCACGGCGTGCCGGGCGTACTTGTGCAACATCCTCGCATTGCGTTGGTGCGAAATTTCTCCCACCTCTGCGAAGAGAAATAACCTTTGCCGTGTTGTTCGATGGTTTGAAGAAAAAAGAGGACACAAGGCAAGCTAGACTATAGGAGATTGGAGAAAGAAAGAAAGAAAGAAAGAAAGAAAGAAAGAAAGAAAGAAAGAAAGAAAGAAAGAAAGAAAGAAAGAAAGAAAGAAAGAAAGAAAGAAAGAAAGAAAGAAAGAAAGAAAGAAAGAAAGAAAGAGAAAGGGTGCGGGAAGCCTGTCATACTTTGGTCCTCGAAGTCAACTTTTTCATGACACACACACGCACACCATACAGAGTGAAATAAGAAAAACAATCAGGGCTTCAATTCAATTCCTAAAGCTTATGCGGTTGTCGTTCGTATGAGTGTCACTTGTCTTTATGCAATAACTTTTGTTAATGATATGTCCACGACCAGGATTCGCTAAGGTTTTCTCTTGTGAACTACTCTAGATTAAGATGATTTTGTGAATACGGGCCCATAAATTTGCCCGGCTCTGATCGCAGTTATTACAAAAGCGGGCGGGTGTTACTGCTGACACCGCTGCCTTATAGAGAACAATTACACAGGGGACACTTGGATACCGATAAGCTGCTACTTACACAGCAAACTGCGGGTGCGGTTCGATAAACATAGTGATGTAACAAGACGTGTACTTATCGTGAGAATTCGAGCACGCGTCCTTATGTGGCTGGACGCGGGATACGAGTGGCGGTCAGCACACACAGGCCCCAGATATCTCAAAGGAATACTTTGATAATCTCTATGACTTATAATACAGCATTTATATTTATAGTGTCTTTACATCGAATACAGGGGGAAATGACCTTTCGACTAAATGTTAGTAAGAAAGCTCACCACCAGGACACTCGCTTTTTTTGTTCACGACAAGATCATCGCAAAAGGACTCGGTCGGAGCTTACCTGCAAAGAAAGAGAAGAAGAAAAACGTACGGTTAGATATTAAGCATGGTCAATATGGTCAACATAAGATAATGCATTCATGTCATTGACAACCACAACTGTTACACAAGTTGACATATCAAGTGTTATGCAACCACTATAAGCTTATAGATGTGAAAACGAAGGAAGGATAAACATTAAAATTATGCACGGATAAATATAAACAAGAAAGATTGAAAGTAGGTTGTTCATCTGGCTCGAAAGAGCGCGCCTCGTGCCTTGAAGAGGCACTGAAGAAGTCTCGGTGCTTTCAACTTGCTTGAAGAGGCAGGCCACAAGGAAAGCTTCCGAAATTGTCCAATGATAGCGACGGCCTACCATCACGAATGAGGATATGCTACAACTATTTCGGGTTAGAAACATTATCAAAAAATACGGCACGGTCTAATCCTCAAAACAACAGTTCTGCATTGAGTAACACTGGGCGAAGGTAGCTTAGTGTACAGAGAGGTTATTTCTTGAGCTTCTACTCTACACGTATACTGGTGCGAAGAAAAAGATAAGTAATGACACAAATCGAGCATCCTTAGAGCGATCCAGTTTTTTTTTATGTCCCTATTCTTCAGAAGCCGCCAGCACAGCAGCGGCTGCTCGTTGAAAACCAGGAATGCGATATATATATATATATATATATATATATATATATATATATATATATATATATATATATATATATATATATATATATATATATATATATATATACATCGATAAGACGAAGCGATATCTCGTCATTACGCTCACTTAAAAGTCGTCCATATTTCTTCGCCGCGATCGCTCACACCTAATTGGGCTCCCGTATCATCGCCCGTTCAGTTCGCGTCGTTTTTCAAGCGCGCTAAAGCAGAAGCAGCAGCAACGGGAGCGTCACAAATGACTGTTGAATAGACCTGGCGAAGCCAGTAGACAACTCAGCTTATTTGTTTTTTTTTTTTTCCAAGAAAAGAAAGAAACCAAAACGCGAAGCGAAAGTAGACTCTTGCCAAGAGCGACAATTCGCAGGGGGCAGGCGCATCGCTTGTAACCCTTGTCGCTTTCAAGCATGCTGCCCTTTTTATTTTTCTGCGGCCCGGGCGCAAAGCGTTGGTTCCTCGGCGGGGGAAGGGACTCCTTCAGTCAATTTGTCACGGAGGGAGGCTGACGAGCGGGTGATTGATGGCAACGTTGGTCGAGGGAGCTTGGCTCCCTGATGCTGCTACACCGCCATGAGTGTCTTGCGGTGGAGAAGCTGTTGCACTGGTACGCACGCACGCACGCACGCACGCACACGCACACACACACACACACACACACACACACACACACACACACACACACACACACACACACACACACACACACACACACACGTTTTTTGTAATTCCTCATTTTCAAGTTTCAAGTTCGTATACACAATATGTAAGGAGTCATTTTACAGATTAGAGAAAGTCCGAAGACTATAGTGGGGCCCACGATGAAAAGTGCATGGGCAAATGGCAAGAATAAGGAACTTTATGAAGCAGCGGTAAACGACAACCACAGCAAAAACTAAACTATAAGAAACAGCAATAACTCCATCAACAAGAAATAATAATACAATAACTGTGATGCAAGTTAATATAGCGATGATAGACATAGTAGAAATTATGATGACAGACGGAAGGATATTAGAGCTTTCTTCGGAGTATACGTATTAGATGAGTTTAGGCTGGGTAGGAATGAGTCCCATGATGAAATCGTTGAAATGACAAAGATTTTATGCCGTAATTAGTGTGAACGCGTGGTAATAATAAACTTATGCCATTCCTGCATACTCATCTGAATCACACAAACAGTCACAAAAAAAAAAAACAATGACACATGGCCAGCGAGACGCGTAGAGTCAAGAGACACACCAAGCTCTAAAGGTTCAAACGATAGCACTCTATCAGGACTGCAAACTTGGGCCAGTTGGATTTGGTTCATGGTGAAAGGAGCTGTATTTCCGCGTTTATATATTTGATTCTGTATTTATATTGAGCAAAGCTTCCAATAAAAATTTGCGTTGCGAGACATCACCTGTGTCGTTCGTTTCTTTTCTTTCGCCCTTCTGTTTACGAGCAGTAAGCCCTTGTTTGCACGTTGTTCACGCAACTGTTAACCCCAATATCAAGGCTATAACTTCTAACCAAGCATGGTTGCTAACCGAAGGGAGGGAGATGCGCCTGAACTCATTCCAGGGCTCTCTTAAATCTCTAAACGCGGTCAGCCTGGAAAGCAAAAAGGAAACCTTGGCTCGAGAATCTAAGCCGCGGTGGCTGCTTCCGCGTTCCCACCATAGCCGAAGAACAAGAACGCGGTCACCTACACAAGCTACGAGTAAAGAAAGTTTTCTAACGCGTCCTTAAAGAAAGAAGGAGTAGTTATCTTCTCAACAGAGCCAGCCCCCCGCGGTCAGAGGCGAGACGCGACTCTCGACACCGACTCGGTACGCCCACCCAGGCCGACAGCGCTCGGTGGAGCGCTGCTTGCATATCAAGCCATCTCTCGCGACGTTGAGAGATCGCGAGACTTGCTTCGCGAAGACGAATTCTCTCGTCTGGAGAAGGCCCTGCCCCGGCGTTACGTCCACTTCTTTTCTCTTCGTCGCTTTGTTTTAGTTTTGTTTTACGCTGCGTTGATTCGAGAAGGCAGGTAGTAGCTAGGTGGGTAGGTAGTGCATAGCTGTATAGGGCTCAGAGCGACGCTCCGCGCCCCTGTCTCGAGAATCTGGGGCCTCCGCGTTGGGCGCCAGCTATCCGGGCAAGACGGCAACGACGGCAGGGGAAGAAGAAGAGGGACGACGCGACGCTGGCGGCGTCGCGGACGTCAACGACGCCGAGACTCGCTCTGCACAGCGACGCTTGGCTCGTCCCACGGCATTCGGCGTGGCTCGCAAGAAAAGGAAGAAGAACAGGAACAACATAGAGGAGAGAGAGAGGGAGCCTAGCAGACGACGACGCTAGCAGACGACGCAGCTAGCAGACGACGCGCCGGGCGACACATCAGCGGCATAGAAGCCTCTCCCCTTCCTCATCTTCATGGAGAAGACAAGCGCGATCTTGGAAGCTGACCAAGGAATTCCGAGGACGCCCCCGGAAGAAGAAGAAGGAAGGGTGGGTTCGGCATCAAGGAGACACTGCTTCTACTGGCCTATACGCGGGATGCACTGCGAAGGGCCGCGTGCCACGAGTGTTGTTACGACAGGCGCCGCGGTCCGTAGTGTCTCGCCGTGATGCGAATTTGGATGCAGCGAAGCGGAGTCCCGGGCCGCTTTTCGGAAGCGAGTATCATATCGTTGTCTGGCGTTACCGAAGGTTCGTTATTGGGCTTAACGTCCCAAAGCGACTCAGGCTTCCTGTAGTGGAGGTCTCCAGACAATTTAGACCACCTGGAATTCTCTCTACCATTCACTGGCATCGCACAAGAAGCACCAAAGACGGGAGAAAGTGCTTAGGGAAAGAAGTTCATGCCACGTATTCTTTATAACGTTTGTTGTAGCGCAATCACACGATGACAACGCAAGTAACGAGACTGAATGCGGTGGTGAAGCCCATTTAAGCAGAACATTGTTGGAGAAACAGACACACAAACAGAGGAAAGTGCGCGAGATATAGCGGCTAAAATTAAAAGTTACAGAGTGCAAGGACCGCAGACATCCCTCTTCATAGTCGCAGGCTCATTTGACACTGTAAAAACGTATGCCGACACCCTTTCTCCTTGGCTTCCTTCTTGACCTTCCTTTTGTTCGTTTCAATGCAGCCGCCGTTTCGAGTTGAGGCTGCCAACGAGTTCGTAAAAGGTGAGCTCCCCCATTTCACCGCCACTCACTCTCTCTGCTTTGTTTAAAGGGAAAAGGAGCGCGTTGAGTCACAGCCGATGCAATTATGCCTGCCACCCATTTCCGCCTCTCCTGTTGGCACTTCAAGTCTGTCGTCGCAACCCCCCCCCCCCCTTTTCTTTTTCTTTTTTCACGTCGCCCCATAGAAAGGAAGGGCGAAATTCGAAGAATAAACACAGTCCTCGTGGCACAGTTTAGAAGAGGCGCTCCACCTCGTTCTAAAAGCCTGTTTGTCAGACCTGACTCGAAGGCACGCCGCCGCAAGATCTGTGCCTTCTGTCGTGCCGCTTCTGTTACCACCACGGTCGTAGAACTTAGCCGTGAGCCAAGACAAAGCCGACACCAATCCTCCTCCCTCATAGAACAGCAGGTCATTAGTATTAGATCATCTTCGTTCCAGTGTTTTTTATACGGTGGCGCCTATCTAAGCGACCTTTTTCTTCATATCCGCGAGCTTCAGTATTGCTTGCCATGTCGATATCCACAGCGTCTATAAATAAGTGTCTGTGCTTTAATTTGTAGGAAATTTCTCGAGGTAGGTTAAACGTTTCAGGCTTACTACCTCCGGCTTGGAGATGTCAGAGGCATCATCTTTATGTCTCTAAACACCCCCCTCCCCCCCCCCCCCTTTGCACAGACAAATTCTTTCCCAAGCAACTTAATCACTGCATTTAAATTAAATGAGCACCACATTTTTGTCATAACAGCGCAAAGCCAGCATCAACAGACACTGGCCAACGCCATCATTTAGCCAAAATAACTCGGCGCTGGTAGTGCGCGAGAAAATACGGTAGTTGAATTCGATCAGAAGTAGGTGGAAGAGGCTCACGAGAAATAAAGCAGTCTTAAAGTGGGGCGCGCAAAGCTTTGCGTTAGTGTTTGGCGCCACTGCGCATGCGTCATACGCTATCCTCTTGGGTACCCCTGTTAAGTTACGAAAATAACGTATCGTACACAACGAATGCTAACGCTGCGAACCCTACCCTAAAGCTGTCTATAGTCTTCTAAAAACTGGATGAATTATTACAAACACAATAAGCACGCAACCCCACCCCCTCCTCCATTCAACGCGCCACAATGACTACGGCGCTTATTTTACTTAGCAAACCTTCAGGGACGAACGACTCATACAAAAGGCTGACGACGCCTGGTCGGCGGCTTCACGGCCTGGCTCCAGTGCACTGCGCACTGCTGCAGTGCCAGGCGAGGCCCGCGGCGGCACTGCGCCTATATTTAGGTCGGCGCGCGCAGTAGTCGATATCGATTCGGGTGCCGGCCGACTCAGCCGGTGTCGCAGACACGCGCGCCAGGTGTGTGGGCTATGCGCAGTTGCGTTGCAGTGAAGTCGGACGCGCAGTGCGACTTCTCCGGGCGGTGAGTCCTTGGCCAATGCTGGGTGGACGACAGAAAGGGGAGAGCATCTCGCGTCTGGCCGGATTGGGAAAGCAGCGGAGACGCCGCGGCCGGCGCTGCTGTGTTTTTCCGCCACGGCGTGAGTCATGAGGAACCGCGCTCGTCTCAGAGCTGTCTCTTTAAGTGGAACGAGTACGACATTACATAGCCTTATAAGCTGAAAACATTTGCCAGACTGTCCAAAGCAAAACAGGATAATTTTAGCAGTCCACAATATTATTATTATTATTATTATTCTTCTTCTTCTTCTTATTATTATTATTATTATTATTATTATTATTATTATTATTATTATTATTATTATTTGATATGCATACAAACACACACAAGAACGCAAAGGAAATAGGGAGGGAGCAGGATGACAACTGGCGTAACCAGAGGGGGGGGGGGGGGTGTTTCAATCCCTTCCGTACCAAAATTAAAAAAATATGCAAGTACACATCACGCGCACGAACATACATATAGGAGGCCCGCGATGTTGTACTTTCTCTGTCCTCGCATTTTTAGCGCTGTGCCTAATCAAATACGAACTATTGGAAGTTTTGCCTTTGAAGCCGCAAGATTTCGCCGACAATCGTGCTGGGAACTTCGTCTCTGTCACGAGCATTCCGGTTCCATGGACTAAACAGGGCTGCGTGACGTCAACGGCCACCAACAGTATAAAACAAGCGCCTTACGTGGATCTCGTCAGTGGGCACGGCGAAGCGCATCGACTACGATCGCTAACCATGCGATTTGTTTGCTTCGTGCAGGTTAGTTACCCCTACTCTGTACGTAGCGATGAGAGATTTTTAATTATTCTGCCGTGCCCACAAACGTGCATTACCATAGCGTATGAGTGTTTTTGTTCTTGTAAATTGTTGCTCTGTGGCGATGTCGAGGAAAATCCTGGGCCATCTGTTGAAGACATGTTTAAGAAGCTTATGGATGGTCAACAGGCTATAAGGGCTGACATTGCTGACTTGAAGAGCCGTCTTGAGAGAACAGAAAATAGAATATCAAGTTTCGAAGCTCGCCTGACAAAAGTAGAAGAAAAAGTTGAACCATCGTATCAAGCGGCAAATGCAGGTGGCGATTTACGGTCAGCTATTTCCAAAATTCAAGAGACGCAAGAGTCAGCCTATGTTAAACTAGTTGACTTAGAAAATCGAAGCAGGAGATCGAACTTGATAGTGTTTGGCATACCAAGCGTTCCGAATGAGTCCGAGTCAATCTTGCGTGAAAAAGTAATCAAGGAAATCTTTGCAGAAAAGCTCGGCGTGAACTGCACTTCTGTTGGTCGCATTCATAGGCTTGGTAAACCTCGAGCAAACAGACCCATTATTTTGTACTTTCAAGACTACAGGGAAAAAGAAGCAGTGCAGCGTAACGCACGAAAACTAAGTGGTACAAACGTATACTTACAAAACGATTACTGCGCGGACACACTTCGTAAACGGAAGCTGCTTTGGGCCAGCGCTAAAGATGATAAAGGCGAAGGCAAAAGAATAAGCTTGGTAAATGATAAGTTGCGCATCGATGATCAGTTGTACGCATGGGACGATGCTACTATGACACGCAAAGCAATATCAAGCAAAAACTCCCCATTGTCTCAGAGCTAGCAATTGAAAGCACAACAGCTGCGCCTCATTTCGCTGAATGCTAGAAGTGTGGTGAATAAAACGGACGCACTTGAATCCCTGTTACTCTTATACGACCCGCATGTCTGCGTGGTCACTGAAACTTGGCTTCATGACAATATACGAGATGATGAAATTGCGCCACCAGGGTACTGCTTGTATCGGCGTGATAGGGGTTCTCGAGGAGGAGGCGTGGCTGTTCTTGCAAAACATTCTGTTGATATTGCTGTCGGAGATCAAATTGCTGACCACGAAAGTTTGCTGCTAAACGTGTGTTTTTGTGGCATCCAATTTTACCTTTGTGCAGTATACCGCCCGCCCGACTCTAATGATCTGTACTTGTCAAAACTTCACGAACATTTACTCAGTCTACGTGATAGAAACGTGATCTTGACGGGTGATTTTAACCTTCCTGAAATTAACTGGGATCAATTAAAATATGGATGTTCCACAACAATTGATGTTATATTGGATGTGATGTTTTGCTTAAATTTAGAGCAGATGGTGCGTCAGTGCACACGTGGTAAATCAATCCTAGACCTGTTATTCATAACAGAAATATTTAACGGTGCTTCAACATCAGTAGAGCCCGGAATTTCAGATCATGATCTAATCTATTTTTGTTGGCAGCTAACAAGTAATAGGCCGAAGTTAGCGAAATATTCTTCATTCGTTTGGGACTTTCAAAACGCCGATGACGTTTCAGTGATTGATTACCTAGACATACATCTTGACTTTGCAGTTGACAACATCGAGACTTCATGGATGAGGTTCCGAGATGCGATAAATTTTTGCGTTTCTAAGTTTACGCCTGCCAAAGTCCTTAAGAAGCGACGTGTTAACCCTTGGATAACTAGGGATATTATTCATACAAAACGTAAAATTAAACGGCTCCGCAAGCAGAAAAAAATGTCAAGCTCTATTTATCTTGAACTGAAACAAAACCTATTAATGAAATTAAGAGAGTCCCGAAGCGCCTACTTCAATAATTGTCTTTCTCAGTTCATTGAATGCGACAGCCAAAAGTTCTGGCGGTTTTTAAAGGAAAGCAGACAGGATGTTTCTAAAATAAAAATTGGTGACATGATAGCTACTGATGCTCGACAGATATCAGAGCATTTCAATCATTACTTTCACAGTGTTTTTTCGAGAGGCGATAGTTATGCACCTCAGAGCACTGATTCATGTTTAGCTGACGATCTAGCAGTGTCGCATGAAGGCGTCGTGTCTATGCTCCTTAATGTTAATCCAAAAAAGCCGACAGGGCCGGATGGTATCCCTAATGCTTTCTTACATCGGTACGCAGAGCAGGTATCTCGTTTTCTGACAGATTTCTTCAATTTATCAATTGCCACAGGCGAAATTCCGGACGACTGGCGTTTAGCGCGCATCACTCCCATTCACAAAAAAGGCGATCGTTTGTCTGTGAATAACTATCGGCCCATATCTATTACAAGCACATGTTGTAAGTTGCTGGAGCACGTCATTTCAAAGTACCTTATTGATTTTCTTGAAAAACGCAATGCATTATCACCCTATCAACATGGTTTTAGAAAGAACTTGTCAACAGTTACACAGCTTGTAACAACAGTACACGATTTTTCGCATGTCCTTGATATGACTGGACAGGTGGATGCCTTGTTCTTAGATTTTTCGAAGGCATTTGATAAAGTGCCTCATGGAAAGTTATTACGGAAGCTGGAATATTTCGGTGTTCCATCAAATATATTGTTAAATGGATTGTCGCCTACCTTCGAGACAGGCGGCAATTCGTACAAGTTTCGGATCACTCCTCAGAACTGTTGTATGTGACTTCTGGAGTGCCTCAGGGAAGCGTTTTGGGACCATTGTTATTTTTAATTTATATTAATGACTTGGCAGACGTAATTAATAATGACGTTTGCATTCGACTGTTCGCGGATGACTGCGTTGTTTTTAAAGAAATTCGTGCTCCAAACGATCATGTACTATTACAAGAAAACCTACAGGCTATTGGGGACCGGTGCATTCGATGGCACATGGAGTTAAACACGAAAAAGCGTAGTTCTGCGTGTTACAAGAAAGAAAATACCTATCACGTCCAATTACTCTATTAACCAGCGTGACATACAGGAGGCAGACAAATGTAGGTATCTGGGTGTCACTATCAATAACAAACTCACCTGGTCAACACATATATCGGCTACTTGTAGCTCTGCGCTGCAGAAGTTGTGGTTTCTCAAAAGGAAACTGAAAACCGCACCTCCTAGAGTTAAGCTTCTGGCATATAACACCTTCGTCAGAACTAAATTAGAATATGCTTCAATTGTATGGGACCCCCACAACAAAAGTGATGTTCAAGAACTAGAACGTGTCCAAAGAAAAGCAGTGCGCTTCATATTTAATAAGTATAGGATGACTGACTCGCCTTCCTTACTAATGAAGCAATATAACATCCCTTCGTTAGAATCGCGCAGAAAGGTCAGTAGGTTGACTTTTCTTCAAAAGTGTCTTACCGGAAATACGAAAGTAACTATGCCTCATTGTGTACGTCCCCACTCAACTAGAAAAACTAGACACACCCACAGTAGGGCACTTGCCCCAATTTTCGCGAAAACAAAATCCCATAAATACAGCTTTTTTCCTAGAACTGTGTCTGAATGGAATGCCTTACCCTCCACTGTTGTTGATGCCAATGACTTTGTACGCGAACTGGAAAATTTGTATTTTGTGTCGTGATTGTAATCGATGTTTCTCTTGCGTTTCCTTCTTCTCATTGTTCTTATTTTTGTTTTCTCGCTGTGATTGCGATGTTCTTTATAATTTTGTAATCACTGTACAGCCCCTCCTGCATGGACCACACGGTGGTCTGCAGTATTGCTAAATAAATAAATACCACTAACTTGCCCAGGTATCCGTTCTAGTTTAAGCGTCCCGTTTTGATTAATGAGCTTGCAAAATCTCAACAACACAGTACAGAAGCAGATACATGTTTATCGTTTTTAAACAGTTGTCTTACGAGGACCGCATCCTCCTACTATACAGCTAATACCGGAGTGCAGAGTCCAGTCACCGGTGCGGTATAATGGCAGTAATGTGGCCAGAGGTTCCTTATTAGCACGCTTCCGCGTATTCCGCGGAGTCGTTGGCCTTCTTCGTGAGCGAGACGATGACGCAGCTGAAGCGGAGCAAATTGCCAGCGAGAGCGGAAATGCCTCGCTTCTGCGCCGCACATCCGCACAGGAGAAGGCACTTCACATCGGCCCGTGCTCGAGCGAAAAAAAAAAAAAAAAAAAAAAAGGACAGGCAGGCACATCGAGGTTCTACGAACGATTGCTAAACTCGTGTGGTTGATTATACGAAGACCTTCAGTAAGCGAGCATATATCAGATGATGGCAAAACTTGAAAACTGGCTAGCAGCCCGCTCCGCACATCGCTGCCTTCGTCCCATATTTTCTTAATAAGTACGTTCGTGATCTACACATATGTGACTGGCCTCAAGCATTCTTTTTTTCGTGAGGTAACCCATGCGGTCACCATGTGCTAAAATATGAGTGGAACAAAATCTTTGTATTTCAGAATCGGCGTCCAGACTTCAGTCATTCCATTGAGATCAGAAACCTTACATCAAATCCGCGTCAGAAATTACCCATATATGAGACATGGGAAAGGCCTTCTTTCGAATGACAACGTACAATCTATCGTGAGTAACTGACGGCTATAATTGGTTAACTTCCACGAGGCGTAAGTTCAAAACGCCCCCGCTTGCAGTCGCATGTGTGCACCGGATATTTGGAAACACTTTCCCTAATTCGCAAGTCTTCGGAATCACAAATGGGTATCTACAGATAAAGGAGAAGACTCGGCAGTGAGATTCACCGCGTGATACTCTGCTAATATATTTCCGCAGAAAAAGAAAGCGTTGCATTCGAGCCCCGCAGCCCCCGAAACTACCGGCTTTCTGACGTACACACGCGCACAAGAAAGGGAGCAATTTCCGGCACTTATCACACACCTTTCCTGCTTATCGCCCCCTAAGTTATCTGTCAACGAAGTTCAAGGCAACGCAAGAAGTTGTGTCAGGCAAGACAGCGATATGAGCAGAACCTTCTTAGCAACAATCTCACTCAACCGGCAGGATATTGCGACAGCTGTTTGTTCATACGTGGCGCCGAATGACCGCTTGACATTCTGGGCTTCCACTATATATCCTCTTTCGCCGTGTTTTTACAGAATCGTAAGATAACGCACTGTAAGAAAGGAGGAGGGGTATTCAGATCCAACCCATAAAAACTGGAAGGGTTCCCATTCCCATTGCTAGCGTGGAACAAAGACTTCACTCACGACATAATCGCAGTGCCGAACGTGTATAAACAAGAGAGGGCTGTTGCAAACGAAATGAAACGGAAGAACAGCAAAACGACCACTCCATCGCTATATCCGTCTCCGGGAAGCTTCGCTCAAAGTCTAAAAACGAAGCAGCGTCTAAGCACACTGCCTCACTTTCGCATCCGTACTTAGCACTCCCGGCACGGCGCGCGCGCGAGCACGAATATACATAGCCGCGACCCTCAGCTATAACTGCGCCCGGTTTAAAAACACAATACGGACGCCGTCATCGCTGTTCCCTCTGGCGGCGCCTGGCGTTCTCATTTCCTCATACTCTACCTTCTTCGCGCACTCAACAACTGCTTTCTTTGTGTTTTTGGCCTTTACTCTTTTGCTTTAGTTCCTTTTTTCGCCAAACTAAACCTAACCGCCTTTTATTAACGCCCAGAGCTGACGACGACCGCTTCCCAGCACGAACTCTTCCAAGCGTGAGCAGCAATTTCATCTAACCGTAACCGCGTCCTCTCCAACTTCTGGAACGAAGACGTAAAAGCAAGCTCGAGTGGAAGGGAGCCTCGAGTGATGAGTTAAGCATGACGCCACCAGATAAATGATAAGAGGACTCCACAGCAGTAAGAGTGAAAGCGGAGAGAGAGGGGGTGGTGGAAGGGAGCGGTGGTTGTGAGAAGAGAAAATTATTTAGAATGTCATGCGGTCCTACATGCATTTGCCTAAGACGACTTGAAGGCGAAAGTCGTCTTATTTTTCTCCTTGTTTTTCATCTTAGACAGTTGCATCGATTATTATGACGTCATGAAATCACGATGACGTGTCAAGTTACATTAAGGGCGTGTGACATGGTACGCTGGCTGCACACACACACACACACATTCACTTGAGTATCACGTCACTTTTGACCAACTTTCATTACTTAGTGCTTTTTTTTCCCTTTTGCATTGCTCGTGTTGACGTCGACGCCGCCGAGAAGGTCTCGAGATGTATCGCCAGGTCTCGCCAAATCTCGAAATCTTCCTGACTCATGAGATGTACATATAAGTCTTCCGCCTTAATAACGTTGTAGAATGTACTGGTTGGACGAGCAGGCCGCTGTTATCTGCTCCAAACTTCAGTAGAGAGAATAAATCAGTTAAGACCAAAGGCCAACCCTCAACCAAACCTCTGGCTTTTTGCAGGCGTGGGGTTGAGGGTGAGGGATGGGACACTGTCTGGGTAGACGAACGCCGTTCCATCTCTCTCCCCTCCCACTTACGGAAGCTTCTAGTTAAACTTAAATTTGGAAGTTTGTAAACAAACGAACATGCATAAGAATGAGCCATGCATAAACAGATTGCGCATGGCAGCGCTATGCTCGTCCGGAACATTATGCACCTGATAATCGCAGCTGCGTGGCTAAGGTTCCCCGGGGGGTCTCACACCACGTTCCAGGTCTTTCTTTCTTTTTAGTTCTTTACCGCGCACATTTACAAGAGACACGAATGAAGACTACACGCGGCGTCGCAAACAGCGTGCAGCCCGATATTTGTTCTTATCTGCGCTGCGGGCAGCCGCGCGTTCGTTTCCCCAATTTATCTTCTTTTTTTTTTTCCTTTCATCGCTCTGCCGATTGTTTGTTTTCGCTACAGAAGAAGAAAAATGGGGCAGCCGACGTATTCTCGGCAACCCCATGAAGCTATCTCTAAACGCAGCCACTCATTTATCTTGTACAGGACAGAGAAAGGCCCATCAAGAAACCGAGACATCCACGATAAGCACGCGAGATAAGAGTTCCACCATACTGACAAGTCGTGCAAACGATGACACTGCAGCTTGCTCGCATCTTCCGACCGAATCCGGAACCAGGGCCTCTCCAAGTTGAGTTAGAATCACGCGGAATGTTCTACAGCGGCTCCGGGCAAAGCATGCAGATGCGATAGCAGGCCAGGCGAGACGGAAGAGTTTTTTGAGCCTCTGCGTTCACTCTTACACTCTTATAATTTCTTTAAGCGTTCACAGGCCGAGGTACAGTTGGCGCTTTCGTGCTTTCAAACGCAGCTGGGCGGTTTGAAAATGCGCGCACATATATAAGTCGCATTCGGCTTTCGCTTATTGTTTCATCACCTCGATTCGGGCTGGCACACAGCCATGCACGGCGCGGCCGGGCCAGAAGGACTGGCCACGCGGCTCGCACTCGGGTTAGAGCTCTCACTCAGGGAATAAAAAACGAAACGAAACAAACAAACAAACAATAGAAAGAACTAGGGTGCCAGCGAACGCGGACAGTTTTCATTTTGTTCCCGTCGTAAAATTTATGCACGCGTTAGCGAGAGCGTTAAGAGGAGAGCTACCAAGCGTGTTATACTATGCAGTCGTGTTTTCTGTTCTTTTTTTGTAATGTTTCCTCTCTTCTTGGTTGTAACTCCTAAGAGCCGGGCGACGGAGGCTAAAGCAAGCGGAAGGTTGAACATATAGCACAGCGAGAAGACACGGCAAAAAATAAGGTTGACACCGTTGGATGCCACGGGCATCATCGTCAGCAAGAAAAGCAAGCGAGAGAGAAAGAGGCATTCGGAGCATTACGAGAGGAATAAGTACAACAACAAGTACAGGAATAAGAACAAGAACGACCATAAAAAGTACGAGAACAAGTATAAGAACAAAAAGAACCACAAGAACAAGAAAAGCGCGCGTAAGGATGGATGAAGTGGGAGGCAGCACGGCGACATATCGGTGCTCCACTGCAGCACGCAAGGCTGACCCGAATTCCAGCGAACGCGTCTCACACCTCGTACAACGGAACGGATGCGAAGCGCGAAGAAGGGTGTGGCGGCGTCTGCGGAGTCGGTGTTTTGCGAGCAAACGGCTGTGAGCTATCACACGCGTAGTATACAGTACCGGGGGATGATTATCGGTTACTTACGTGGTGCTGCCGGCGAGACGAAGAAGCCGCGCGGTGCGGTAAGAGGGTGTGAACGCGCGAACGAGGTGCACGGATCTCGCGACTTCAGAAGAGCTACGCGAAGGTGATCGTCCCCCGCGGTTGGTTGTTTGAAGCAGCGCCTTCTCTGTTTTGAAGTGTACTTAAAACTGCCCAGCGCCAACGTACGCACAGCAACGCAGGTGAGACGAGGACAAGTGGTCGCCTCACCTGTGTTGATGAGTCTACTTTCGCGCTGAGCAGCTTTAAAGGGACACTAAAAAGAAAAACGATTCTTCTCGTATTAGTAAACTACTCTTTCACACTACCAAAGTAACCACGCTTGCCGCGAGAAGACGTTTGGTAAGCGAGGACACGCGCAAAAAGAAAAGGCGGGCGGCGACGCCACCTTGAAGTTCTCGCACCAAACGCCGTGACGTCATATATTTTGACGGCGTCTACTAGAACATACGTAGTTCCTAATCGGTAAAGTGAAGTACATAATCCTCTGAGGGGGCCAGAGATTTAACATGCCAAGGCTCCGGAAATTCCGTTGAGTCAGTGTCGCGAAAACACGAAAATAAACATTGAAATCCGTGATGTCACGCACAGAGATTTCGACGCGAAATTGAAAAATGAAACTCCGGCCTTCATTTTCTCTTCTATTATTACTACTGTGATGGTGAAATTAGCGATCTTAGAGCTTTCAGAGTACAATTTACCAATTCAAACCAATTAATTGTTGCACTTCATTGTCCCTTTAGCTATATGGAATACCAACTAGCCCGCTCCTATACACGTTGCTTGATGAAGTAGACTTACGATGCGCGGCCTGGCGTTGTCCGGGTGTGTATGGGAAACGGCTTCGGTCGTGAAGAGGGAGACGACGACTGACGCACCGACGAGAGAGAAGCGGCCAGGTGTTGTAGTACGTGCGACGACCTAACGGGTAAAACGACGCTAGAGTTGGGAGACGCAGTCTCGACGTCCGTATCGACCGGGACGGTGACCTCGAGGCTCGAGGCTAGCGCCCCAGGTCAAGGTGCTTTTGAAAACGTAGCGTTAAGAAATAAAAAAAAAGAAGAAAACTTCAGCAGCCTCATAATCATATCGCGATTCCGGCATGTAAGACCGGCCCAGAATTTAGTTTTCATTTAACACCATGGAAACTCGCACAGTCTGTTTTTCCAATTGAAGTATACTTATGTCCACGGCTGCCGTTCATGCAGATGCTTTGCACAATAACAATAAAAACTCACAGGGCTCCTTATGCATTCGCCTAAGACGACTGCAAGGCGAAAGCCATCTTGTTTTTCTTCTCAATCGATGTAGTGATCGTCCCCCCCCCCCCTCCGAAAGCTTTCTGCACCTAACGTGGTTTTGCACTTTCCCCAAGATTGAAGGCAATGCAAGCTTTCTGCACTTCACCTGGCTTTGCATTGCCTCCGTGATCGGATCCCCTTTGTCCAAGCGAAGATGTTACGTGATGACGTCATGGTGACGTCACAAATTTTGGCGATATGTGACGTCATCACGTGATGATATTTTTTTTCATCACTCGTGTTGGGCGCCGATACCGAGGGGACGCCGACGGTCAACTTTCGCGTTTAATAAGGTGTCTAAGGCTCTCGCCTTTCAAACGTAGCGCCGAAAACATGACCATGCACAGAAGGGCCACATAGACGGGACGGGAGCCCACCTGTCTATGTGCCCTCTCTGCAGTCGTATATTTGGCGCTACGCCTCTTCCTACAGAGCACGCATTAACTACAGGCCACCAGCGAAAGCTTCCATAGATGTTACAGGGTTGAGGAAAACGAGATAAAGTCAGTCGAAAGTACAAGCGTGAACAGTGAGCTCACGGACGTGCACTGATCAATAAAACGGCTCCAAAAATAGCTTGTGAAAGTTGATGGACGGAGATTAACGGGCGGGGTAGTGGAGATTTTTCGTATATAGCACAATGAGAGTAAGAACCGAACCCGCCCGGTGTACCATATGTTCCTCAGTTTCGTCAGGAATCTCGATGCGTGGCACGCCACCTATCCGAGGCAATGCGGAAAAATGTAAACAAAAAGCGAAGAAGAATATGCGTGCAGTTAATCACCATACTCGGGACCATTTGTCATCGCCCGGTAGGCGCGCTGGCCTTGCCAAACAGGAAAATGGCAAAGAAAAAAAAAGATGTGGGGCGCCGCTTGGGTCTATATTGACCGCAAAAGCGCCGTGGCCTCCCCCCCCCGCCCCGCCTTTAAAGTCTTCCGGACAGGCGTCGCGGAAACTTCGTGGTTTTGTAGCAATGGGAGCTACGGCACGTGCCGAAGTGTGTTTATTAGGGCGCCCCGGCGTTTCCCCGTAATATTTAACGTACCAAGTATACCGCTATTGTGACTATAGCACTATAGCGGTACACGTGCCTCTATCGGTCTCACATGTAGTACATACCTCCCATTTCAGCAGTAACTCCCATTTCTCCTGGCAACCTAATGAAACCAACAGACAATGAAGCCAAAGAACCTACAGGGCACATTATTTGTAGGTATTTAACTGTAGTATAGCAATTACGACAGAAATGGAGATGAATTAAAGTGGATGAAAAATCAACTTGCTCATTAATAGGGAGTGCCTCGTTCCGGATGACTTGATGCCTTAGGTAGTATGCGAGGGCTTATTGGGTATTACGAGCTTCCAGCTCGTAATGCGACCACGTGCTACGTGACCCCAGTTTGCAGCAAAACAGCATTCCACACTCACCGTCATGGCTGAGAGCGGCGCTGCCTAACGCTCATAGGATATTAAACCAACATATAAATACGCAATAAAGTTGATGGAAAAGCGACCGCCGCTGTAGCTCAATTGGTAGAGCATCGGACGCGTTTTTCGAAGGTTGTATGCTCGGTCCATACCTGCGGCAAGTTTATTTTTCATCAACTTTAGTTCTCATCCATTTATGTCATAATTACCATACTACGGTTAAAACATTGCAAGTAATGCCTTCTCTGGCTTCATTACACGTTAGTTTTATTGGGTTGTGTCTAACAAAGAAACGAGCCCACGACCAATCCCCCTGTTTCCCACTTCAGCAGAAACTTCCATTTTAGCAGTAACTGCCATCTCAGCAGTAACTGCCCCTCGACAGCGACTAACTGTCAGCAGTTACGGTCAACATACTAGTTGAAGCGATCCAGACACCGACCAAATGATTTAAAAACGGGTGTATTTTGACGTTTCGGCTCCCCCACGTGAACAGTTACTTTTGCGAGAGAGGGAGTAACTGCTGACAGTTACTTCCTCTCTCGCAAAAGTACGTGCTATCTCACTCGCGCCTAACATTAGCAGTTTTGGAGTAGGATAAGTGGCATTTCTCGGTCACACGGAGCAGTCACACGGAAAATGGCAAACTATTAGGTGAAGCTTTTCTGGCCCTCCGTGCACTCACTTTATACAAGCAAACGAATAGGCACACTGTGAACAGAATAATATTAAAGGTAAGCATATTCTGTCGCGCTCAATATGACCTGCAACACGGGAGCGTGCGCACTCACGAGCTCAAAGATTGCGCATGGCTTCGAGTTTGTCCTTATTTACCCAACTGAATGATACGTTCTTATTGGGGACCATCCCCAAGTGATCGAAAATCGTTTAGTTGTGGAAATAAGGGCAACTTAAAGCCACGCGCAATCTTTGAGCTCGCGAGTGCATGCGCTCCCACGTAGCAGGTCACAATGAGCGCGACTGTGGGTCGTTTTCCATTCCAACGAAGCCTGTTGCACAAGGTGACAGCTTTCCGTGGTACCAGACCCGCAGTACATATTACCGCTGCACGATTTAAAGAAATAAAACAATGCCGCTTTTAAATAAGTTCGCAACTGTGTTAGGTGAGAATTAGAAGAGCCTTTGGTGGGAGCTCGATGGAGACTCACTCATTGCGTCTGTGCTGCGCAGTAAAGCTAACGGTGCTGCGTAGCTTACGCCGTAGGCCGTAAAGGTGCCCGTAACGGAAAAGGCGCGCAGGCATTAGGAAAAAAAAAAAAGAAGAGGAAGAAAAGAACAAACTCCCGCACTAGTCGAATATTTTACTGCGCATTGATGCTCGTCTTAGGCTTACACGCCGTCCGTCTTCAGAGCTGCAGCAGAGGCGTGCTTCAAGCAAGCCGCCCACCTACAGGGTACACATCAACGGGAGTACTACAGGGAGGTGAAGGGGAGGGCGGGTAACTCGTCTACACATAAAAAAGCCACATCTCGGCCTGCAGCCTCGACTCAAGCAATAAACCGAAACGTCACCATACTGCTTCGCTAGTGTACTGTGCAGCGGAGGGCACGCCGGAACCAGCTAGTGTAAAGATGAGATGCATCGTGGACGGTATATTAGAGCGATGAACGAGAGTACAGTTGATTACACTTGATTACATTTGATCGCACATCGAAACATAGACGGTGTGCTGAAGGCGATACGAATACCAAAACAGGGACCATTACGCAAAAATCGTTTTTAATTTATTTTAATGCCAAGCTTATGTGTGAAGCCTAATGGGGTTTCAGAAGTGGTTTGTGTTTTCACCTAAAAACACCCTTTCAATGGCTGATAACGAACCAAGGAGGTTTACCTCCTTGTAACGAACACTGCCTTTCCAGTACCCCATGCTCTGACAATTGCTCTGGCCGACTGCTCTAGTCGCGCAATCGGCATAGTAATGCTCTCGACACAAGACGGCAATTTTCGAAACGCGCTGGCATGGTCTGTATTATTTTGCGGGGGACTGTACATGCGCGCTGTACCCGGATAGGTTAGAAGCAATAAACAAACTACATAAAAAAGAAATATAATGTTTAGACGAAAAGTATCCACAGTCCTATGCAATACCTCGTAATGTCACTTCATATACTCTGAACAAAAGAATTCATTCAAGGGGTTCGTTTCTCTGTTATACACAATCAAATTAATCCAACAGACAATTGGGCCACGGAAAGCCTAGGGAAAATAATTGTCATCTTTAACTGTAGTGTGGTAATAATAACGTAAATTGAAGTGAATTAATGTGGACGAAAAATCACCCATTTCCGTCGGTGGGATCTGAACCCACAACCTTCGAATTACGTGTCCTATAGCCCTATAGTCTACTATTTCGAATTGCTCGATTCTCGGTCGATCAGGACGGCGTGGGTACAAGCCGTTTTCCACCACAAAGCCTCTACCGTCTACATATAATATACATATGCGCGTATACGCTCCGTAGCACTGCACGGAATTCGAGAGACGATAAAAGCGAGCAGAGCGGCAGTTCTTACATCCTGCGTGACCCCATGAACCTTGTCTTTTACGATCACTCACTCCGGTAACTTCCGACCCTCTTGAGACAATAACACGGAAAGAAAAAAACGAAAAATGGGGAGCACAAAGTGGGCTTCGTGTACTACGACCAGCTCGCATGCCCGCGTTACCTGGGCACAAGCCCCGTGTAGTTAAACACAAATAAATAAGGATAATGGCGCGCGCGCCACACACACACACAGAAGGAAAAAAAAACGATGCAAGGGAAGCTGTTAGGTTCTGTGAAAACGAGCCGACGTTGGCCCACTTTCCTCGAGTGTTTAACTTTGTAAGGAGTAAAATGACAGCCGGGCGAAATAGCTTCATTGATACAGCGGTATCGCGATAGTATGACAGTAGCATAATGTGATATAATATCACGGTATACAAAACAGAGGGGAGAAGAAGCTTTCGTCACTGAGTCATGAAAAACCGAGCAGCTCGTGCGTGCACGCACACACACATACACACGCACGCACGCACAGCAAAGTATTCATTTTTCACGCCATTCGGAAGTCCTAGTTTGCAGCTGCTCGAAACCTCCGGTCTCGGTGATGTCCCACAAGAGTGCCCCCCCCCCCCCCCCCGGTTGTCCAGCCCGAAAGTAAACGATCTTCCTTCCTGCGCGCGCACGCCTATGCATGAACACAATCTTAACAGACGCAAATATACAAGTGCAACTCTACCCATCTTCGTCGATCTCACGGTTTTGGAAAGTTACTACAAGTTATACCAGCGCGTCCAAATACAAACACCCCTAAAGATCGTGCCACGCACTATCTCTCTCTCTTTTTGCATGCCCCTTTTCCCATATCTATACATTACGAACAAATAGAATCCGCAGCTCGCGTGGCAGGCTCGCACTGTGCAACCTTGGACTGAAGGCGGCAAGGACGCGCGCGGAGCGCGTAGGTTTGTTGCGATGTGAACGTAGCACGTACGTATACGTACGTACACTCCGATATGGTGCAATAGCCGATGAGCGCGCACGGCCCGTATTACACGTTACACACCGACACGCCCCCATGAAAGAACTAGGTCAAACCAGACCCATCCCAACTTGGCCGCCGTGTGTACACTGAGTGGTTGCGCGCGCACACACACACACGAACGCACAGACGCGTGAATAAATGACAAGGCGTCCAAAGTAAAGAGAAACGTAAGATACTGTATGCACTATAGACAAGCGGCAAGTGCGTATGCGAACGCGGCGCTAATGTAACAAATGGGAGGGCGTGCGATCGCCCCGGTGTACGCACGACTCTTAAAAGCACTCAGAGGACCCGGAGTGATCAAACGGGGCGCTTCTTCTCTCCGATGTATATTATACGTGTGTAGCCGCGTTCTTCAACGCCATCTCGCGAACGTCCCCGCCCCGTCCAAGGTCTATCTACGTAGAAAGCGTGCGCAACTACACTCCTTTCTTATTCTTTATTTGTGGCGCGGTGAGTCTATACGGCGGAAGGAACGACGGAGGAGTGGGAGAGAGTAATTGCGCCGCTCTGGTCTTGTCGGTAGGGGAGAGGGAGTCGAGGGCAGCGAGCTGTAACGGAGACGCGCGACGGTCCACTTAATACGAATTAACGAAGGCACAAGAAAGAGCGATGCAGAACAAGAAGAAGACCAAGAGCATGAAGAAGCAGAAGCAGGATAACGCGAAAAAAGCAGAACACGACAAGCATAACATGCAGAAGAACAAGAAAACACAACAAACACAACAAGTAGATCTCATGAAGAAGCAGAAGACAAGTAGAAGAAGGGCCAGAAAAGTAGACGAAGCAGGAGAACATGGAAGCAGATGAATCGGAAGCAAAAGTAGCAGACGACGAAGTAGGCATGAACCGCAAGACTAAAACAGAAGAACGTGAAGCAGATGGAAAAGACGCAGAAGTATAGCAGACGAAGCAGAACACCAAGGAAGAAATAGAAGCACATCAACCAGACGAAACAGCAGCAGATGATGAAGAAGCGGCGCTTCCCTCTCTCAAGGTCATCAAGACAGAGGTGAGCTTTAGAGGCCACCCAGAAACAAGCAAACGAAGGCATAAACGACAGACAAGAAATGCGAAGAACGTAAAAGTCCGCAGGTTATCGCTGTACGTCATCCGCACTCAAACCTCATGTATAACCACTCTGGTGGGATTTCTATTCGGCAATTTATTCATTTTCCTCTTCTGCGCTTCAAGGAAGGTCCGCGTGCACTTATGGGTGGGCATGGGCACAGTACGGCACGTTACTTTGGGACGTGCTGTAGTCGGGAACTGCTTGGCGTCAGCAGCCCGTGCCATCATACTTAGTACATATATAGAAGTGGGTATGCCGTACCTTGTGCAGCAGAATGTTATTACAACCGGTAAAAGAACGAATATTTCGTTTTGCACTTTACGGCAGGAACTCTTGCAGGAAGACGGAAAGATCGGTGTGTGCCTCTATAGGAACACATCACATGCCTTGATTATACAACGAAGTCCGTCGAACTTGTTATATCTTGACTCTTCCACTTCAACAGTTTCAAGTGTCCTAGCCTTCATTGCTTACGCCTCGAAATGCTGAGTTTTTCCACCGCCACCAAGAACTACACGAATACACATTATGAGAACTGTTGCATGTGGACCCCATTACACAAGTCAGCGGGTCCAGTTAAATGAACTCAGAGCCACGAATTCGACAGCATCAGCTCATACTTCACAATCGCTCAGAAACAGAGCTCGCCTATCTTTCTCTCTCTCTCGCTGTTTCTCTCCATAAGTAAACCGAAGCACCTGCAGCAAGTGTAACCTCGTCTCCGATTGGTTAGCGCATGCTCATCGCAACCACGTCGACATCCAGACACATAGCTATACACTACACTCAAAACAGTATCGAATACATTACGGACAGAGATTCCTCTGCTTATTGTAATGTGAGGCGCGCAATTCTTTTCTCACACGCAGTGTGGAAGACGTCACACAGCCGTCGCACTGCACTCGTATCAGGGCTGCCGCAGTGCACGCGTATCCATGCGTCGCTATCTGCTATGAGAGCAACGCACGACCTACATATCGCGCAGCGTGTACACAAGCATGTACCGCATTTCTGCGCGCATACGCCACCACCCCCTCTCCTTTCAGTCTCAACCCCGAACAATAACAGCACTAAGCGGGAGAAAGAGGACTTACGTAAAGAGCGCAGCCAACAGAAACGTGAACACAAAGAGGTACTAGGACACTATCTTTTCTTTTCCTATGCCTACAGAGAAAGAGAATAGAAAGCCGGCAACTGTCTTATGACTGGCAATTTCCTCTGAATGAGTACCTGCTGTCGACTATTTGTATTCTTATGCGCAACTACATTTTTGATAAGAGTCCTATATGTAGCATGTGCAAGCATGTTTCATTCCTGAACGTTAGCCATATGTACAATGCACTGTGTATGTAAATTTATTATTATTATTATTTTTGTTGCAGCCACCGTTGTACTGACGTGTGTGTAGTGTGGCCAGGACACTCTCAACCTGTTTAATCATATTTCCTTTCCTGGTCTCCCGCCACCTTGTTCTTATTGTGACGATTCAGTTCAATTCACAAAGACGTGCACCTCCTTAGTGCAACGCCAATGATGTAGCGCCAACGACGCCAACTTCATCATCATGTTAAGTGAATAGAAAACCTTTCGCCGGACACTACTTTATATATATATATATATATATATATATATATATATATATATATATATATATATATATATATATATATATATATATATAAACACACACACACACACACACACACACACACACACACACACACACACACACACCGACCATCTGGTATATGTAGCCATGGTATTTTGAGCCGCCGTTCAGTGCCGGTGGGGATATTCCCGTCCCGCATAATTAAACAATAAACATTCACACAATACGCGTAAATTTGTGGTGTGCTTGTAGATAGCACTAAAACAAGCAGAACTGTTAATCTAAACCCGCCTAATATTCCACGCCTTTTTAATCAGCGAGTCCCAAGTATAACCTGGCACTCAGTGGTATGGGCGACAGGTGTTTCGATGACCCAGAACACCTTTAGCACCTAAAGGGTCTTTTAATTACGGAAAACATTATAACCCTTACGCAAACCAAAATGCCATTTGGTGAACCAAAACAACATTGAACCCTTGCCCTTTTTTTGCACGTTCTCGTTAGGCATAAGGGTGTCTTCCTTACATGAATTCACTTTAAGGGTGTAAAGTGGTTTACAGTGTTCTTTTTCGGTGCACGTAATAAACGATGAAATACGGTACGCGCGTCTATACTATACACGGGCTGATAGGCATAGGGAAGGGCGTGAATGTATTTCACGCCTCAGAGCGGGCGCACGTATCCGCGGCACTGCCACGACCATACGGCACAGGATCTAAGTGCGGCTTCACTCGGTCTGCAGGGAGCGCACAGTACACGTGTGCGTGCGGCGGTGCGATTGCGATGCGCCCGGAGCGCGCGTCTATCTATCTATCTATCTATCTATCTATCTAGCCGCCTACGAATCTGTGCTCTCCTGGCCGTTTCGTTAATCGGATGTATACCAAAATTGGTGTGTCATAACATGGCCTTATTACGAATATAAATGACAGGTCATATCATGAAAATCATGACACGCATGTCATGAACAGCATGATTTACATTCCACGGCCTTAGGCTCTTGCGGCCGTTCCGTTAATTTCATATACACCAAAATTGGTACGGCGTGACAAGAATTCATGACGAACATAATGACAGGTCCTAACATGCAAATCATGACGCGCATGTCATGGGCAGCATGATTTATATTACATGGTCTCCGGGCGCTCGCGGCCGTTTAAATGAAGGGATATATACGAAAACTGGTATGACGAGACATTTCTGTATGACGAACATAACTGACACGTGGTAACATGAAAATCATGACATGCATGTCATGTACGAGATGATTTACATGCCACGCTCATGGAGCACTCGCGGTCGTTTCGCTAGATTGATATACACCAAAATTGGTATTGTGCGATGTGACTGTATGAAGAACATGAATAACAGGTGGTAGCATGAAAATCATGACATCCATGACATGTGTGTCATGATTTACATGCCATGCTCATGGTGCATTCGCGGCCGTTTCGCTTGCATGATATGCACCAAAATTGGTGTTACGCGACACGAGCGTATGGCGAACGTAAGTGAGAGGTGGTAACATGAAAATCATGACATGCAAGTCATGTACGACCTGATTTACATGCCACGCTCATGGTGCGCTAGCGGCCGTTTCAGTAGATTGATATACACCAAAATTGGTATTGTGCGAAGTGACTGTATGAAGAACATCAATACCAGTTGGTAAGATGAAAACCATGACATGCATGTCATGTATGTCATGATTTACATGCCACGCTCATGGTGCATTCGCGGCCGTTTCGCTAGCTTGATATGCACCAAAATTGGTACTGCGCGAAGCGACTGTATGACGAACGTAAATGAAAGGTGTTAACATGAAAATCATGATATGCACGACATGTACGCCATGATTTGCATGCCACGCTCATGGTGCATTCGCGGCCGTTTTGCTAGCTTGATATACACCAAAACTGGTATTGCGCGATGTGACTGTATGATGAACATTAGTGACAGGTGGTAACATCAAAAACCATGATATGCATGTCATGTATGGCATGATTTACATGCTATCTCATGGTGCACTCGCGGCCATTTCGCTCGCGTTTCATTGGCATGGTGTATACTAGATTGTGCATGCATGCGTGTATGGCAAACGTGCGGTATATGGTGGACTAGGTGCCATGGCATGAATGATTTCATTTGGCTCAAAGACAAACAAGGCGATGTATGCAGCTCTTTGCTGGCTGCTTCGCATTACCTCGATTCCCACAGTGCGTGGGATCTGCCGAATTTTTGTTCTCGTTATGTGCGAGCGTATTATGCATGGACGCAGAGTCTGTCGATTTGCGCATCATTCAATGTAATCTGTATCCCACTACTCATTCAAGATTGAAGAGCAAACGTCCCTCCGTTCAGCTAATATGTTTACGCACTGCGCGATAAAGAGTAATAATAATATCTGGGGTTTAACGTCCCAAAACCACGATATGATTATGAGAGACGCCGTAGTGGAGGGCTCCAGAAGGGCGATAAAGAAAGAATAACGCAGTACGGAAATCTTGCGCAAAACATCACGCCGCTGACGATGCTTCTCTGTTTTTCTCTCATAGCGTCTCAATTCGATGTGCTATCCGCTCCAGGAAAACCGGCCTGGCTGCCAAGCTTCGCATCGCCTGCATACCGTGCACGCGTTACGAAGCACTTGGCGCAGTGAAAAACAGGAAATGGCCGAGCCATTGCGACAACCTGTGCAGAGACCATCTGCCTGTAATACTGTTTACGTCTACAGCCACGCGGTCGCTCGACTGCTATAAGCTTCGAAAGGCGAAAAAAAAAAAAGACAAAGAAACAACGTACGCTAAGTAGCATAGTATGCGCCGTAAGTGTGACTGTTCAGCACAGGAGCACTATATACACAGGCTTGCCTGAAGCCGCGTACCTTTTCATTCGTTTCACGAGCGTACGACTTTTATGAAATAATATAATAATGACAATATCTGGCTTTTACGTGCCAAAACCACGGTACGATTATGAAGCACACCGTAGTGGAGGGCTCCGGAAATTTCGACAATCTGGTGTTCTTTAACGTGCACTGACATCGCTAGTATACGGGCGTCTATATAGCATTTCGCCTACATCGAAGTGCGACCGCCGCGGCCGAGATCGAACCCGCGACCTTCGGGTTAGCAGTCGAGCACCGTATAATCACTATACCACCAAGGTGGAAGACTTTCATGAAGTGTAGCTATATATTAATTGGTGCTCCTAGCTGCGTCATCTTCGGAAGAGCGCGAGAGAAAAGGTAGCAGCTCAAAATGTTCCTAAGACGAACAAATTTGCACTGATTCGTCCAATTTGAAATTCAGTTGTTGCTGCCATCCCACATTTCGATGGGGGCGAAATGCTTGAGGCCCGTGTACTTAGATTTAGGTGCACGTTAAAGAACACTTGATCGTCAAAATTTCCGGAGCCCTCTACTACGGCGTCCCCCGTAATGATATCGTGGTTTTGGTGCATAAAACACCAACAATTATTATTAATCGTTGTTGCCATCGTCGAGAAGTCTGCGTGCCTATACCGTAACACGGAATGCCGGAATGCGGAATACTATCCCGTGATAATCTCCGTGATTGGTCAGTTCTGCCCGTCCGTAAACTAAGCGAGCACCCCGGAATGTACGACGCTTCGAAATGGCTTTTCATTGGCCATTTTGATATATGCCAGGGTCCTCCACATGCGGCGCTCAAATCATGACAAGGAGTAAACGGAATGGTATTTCTCATTCCGTGGTACGGTAAGAGGTCGTCTGAGTCAAGTCGCAGAGACAATCGAAGCCGTGCTCCAAGCTGTCTTCGTAGCCGCTAAACTGTAGACTTGCTTCAATGCCTCCACGAACTGGCACATATTCACACTCTATAGGAGCGAACAGTGCCCTCTTTCCGAATGTCCGTCAGAAGCGTGATAAGAACCTCTCGAAGAAGAAAAAAGCATGCAGCACTCAGACAAGACGAACGTTTTCTTTGTCTGAGGGTTCACTAGTCCCGTAGCGCTATATGCTTGCGGGACTTCGAATGCGGCGCTTGCTTTCTCTATCGGTCGTGCGTGCGTTTCGCCAGCGCTAGGGTCAACGCGTAGGTCGGGACCTGGGTCAGCGTACAAGAGAGCACCGGGCTTGGAGCGGTGGTGCTCGCTGGCATGGACGTCTGTGCAGTGAGAGCAATCTCTTTACCTGCAGGCTGTGGGAAGATGGCATCGGGCCGCGCGTTGAAAGGCACAATCGCAGAATGCATGACTTCCAAGATCGGGCACGTGCATGGAGCACAAATCTCGGAGACGATGCCAGAACGCTAGCGGGGCAGAAAGGCAGCTAATCAATGGTGACGTCGGAGAGGTATGTACTGTCATTGCCGAACAATTCAAGCCACCACCGCTGCGCGAGCAAGAAGACTTTGGTGCCAGCTAGACCACCCACTATGAGCTCTGACATCGCACGCAGTGTCTTACCACGGCCGCTGGATGCAAACGCACACGACATGCGTTCCCATCACGAGGCCGCGGTCTTACTTAGGCCCATTTCTCACCGAAAGAAGTCAAACACACACCGTTTATACAACAGAGATTAACACGAAAATAAAAAACAAAACAAAAGATTGGATAGGCAGAGACAAAATGTCTTCCAGACTAGGGTCCGGATTTGTGACCTCTAGTTCTCGATTCATGCTTTATTCACTTTAAACCACGGTCGCATCACTCTGCGCATGTTCATGCGATGAGAGTTTGGAGTTTGCACTTGCAGCCATATATGCGATTGCAAACAAAAAAAAGTAAATAAATAAGAATAAAGTTACCGTTGCCTCATATATGCACTCATCAAACGATATAACGCCCACGGCAGAAAGAGTGTTCCACACTCGCCGCCTTACCTCAATTGGGCATCGGACGCGTAACACAAAGGTTGTGGGTTTGGATTCCACCGACGAAAAGGGCGTCTTTTCGTCCAGCTTCATTCATTTCAATTAATATCTCCTATGCTTTCCTTGGCCTAATTGGCTGTTGGATTCATTTGGTTCTGGTTAACAGAGAAACGAGCCCCTCAGAGAAAAAAAAAGAAAATCCCCGTCTTTCGTTCACGTATATGAGCCGCATGATTTCAGTTTAGCGACGTGCGATACGCTGCATTCGATCGCGTGCAGCACACACTCTGGTATGTGGGCCACACCGCCGTAATAGGCGCAGTTAAACGTCACTCTCTCTCTAAAAAGGAGGGGTGAGAGGAAGACCGCATTGAAGGCAGCCGTGGCTGAAGAATCGCGGCGCGGCGCAGTGTCGGCGATGGAGATTGATCTCGCCTCCGCATTGTGGTGGCGCGCGTCGCGGTTTAAGCAGCGTGGGCCGCCGCCGCAGTTGCCACGATTACGACGACGACGACCTTGGCCAGGAGGCCGGGGCGCTGCTATCTAAGACTCGAAGCGTACGCGCCTTCGTTTTCTGACCCACACTTTGATGAGAAAACCTCATCGCGGGCGCGCCCGCGTATAGACGCGCGGGCTTTTCCAACGCAGCGCGATCGACTGTGACAAGGGGAAAGCTCGTGGAAAAAGTACAGAGTGTTAATGCGGGCTTGCTGGTACACTGTCGTCCTTTATGAAAGGGAACACGCGAGCGCGCGGCCTGAGCTCTGCTGCGGCTGCCTACAGTGCCATCAACCGACAGCGAAAGAAAGCGCACCCGCTTTTGACGTCATCTATTGGCAAATAAAATAACGAGTCATGGCCGGTGAACAAGCACTGATAGATTAGGCTCCTGCTTCGGTCGCGCAGCGGGCGATGCCGCCAAAAGCGGACGTGATTTCTTCAGCTCTCGGTTGATGGGGCTGTACGCAGCTGCCGCAGCGCGCAGGCCGCGCGCTCGCGTGTTCCCTTTCATAAAGGACGACAGTGTACATACTGAACTAAAGTAATTTACGATTTACCCGGTTGTATGCAGCATGATATGCACTCCATTGTAAATGAGTTCTGTGGAATCCCGCAAGGTGGCGCAAGGGTTATGGAAGGAATAATTGACAACCACCAGTTTTTAGCACGAAGCCACAAGAAATTCTACACGAATTTCTCAAAAAGGAAAGCTTCTAGTTGAAGAAAAATTCGTCCTTGTTCGAGGATCGAACCCGGGACCAACACCTACCCGGGGCGGTCGCTCTACCAAATGAGCTCACCAGGATGCTAGTGGCCTGTGGCTTCCTCGTGGTTTCGTGCTACAAACGAGTGGTTGCCAATTATACCTTTCACGATGCTCTATAGTTGGGTTTGCCACGCAGCTTAACAATGTCGCGGGAAGCTTTTCCTCTGTAGCTTGTATCACAAAGCTGCAATCGATTCTCTTTTGTAGTTTCGTACTGTAGCGCGATGTTGTAGTCTAGTTTTCTGGAAGGGAAATGCTAGAAGCCCGTGTGCTGCGCGATGTCAGTGCACCTTAAAGAACATCAGATGGTCCAAATTTCCGGAGCCCTCCACTACGGCGTGCTTCATAAGTGCACATCGTGGTTTTGGCACGTAAAACCCCATGCATTATTATTATTAGTAGTAGTAGTCGAGCTTCCTGCGTAGTTTTGCAATGTAGCGCGAAGATACGGTCAGGTTTCCTTCGTAACACTGATTGTAGGCGGGTCAGCTGGTATATAATGAGCGTGAAAAACAGCGCGCCAGTGGTTCTTTTCGTTGTCCCCCTCTTGGCGCGCTGTTTTCCTTCTTAGTTTCGTGCAGTGTACACGAAGCTTTTCCTCTGCAACCCGGTATGGTATCACGCACAAGCTTTTCTTTCGTAGCTTCGAACTGTAGCACGAAGCTACAGTCGGGCTTCTTTTGCATTCTCGCACTGTACCGCGAAGTAACGATAAGGTTATCGTCGTAGCTTCGTACAGTACACGCAAAGCTTTTCCTTTGTATCCCGGCACAGTAGCGCGCAAGATTTCCTATCGTAGCTTCGTACTGTACGACGAAGCTGCGGTCAGGTTTCTCTTGGAGCTTCATACCGTAGCGCGAAGATGCAGTACAAATCTACAGGTCGAGTTTTTTTCTTGAGCATCGTAGAGTATATATACGAAACTTTGCCATTACAGCTTTGCATGCCTACATATCATGAAGCTATTGGTGTGTTACACTTTAGATTTGTACTATAGTCGGGTGGATGGCAACTATCACTTAAGTCTTACGCGCAACTACAGCGATTCTATTTCTCAATTACCCACGCTACATGTGTGGGATGCCTCGCTAACCTACAAAGCAGCGAGAGCGCCTCTTGCGAAAGTCGCTTCGAGAGGCCGCGGTTGTACAGGTCTTATCAGGATGCGCAATGTTGTGCGACTCATAGCGACGACTCATCTTCTCAACGATACTTCCGCAGCTTCGTACGCCCTCACGGTCTAGGAGAGGTCGCTTTGCGGAGAGAGAGAGAGAGAGAAGGAGAGTCAGTCGATGCCGCGGGTCACCCAGATTCTAATCGGTTGGCGCACGTGCTCCCAATGAGTCCGAGGAAGGCGTTGTTCTCAAACAATGACCGCCAGTTTGACGCAACGACGTGGGATGACGGGGGTTAGGGCACGTTAATAGATAACGCGCTGCGTTTGTGTGGAAGAAAAAACGCGATACGGTGATAGTTTACATAGTTAAGCGGACAAAGCGTATAAGCACTCGCTAGGTGGTCCCCTTCTCGGAGTTGACGCAAGCCACTTTTCAAAAGGAATGTGGCGACCGGCGTTGTGTAAGCGGCGCCGCGGGCTTTTAATGCGTTGGCCATTAGGAGTGACCAAAGTGAGAAAAAAAAATTGAGTTTAATCGCAGAAGAAAGTAAGGCGCGCGCGCGCGCGAGTAGTGAATGAACCCCTAGCAACTAGCTTAAACTTCCTGTCGTTGCATCAGTTTGTGCGAATATTACCGCTTATACGAAGGCTATACCGTATTTTCTCGCATAATATCAGTGCTACTTGATGCTGCATTGTAAGGCGACGACGGGAACTAACACGGACCAAGGTGAAGCATTTTCTTCTTTTTGTTTCAAAAACTTCTTATGTTTAGACTAGCACACGGGAGCCACGTTCACAATGAATGTTAGGCTGTTAACTACCAATGTAATTGAAGGTTAATAGATGCAATTAAAAACAGAGAGTTCCACTCCGTGAAAACCAACGGACAGCGAAGCTGTAAGCGCGCGAGTGTATGTGACTGGCTAGCGAGATCACGTGCACCATCGTCATCATAATCATTTAGTATGATTATCATATCATTTCAATCATCATCATAATTTCGGGCGTCATAATCCATCATGTCGTTTTATTTCCTTATTCACTCCGCCCTCTGGTCACGTGACCTGTGTGACGCTTATTACTACTACTACTACTACTACTACTACTACGACGACGACGACGACACCGCCGGTGGCACAGGGTAGACTAAGACAGCCTCGCTGCAATAACTCTAACGCTTTTCTCTCATATTTACCGCAATATCCCTACTTACGTGTTCGTTTAAACTTCGCTTCAGTTCTCAAGCCTGGCATCAGTCGCAAAAGCTCCAGGCAGAAAGCGCCCAATAAATATCGCGAGTGGGGACGTATACGTACGCGACAGTGTAAGCCGATCGCAGACTCGCCCGAAAGACGAAACCAGCGAGCGGCTGATATTGTAGAAGGGGTCACGATTAGGGCGGCATCACTGATTGCTACGGGGCAAGGGAGAAGACCACGGGCTCATCACGTGATAGAACGCTCCGCTACAGTCTTCGCAGCCACGACGATAACGCTGAAGTGATATATAGCCCTTCTCAGAGGAGCTTCTCGCGCGAGTGAGAAGATTATGAGAAAAATGAAACTGAAAGACGTCAAGGCTGCGTTTCTTACGGGGGGGTGTCTCTTTGCACAGCGCTTCTCTATATCGAATGCATCAGGAGCAGAACAGCTAAGCCCGATTCCATCTTGTTTACGCAAATGTATACTCGTGACCTGTGTGTGCACAGTTGGCGTAGAATATGTCGTTGTATGTGCCTGCCAGCCAGTTTCGACACACACACATGTGCGCGTCACAAACTTGCTGACTAAATGCGTGCGCCTGTGTGCGCGCATGAGTATAGATTTGTGTGCGTGTATGTATATATGAGCGCCTGCGTGCATGCAAATCTGTTAGCGGGATGGCCGCAAATCTTATCGAAACCGCGAACAGTTTGGTCTGATGTCAACGTTCGAGTCATCTCCAGGTTCTTACCATATATACCAGCTTAGCTGAGAGTGTGTGTAAGTGTGTGTATAAGTGTACACGTATGTCGCACGTGGGCGTCTGTACTCGCATTTACATGCCTGCGGCACTGCCAGCGGAGATGCGATGCGTATCCGCTGACCCAAGAAACGTTACGGCGACGCGGAGGTGTCAATTGAGGTGTCACATGCCAATGGACGTGTCACATTGACTGAGAAAAAAAAAAAAAAAAGATGGCTTTCGCCTTCGGGTCGTCTCAGGCGAATGCATAAGGGACCCTATGAGTTTTTTTCTTTATGATAATGAGGAAGCGTCTACCAGGCGAGACAGCAACTGGTGGGCAAACGACTCGCGCCGTATCACAGTATGCCGGCGGTGGACAAAGATAGCTCCACTCGAAAAACATAGCCTAATGCAAGCCTTAAGCGTCCTCCCTTTGAGCACTCGTGAGGCATCGCTTGAAGTGTCGCGGACAATATTAACTACGCGATAGCGCAGCGCCGCGGGAGAGGCCGAATAATTGACTCGGAACTGCGACACAAAACGAGTGAAAAACTGGGTCACTTTCTATATACGCGTCGCCTAAAAAAATCCAGATGACAAATATAACGAAAATAAAATAAAGATAAGTAAATAAAAATGACGTGGCGGTATGTAGGAAGCGCAACGGAGCGGAAGGTTGCGGCAACACTCAGACCCGAGAACACAAATGGTTTCCGGAAACTGATCTTTCACTCTCCCACTCACCTACCTATATCGCTATGTCGTCGTCCCCCCCCTTTTTGTTTTTTGTCGGTGCTTCTTTGTGGTCTCTGAATTGACAGCGCACTAAACACCTGAACTTTCTTTCTTTCTTTCCCATGACGACTCTCTTACGCACCGCTGATAAGCAGGACAGGCGCAACGAAAGAGTGAAACGTATATAATCACCTTTCCGACTCTGTTCTACAACCACCCGCGGGGTACGTAATAACGTTTTTTTTTTCTTCAGTGCGCCGCGCCTGATAGTCGCTTACCACCGACCGCGTTTCCAATTATGTTTTCGCCGAATACATTTGTAAGCGATCCTCTTCCTTAACAGATACATCGACGCGACCTCGATTCTCGCGAAATTACAAGTGAGGTCCCCTCTTTACAGAGTACTACTTTGATAGGCGCTTGTAAAAGCACTGCACTTATAGGACTCTCAAAATAACCCTGAGGTATTGCTGTGAAAGCATACCCATTCTAACCGATCGATTGAGTGAATAATGTAGGGTCGTAAAATTACAAAAAGCTTTCGCTTTCTAGTGACTTCCTGTTGCCAACATAAGGTGTTCTCTTGGTGAGCAACAGAGCGTCATGCATGGTTTGACAAGAAGCTTTATGGTTTGGTATGTTGACTCACCGATTCATATACGGCGTTAAAGTATTGAAAAGTAGCTTTCTTTCTGGCGACCCTTCGTTGCGACCATAACGTATTTTGCAGTGGAGTAGCATAACATACCCTGACTTTTTTCAAGTAGACTCTGAGTAATTAATTAATTAATTGACTAATTGATTGAGTAGGCTTCCAATGCAGATGTTGGACTGTAACAGAAGAATTACCACAAACAAACAAACAAACAAAACAAACAATGTGAAAGATCTCGCATAAACTCCAGCAACAGTTCGAGTTCGCGCGCTATATTAACAGTCAGCTGTTGATCTGCTACAAGCCAAACAACACTGCAAGGAAACAAGCGCCCTAATAACGAATTTGAGGGACATAAAATTTGGTGTCTGCTCCTATTGTTGGCACTTAGTGACCGTTGAACGCAAATTGCGCACTTGCGTATTTTTTGTCGTTTTAGTTTATGAATTGCTGCTTCTATGCTTTATTGGTGTTGTTATACTGTTTTCTGTTTCGTCCTGACGTTATATAACTAATTAAGGTGCATCATGAGGGTACTATAAATAAATAAATAAATAAATAAATAAATAAATAAATAAATAAATAAATAAATAAATAAATAAATAAATAAACGGACGCAAGCCACCGAAACACTCGGATTACACCATTGGTCAAACAACCCCGTGACGGACAATATTAATAACAATAATCAAAGACATATCGCTACAGCAACGCCAATAACGTTATACAACCTGTGGGACGCGAAATGCCATAAATTACTGCATCTCTCCAATCAACGTCAAAAGTAAAGACATTCCCCAGCCTTCCCTATATAACACCATCGCCAGAAAAACGGCTCATTACGCCAGAGGGGCCACATTAGGGAAATAAAGCAAAAAAAGAAGGAAAAAAAAAGACGCCGGGGCTTATTTTTGGCGCGGTGGTTAGAGAGGCAACAATAGACCGCTCGTAAAGAATGCGAAGACCGCACAATCCGTCTCGCTTTAGTTTATAGCACGAGACGAGCGCAGGCTCTTGCTTGCAGTATGCCGTTGTACTACTAAAAAAGGCCCGCGTTGTCTACTACAAAAGATAAAAATTAATTAAATTCTGCAGTTTTAATCGACAGAACCACGACATGATTATGAGGCACGCCGATTATTAGCAGGGCGATACCGCTTCCTGCTTCTACAAACTCCGATGCCAACCGTTTGGCGCAGGTCAGTGCTCCGCCCCAGAGCTCCCGGCAAGAATAGAAAGAACAATCTGGCGAGTTTTTATCGTAGCGCCCCACGGTATGACCGGGAGAGAAAATGGCAGTTAACTGGTACCGAGAAAAAAAATCGTTGTTCTCTTTAGTGTTCCCTTAAGTCCATAGCATGCATAAGATTGTCTGATTCGCTAACTGCGGACTCTCCAGACTGATTATACACAGGAACCAATAATAATTTCGGGGGTTTTACGAGCCAGAACCACGACATGATTACGAGACACGCCGTAGTGGAGGGCTCCGGAAATTTCGATCATCTGGTGTTTCTTTAACGTGCGCTGACATCGTACGATACACGGACCTCTACAGCATTTAGCCTCCATCGAAATGCGACCGCCGCGGCTGAGATCGAACCCGCGACCACCTTCGAGTCAGCAGCTGAGCACCGTAACCACTGTACCACCGCGGCGGACGACTCTGGTAACAGGTGACGCAGGCAGTGTCGACACGGGAGTATAAGATAGTTGCTAACAGGTGCATTTGGCAATCGCAATATAAAAGAATGCCGTCAAGGTATAGGAGCGGCACGAGAGATTGAGTATGCGTGTACTTGCCAGAACTTTCATAAGCCGCCGTAAGGGGTCGCACGAAACGCATGCTGCGCCGATGCACCACCGATGCACCACCGATGTTGAGAGCTGCTCAGCGGGACCCGGCAGGTGGGAGGCGGATCTCCGAGGTGAAATAAAGGATCGGCTGTCGACAAAAAGTTGTCGTTCCCACGGTGACGTCGTTTTATACATTGCAACGACTCCGAATATGCCGCGACGAAAAAAAAGAAAGATTGGAGACGGCAAGCACGCCAAGAAGGCAGCTGTTTTCCATCTAACCTAATGGCGGCCAATGTTGACAACGACATGCCCATATAGGATCGCCTGCTTGTGCTAAGCGTTTGCCCGAGAATGCCGCAGTAAGACGACAGTGCTTAGTGTGGAGCCGTTTTCACGCACGAAATGTAATTCAGGTACCGCGAGCTTTTCTCTCGGTGTCTAGTCGCAACATGTGGCCAATTTTTGGCAGCAATAACAAAAGAATTAGCCTCCTCGTTTCAAGCACACACACAACCGGACAGGAAGTAGTATTATTAAAAAGAAATGGTTAGAAGTATAGTTGGCTGTGAAACGATCAGAACTGCCCGCTAATTTTGCCATAGAAGAAAAGATAAGCGGTACACAAAGTATTCTGCAAGAAACAAAGCAACAATGTCCTTCCAGACGTATGACGCGCCCACGCATCGCTGTCCTTTAAGCGCTAATTCTGTCCATCTGTTTGATATTCTGGGACCAAGGATACATTCGTCTCAGGCATAATAGTACTGGCCCGAATGGTATGTAGGCTTGCTATGCATCAAATATAGTGCGCGCATGATGTTTTATTCTCCAGCTCAGCCTTACATTCTAGCTCTTTATCCCTCGTAGTGTCGCGTGTACTACAAGGACTAGATTGTCGACTTACTTGTCTTAATTTACACTCTAAGAAAAATCAGAGTCCTTTGAGTCTATGTTTGTGAGCCCTGTCTTGTCACGTATATGACTCTGTTTATAGAGACATGTGAACTCTCTTTGGAGATCATTACACTCTCTTCGGAGAGTCGCGAGACCCAAAAGGGAGTTAAAGTGTTTCTTTAAAGAGAGTCGTACGTGGCAAGCCAGAACTCACCGAAAAGTGTAACACATACTCTCTTCCCTTATCCTTTTTCTCACTCTCAAATTTCGCACTGGCTCCAATGGTCTGTAGGCTTGCTGCCCATCCAATTTCGTGAATTTCGTGCGCACATGAAGCGCACATGAAGCGCACATGAAGCTTTATTCAAGCTCCTTATCATCTGCATAATACCTCGTATAGGGCAGCGGACTGGATCGTCGACGTATTTATATATATATATATATTTTAATAATCACCGACAGCGCAACAATTCGTAGGTATACAAATTGCGGGCTACATATTCAGATGCGTTGGCACAGCCGAAACGAGGCGCCTATATATGGAGTGTTTATAATACAGAGGCAGCAAGCGCGAGTGGTTATGATGAAGAGCTCTGGCGCCTCTTGGCGATGCGGGGGCGGACGCCCTCGGAAGCTGACGTGATTAAACGGTTTTCGTCCCGCGCGTTTCGGCACGCTGCCACAGCGATCGTCGACGCCGCCAGTGAGCGCGCGCATAGTACTGCACGTGGCGCGCCGCTCCCACGCGGGTCACACAAAAGGGTCACCGACGCTGCTGCGCTTCGACGCTCAGAGGAGGCCGCCCTCCTACTGCACCGATCGTCAAGGTTGCTAAGCCAGTCCGTGGCCTGCGGCGCAACCGAGACGCCTATAGTCGGTTCACGCCAGTCAAAAACAACAGAGACAAAAGAATCCACCTGCAGAGAGACTGTCTGCTGATGCGGCTTCGTCTCGGCATCGGATTATCGTCTGCTCCGTGTTGAGTCTCTTGTTTACCGTCTGCCCTGGAAGAACTGCAGGAAGGAGCTCATAGCACTACGGCTTATTGGGTGTGTTCCACTACTCGGCGTTAGACGGCTAAATAATACATGGCTGTGTTCCATTTCTGGGCAGCATCGTAGACAGTCTACGCCGACGGCTTAGAAGGCAGCATCGAGCCCCAGTCGTCAGAGTAATGGAACGCGTCTGGATGACGTCTGTTCGATGAGGCATCTTTTGCCTTCATAATCAATGCAGTGCACGTATTACATTACATAATTTCACAGCCCGTATAAGTGCGCACCGAAGCTGTCTACCACGCTGCATTAATCAAACCGCACTGCACATGCGCATTAAACCGGTTACCTCAGAAGCGCTAATAGTCGTAATTAACGCGCTGAACTCAACGCGAGCATGCGGAACAACGGCGCTAAGTCGTTAGACACACGACTCGTTTTCGTGGGTTAGGCCGGCCGGGAATCGATTCTCCCAATGTTATCACCGAACGCAATCTCTTTGGGCGCAGCCGTGTCGCGTGGTTTGGCTACGGCGCATACGCGCGGACTGCTAATGGTTCAATCTCGTTTTTTTTTCTTCTTTTTTCCTCCTTTTTAGGCGACAACCACTACGTTTCCTGCAGGCGGAAAAGTGTAACCGCAAGCAATATCGATTGCGCGCGATTAGACGCTCCCCCTTTCGAAGTAAAATTGCAATGCCGCAACACGGAGCGACCGCATTTTAACGTCGATCGACGGAATACAACACGAGCAGTGACAGGAATTCCTCCGTACCCCTAAGCACGTTGCGGTAAAAGTTGTCGCGCGATACGAGCCGAAATGATAGTAAAACGGAAGAAGAAGTTAGCGAACCACTTATCCCAATACCTCGCACGACGCCATCACGGTACTCTCGCTTATCTATTGAAACACTGTCCTCGTGTTCGACCAGGCCAAACATCGATGCTTGTCTCGACACTCGTTCTCCATATAATCTGTTCGACGTCCTGCGCCTCAGGCCTCTCAATACAGGAGCAGCGTTGCGTAGGTGTAACTATGACCGCCTGCCGATACTGCGAGCGCCTGTGAGCACTGAATCAACCAATCAATTAATTAATTATTTAATTATTAATGTACAAGGTTTCTTCTGGATTGAGAATAGAGCCATAAGCGGGCATGGGCAAAATAAAATAAATCGCACTGAAAATTCTGCAATAAATTACGCCCATTATAAAAATGCTGCGAACACAATTTGAACACAATGTGTGAAAATACAAACCGAAAATTCAGAGACAACCATTCCAGATACACGCCGGTCACACTCTGGGAAACGTGCCTGTTCTGTACAAGATCGACAGTCTTGATATCGCAGGAGCGTAACTCATTATACGGCTTAATTTAATTCCTCATCAGTGCACCCTCAAGTAGGGTCACAGCCAGTAAGAGTTATGCGTACGTGCGCCTGCAGAGATCTTGATTTACAGTACGCTGCTGACCCGAAGGTCGCGGGTTCGATCCCGGCCGCGGCGGTCGCATTTCGAAGGAGGCGAAATGCTAGAGGCCCGAGTACTGTGCGATGTCAGTGCACGTTTAAGAACACCACACGGTCGAAATTTCCGGAGCCCTCCACTATATAAGAAGTGCCTCATAATCATATCGTGGTTTTGGCACGTAAAACAGCACATATTATTAGTATTACTACTGCACGCCACGTAGCTCCCGCAAAGCAGGGGGTGTTTCAGAACAGCGGCTGCATTCACGTTACACATTCTGCAGTGTGCGTGGGCAAAGCGGCTGGTCGAAAAAAAGCTAGATTTACAGAGCTGGGGCAAACGAATCGCCAGGGAATGTGTTTTGCGCCTTTCCTTCGCAGTTCATGGCGCAGTAAATAAATCTCGTTGCACTCGGCATCCCGCCGTGGCACCGTGTAATGTCCTAAACGACGCCGCCGACAGCGGCAGCGGTAGTGCAACCAACGAAAACAACTACAAACAACACCATCATCAACAACATTAAATAATCACCCTGGCACGTACAAACACGCGCAGTTCAACGCACGTATTCCGCAGACGCGCTCACGCCTTTTCATTTACGCCTCGTTCGCACGCGCGTCGCGTAAACACGCCTTGACTTTCGTTACTTGTTTTCTGTTTCCTTTAGTCCCCTCGTTTACGCGTAATACCGCTTTCTTTCGACTCGCTGTCTTCTCATTAACGGGGCGAAAAAAACGGCGACCCAGAAAACGCTGCGTCTAGCCGTTATTTATGTTTTTTTTTAAATTTTTTGTTCGTTTGTTTAATAACTTGTTTCGAGTTTCTGTTCACCGGAAGAGCAAGCAGGGAGTGCCAGCAGACTGAGCAACATTCCTTCTTGACTTTGTAAACTGAGGCATTTGCTATGCGTACGACGGCGAGGTGGTATCCGATGTCCAATTAAACTTCCGGGTGACTTGCTCCTTTAATGAGACTTTTTTACCCCTCGAAACTGAAGCGGAAAGAAACGGACTTAGTCAGCTTATAACGGCGACTGTTGCTATTTTGTCGCGTTGCCATATCCAAATAATTAAAATCGTTAGTTAGATAACCAGCGCCACGACAATGTAAACGAGGTACGCAGCATCTCGGATTTTGTTTGCTTTTTATCTGTGATGCTACCTTACTCGTTGGGTGTATAAGGTACTGTAGCGTAAATAAATAAATAAATAAATAAATAAATAAATAAATAAATAAATAAATAAATTGACACACTGAAACGCATACAGACTCAAAAATTAGGAGAAGGTGTTCACTACAGTCTATATATGGAGTCTGAGAAAGGCATGCATAGTAAGAACTAAAATGCGATGCAATACAACACAATACAAATAATCGTTCGTTCACTCATTCATTCTAAAGAGGAAACCACACTGTAAACCACTTTACACCCGTATGGGTGTAACTTGGTGTCTATAACTCACACCCCTACACCCCAAGAAATAGGTGTACCAAGCAGGATTACACCTATACAATGGGTGTAATTTCAAACTTTCACCCAATGGGTGTGGTTGGGTGTAAAAGCATATTACACCCAAAGGAAAAAAGGGTGTAGGGTGTAAAAGCACATTACACCCAAACGAGAAAAAGGGCGTTAGGGTGTTTATGCACAATTACACCCAAACACCCAGGCAAAAATTTCCATAATTCGAGTGGTTCCCCCCTCCAAGTTGGCTCCCATTGAAACGCTAGAAAGCTTACCCTTTAGCCAGTCCTTTCAAGGGCGCATGACCTATTATAGTGGCTCCTGCCACAGAAGGAAAATGCTGGCAGCAGCACTGATTTTATGGTGCATATGAAGCACGGCATATATGGCCCTTACATATACAGTGCAATCGTGACTGAATACAAAGTCATTACCTAAAATGTGTTGACACACATTGCAAGATGTTCACACAGTTATCCAATAGTACAAAATAAAGCCAAGCTTTTATAAACACAAAGCTCGTACATCCCAGACAAATTCTACGGTATTCAATGACCTTTCTCGAGTGTGCGGAGCGGCATCGCGTATGACGCCAAACAAGGAGCACAAATGACATGGAGCACAAATGATCAAGGCGTTTGTGTCAAAATATGAAGCAAGGGCGTTATTTCCACTTCATAATGAGGAATTCAATTTAGCATGCTTCATTGTAACACAGGCGTATAGTGCAGTATGGGTCTTAGAACAAGCTACACCGGTGCGAGTGGGGTGTAATAGATGAAACCGTCCTCGAAAAGGTAGCAGTTACAGGGAGAAGCACAAATGAACCTTCTTCCCTGTCAGCCCGCTTGGGGCACTACAGACACCTGGTCCCTTCGGGCGCACCCCAGCATGAATTTTCCCGCTATAGTTGCCCTTCCTAAGAAGGGAAATATTGGTGCCACTTCTTATACCTGCACTTATGCAGTTGATAAAATAAGGTGTCATCGTCTTAAATGGGCTGCATAACATCAGTGTATGTGTTTGAAATCAACAAGAACACACAAGGTACGGTCTGGTCATTCTCCTGTTAAAGAGATAGTTCAGAAATGTGCAATTCCTTGATGAGAAGGTGGATTGATAAAGTTTCAAAATTCCAGCAGTGCCCACACCATTGTGCCTGTTGTCGACTTTCTTAGTAGGGTAAACACTGTCATCACACAGCTGTAGCTGATACACGAGCAGGGTATCAATGCTCCGTGACAACTCACGCAACATTTTAAGGACTCAGAATGTCGTTTTCCACAGCAGGCCTCCATATTATCTCTTTTCTGGGAAAGTACATGACTGAAGTAGAAAACTGTGCACATTGCTGGAATTATGAAATCTTTCCCACTTTCTCAAAAGCAATGGATTGTGGCTCCAACATAAAAAAGTGAGCAATCGGGCCATGACGCGCACGTTGCAGCGCATGCTGAATGCGGTAATATGCAGGAAATGCATGGGAATAGAGACGTTATGACCACGACAGCCCTGCAGAAGCATTACCTACATAACAGTTCAATCAAATTTTACACGGGCTTGTTCAGAGAAATTTAAAGATTATCCCTTTCCAAGCAAAGACAACAGAATCATTGGTAATTGAATAAAACGAGTATTTATTTCCTTTGAAAATATTGACAAAACTTAAAGCTTGTCATATAGCTCAAAAATAAATTTTAAAACAATATTCGCTGCAATGATTTCACTGACAAGTACTGGCAGTTTTGTTAAGCAAAAATTTCAATAGCAAAAGATCTCAATTATTAAAACTACTGCAAAAAAGTCACAAACTCCTTTGAATATAAAAACTAAGCCAATAACCCACAAAGTGGAATGACCTGTGAGAACATGTTGAAATCGGCAGAGACAATATGGCTTGTATTAAAATGTCACAAGAAAATGAGCAAGAAATTGAAATGAAATACTAGCACCGCCATAGTATTCGTTTCTGTATAATGTAGAACAAATAACTACTCGTTACCATATGAAAATATAACTTTATGGCTTAAGCTCGAGTTAATCACAGGTGGCGACATACTTTAAGCAGAAGCTAAGGCCTATTTTCTAGGCTTTCTTGAAAATGTTCAGGAGCTTTACTACTTGTGTCCTCGGAGTCATTACCCACTGGCCAAGAAGGAGCCATTCAACAGCGACGAGAACGTTGAACGCCTTGTGATGGCAGTCGATATTTAACAGCCAATGTGCTGCCATGAGTGCAGCTACACATTCTTCGGCATTGGACCCACTGAAGAGCAGTTCTTTGTCCACATGGAGGAAAAGCTTGCTTGCATAGGGAAAATCGGGGCCATCGTACACAATGCAAGGTGTTATTGGAACGCTCGCTCCCTGCATGATAAAAAATAAAAAGATCATTGTCTGGAAAGCGCTACGCAGACTTCAATTATTTGTTTCAGTAAATAACAGTTTCTGTACCGTGTACTATCGTGAGTAATATGAGCTCGAACATGAGAGCACGTGGAAAATAGCCTTAAAACTGAGATAGGGTGATACGTGGATGGCGCTGCCGAAACTGGAGGGGAGAGGGGGGGCGCTGTTCCGCTGACTGTTGGTACTCCCGCCTCGCTAGCGTTGCTGCGAGATGTCGACTGATTGCGTGCCAATGACCGCTAGCAATGATAACAAAATAAATAAATGAGGCGCAGCAAAATCCTCAGCCGACACCACCGAGATACCGATGCGCAAGCATGGCCTGCCATCGTGGCAGGCTACGTCACAGCCGATATCTCAGCAGCAACCTAGTCTGATGTGGCTGTTCGCGTTGATGGGAATTCATATCACCGCTAGCGGCCACTGACACTCTCTAAGATGCCGTTTCGCATCAACAATATCGAAGCGGGAGGGTCAACAGCTAGTGGAAGCGCGGCGCCCTTTCTGCTTTGTTTTCGACAGCCGCCGCTGCTAGAGTTACTGTATATGCTACCTGTAGATAGCAGAGTTGCGCATCTGTCTTCCAAACGCCGCTAGCAACCACGCATTGCGGAGAAGCTGGCGCTCGGGCCAATTTTTGTATTTCTCGACGCCGCCGCTGCAGCGAAATGAATTAACACTATTCATCGACAGCCAATGTTTATCGCCGATCTTCGACACGCGAGACATGTTAATCGCCGACACGGTAGGCATGTCGCCTGCACAAACGGAGTGCGACTTCACCGCATAGCGCTGGTTGCTAGCCGGACCTATGCGCAACTCTGCTACCTAAAGGTAGCATATACAGTGACTCTAGCCGCTGCGAATCAGCCGAAGTAAGGTTCAAGGCTGTTCGCCACGCGCTCGCGTGTTCGAGCTCATATTGTTCACGATAGTACCATCCAAAAATGAAGCTCATAACATGGCCCATATGGAACTGGAGAGAATTAACAGCTTTTCTACGTGCAATTAGCTTGTTTGGGAAAGAGAAAGTACTATTTGACAAATATCATCCGCATTTTTAAAGAAAAAGGAGCATCCTTTAGTGGCATGAAGGATTCCTGCACAGCGATAAAAAGCATATAAAACAAAACTCTGCACAAGGACTTCTCTTCAAGGCTGCAAGTTGCAACCTTGAATGTCTTATAAATCTTATAATCAAATGTCTTATAAATCATTAGGCTTGTCTTTTACCAAATAATATCATTGGAGGTGGTCGTACAAACTGCGTTTTTTAATGTTTGTACATGTAAAAGTATTTAGCGAAGTTACAACGCCAAAGCGAGGCGAGGCGCATATAACTCTTAATAACCACAACAAAATAATGAAAGCTAGACATAATGGAAACAAGTAGAATAAAATAAATTGTGCTCGAACGCGGGCACTCAGGCGTACGCACGAAGGGGGGGGGGGGGCGCAAAGTCTGCCCCCTACTTTGACTTTGTAGTAAGGCGGGGGGAGGGGGGCAGCGATTAACCTTCCTACTTCCCTCCCCCTGATGGGGAACCCTGCGCACGTCTAAGTGCACACTGATGCTCGAACTAGCGCTTGCACAGTTCGGTAGTTAAGGCGATTCGGCCACACACAGACATGAAAAATTCATTCGAACACAAGTCAAGTTTAACGAACGGCTCCCCGTGCACGGGTGCCGGCATTATCAGGAAACCTATGTTACGGATGAATTAAAACGTCGGTACGAATTTAACGAAACGGAATGTATTAGCACTTAGGCGAGCTTCGCGCGGCGTACCTAAAACGAAGCAACATGCTGCGTTAAAATGACCCACAGGCATCAACCCGAGCATCACGGTAGTTTTAGCGCACAAAACGAACACGGACGGAAAAGAACGACGGGGACACCACGTCGTTGTTTTCTGTCCTGTTTGTTTTTCTTGTGCGAAAAAAATGCACTTGAATTACCAACAGGCCGAAGCATACGCGCCTTAGACATGCTTGACGCTTAGAGGTAACAGGCGCCGTCACAACCCAACTATTCTTACATCAAAATAGTGGTTCATCGAGAGCGGGGCCCCCTTCCAACACCACCGCCGACAGGGACTTTACCGCCGACAGGAGGGCACCGCCACAACTGCGTTCAAATCCCCCACCGAATCACAGCCGCGCATGCGCACACTGCTTTAAACACCAAACAAAGCAGGTCGATTCCACGAAAGATCGAAAAAGGGTGTATAT
>NC_051179.1:22677384-22706588 GCF_013339695.2 Rhipicephalus sanguineus
AAAGAAGTGCCATTTTGGTGAGCGGCAAGCACTCGTTTTAGGGCACCTTGTTGATAAAGATGGTATCCGACCTGACCCGCAGAAGACTAGGCCGTCAAAGAATTCCAGCCACCACGGTCTGTGAAGGAGCTGCGTAGTTTCCCTAGGACTATGCTCCTACTTTCGTCGTTTTATTAATCGTTTGCTGACGTTTGCTCATCCACCCATGAACTGCCTCCTGCGAAGGATGCACCGTTCCATTGTACAGATGAATGTGAGCCTCTTTTCGACAGCTAAGCATCTCTTGACGTCACACCGATTCTACGGCACTTTGACCCCTCGCCCCAACGGAAGTTCACACAGACGCTAGTGGGTGGGCGTCGGTGCCGTACTCGTTCAACGCATTGAGGATAAAGACCATGTCATCGCTTATGCCAGCCGCTCGCTGAGCAAGCCGGAGCGGAACTATACTGTGACCGAACAGGAATGCCTTGCCGTAATCTTCGCTGTTCAAAGATTTCGGTCATACTTGTACGGACGGCATTTCACGATCCTCACAGACCACCACTCCCTCTGCTGGCTTGTGATCCTACGTGATCCATCTGGTCGACTTGCGCGCTGGCCCTCAGATTGCAAGAGTACGACTTCACTGTATCTTACAAGACCGGCCGGCGCCCATGCCGATGCTGACTGCCTTTTCAAGACTACCTCTAAACTCCACAGACTGCGAGCAGAAAACTTCGATCGTTACTCTCTTCCCTTGATCCTGCTTTTCCCGACGTGGACGTGTTCAAGGCTGAACAGCTGAAGGACCCAAAGTTGCAGCCATACTTTTCTGCCGCTCAAGATTCTCAGATAGCGCGTCAGTTCTGTGTTCGCAATGGAATGCTATATAAGAAGAATTACACTGCAACTGGGCCTTTACTGCTGTTAGTGGTACCGGAAAGCCTCCGTTCTTCTATATTACGTGCCATGCATGATGACCCCACTTCCGGCCACTTGGGATCAGCGCGGACTCTGCATAGAGCTAAAGAGCGTTTTTATTGGCCGCGAATGCGCCAGACTACCCAGCAGTATGTCGCCAGCTGCACGAGGTGTCAGCGTCACAAGCGTCCCACGAAAGCTCCCGCCGGTCACTCCAGCCTGTGCCGCCTGCGTGCTCGCCTTTTGAGCAAGTGGAATTGATCTTCTAGGTCCTTTCCCCCGATCCTCCACCGGTAACCGCTGGATAGTCGTGTGCATCGATTACCTCACTCGGTACTGCGAGACGGCCGCCATCCCCTCTGCGACTGCTGCTGCCGTCTCTTTATTCTTGTTACATTCCGTCATTCTCCGGCACGGACCGCCCCGAGTGATAATTAGCGACCGTGGACGCCAGTTCACTGCAGATGTTGTCAAGGAAGGAATTGCTACGCTTATGTGCTTCTACTTTTCGACATTCAACACCCTACCATCCTCAAACAAACGGACTTACCGAGCGTGCGAACCGGACCCTTACGAAACATGATTTCAATGTACGTGGCATCCAATCATAAGAACTGGGACGAGATTTTGCCGTTATAACATACGCGTTCAACACAGCAAGACACGAAACGACATGCTATAGCCCATTCTTCCTTCTATACGCGCGCCCACCTCGTTATACTTTGGACACTATCCTTCCTTTGACCACCGCTGATAACCTATCAGTAGCTGAGACTCTGTCGTGCTGAGGAAGCTCGTCGACTAGCGCGACTCCGCACGCTAGCTTCCCAGACCACGTCAAAGGCCAGATACGACAGTAAGCACCTCCCTGTGAGCTATGTCCCTGGCGATTTTGTGTGGTTGTGGACCCCAGTACGGAAGCGCGGTCTATGCACCAAGTTCTTGGCGCATTATGCTGGCCCGTTTGTCATCATCGACCGCTTGAGTGAGGTTAACTATACGATAGCGCGCCTCACACCCAGCGGCCGACGTTCTCCAAGAACTCAAGTTACGCACGTCGCCCGGCTAAAGCCATGTACACAACGAGAGGACACCTGACTCGCCCGGCGGGCTTCGTCTGCGCGAGGAGAAGTGTAACGGCGCCTCTGGAGCGAGAAAGAGGAGTGGTAGGGGAAGACGACGACGAGGACTTTGTTGCTGCTTCCGTAGCCTCACCCCATCCAGTGCTCTGCCGCTGAGCGTTCTCAATAAACGCCTCCTGACTCGTAACAATATTTTGAGAGAATTCTGCAGACGTTGCTCTCACAGAGTGTCCGCTGAGCCTATACTGTGAGGCTCTCTCTCTCTACCTCGCCCCCCACCCCCCCACCCCTTTTATACGAGGACAACACAAAAAGGGACATGTAGAGTAGCACAGTCTACGTGACCCTTGTTATGTTGTCCACATATAGTGTGCGTAAAAAATTGCAGTGTTCTCTATATTTTTACAGCAGTATATGGCTGTGTTCTGGCGGATCGCGTCCGTGGACGAAACAACACTCAAAACAACAATTTTCGGCGGTGAATATATATGGGGTTATGTATATAACGTGCCTTAGCACTGGTTTCCCCTCGCCACCGCCGATGCGTCTTTCTAAAGTGTCGCGATACTCGGCGGCGGCACTTCCAACTAATCGTTCAGCCCCTTTATCTCCTGACGTAGGGATTGCGCTATTGCACTGTTATCACCACTTGCCCTTTAAACTCACTATGGGACGAAGGTGTGTCGTTCACTCGAAGGATGAACAGCGGCTCAGGTTCAGTCGTTGAGTGAGCACGCTTGTGCTTGTATGTGTCTTGACACTTCGCGTATATATACCTCGTTGTCCCAGCGCTCTGCTGTTTGCCAGTGATGAAATCCACCCTGATCGCATATATCATCGTCTTATAATAGCACTTTGGTGGGCGCTTCGGCCGCGCCGCACTGACCGACCGCGGTTTCTTAGTCAAGCCGATATGAACCAGGAATGTCTGGCTTATAACCGGTGCATATACTGTACACGCGCACGGCCCTTAATGTGGCGCGCTGAGACTTCGCTTCGTTTTCACTATGAGATGTCTGGCGATCGCTTCCTTCTGCTTATATGTTCTCAAACCAATGATCTGCGTTCGCGTTCTCGGCGCACTCACTTCCCGACTATAGATCTACGAGGAACGTAGGTTCGCGAGCATTAATACTGTTGCTGACTCGCAGAACGTCGCGTGCTATACTGTATCCTGACCGCGTGCCATACTATTTCGGCCCTCCCATTCGGCCCTACTTGTAATTAGGCGTTGGCAAGCTGGTTCGCAATATTAATGCCAATTTGGCTGGTCTGACAGTCGGTTATAGCGTGGGGCGCGGTACTTACTGTGCCTGGTCGCCGGAGCGTAATTTTATCTTAACGTGCCCCGCCCGTACGTCAGCGTATAAATATCAGTGCCTCGCGTTCTATTTATAAGCCACCGCTTATTTGGGAATGTGGTTTTAATAAAATTTTCAGATTTGAAGCCGTTCCACAAATAATGGCGTTCATCGCGTCGATGTTCATGTTCGACGTATTCTTCGCCTTATCGTATATTATCGTCCTGCAAGACTTACAGCAGCTACACTTAACGATGTAACCAAAATTTTGGGCTGCCGATCCGTGCTGCCTTTTTAAAAGCTAGCGACCGGCAACGAAAGCCTAACTTGTGGCTTAATTCAACTACCGTGTTTATTCGCACGCTGTATTACAGGGCTTCCTTATGTTATCTGCTTTTGGCTATCCGCTGTTATATGACAGCGACAGTGTCTTCTTAAGATTCTTAAGACAAGCTCCCGTCTATCGCAGACCACGTTCGCGCTGAAGTCATGTTTTTGTTGCTTACGGTCTAGTTTAGTTTGTGTGTGTTGCCTCCTGAGCCCCGTAGCGAGTAGTCGTCCTCCCTCCTCTCCCGTGGTGTCTGTCATCATCTTGGTTCTGCACTCCGTACTGATTTTGTTCTTTCACCTTTTTCTCTTCTTTCCTCAGCCTTTGTTCTTCCTCTTCGCCTTCTCCTCCTCTCGGAGCTGGCGCTACAAGCTGGCCAATAGGGCGAACCGGCCACGGCCCCGGTCAAGGTCAAAGGTCGAGCGTCTCACCTCTATGTGACCTCTTCCCTTATCATTCCATCCCGCAACGTCTCTCATCTCGTCACCTCTGTATAACTAACCGCAACATCCCGACTTCTCGTGCCTGCAGTACCTTTTTGTTCACTGACACGTATATACGCATGCAGTGCTGCGGTGTACGTGCTCGTATACGAAGCCCGGCTATAGTTTAATCCGTAGAGCATGAAACCTTTCACCTCAAGGTCGTGGGTTCGAGCCCCACTTTAGTCACTAATGAAGGGGGGATCGTGGTCCCGAAGTGTGCCTGGACAAGCTGGACCGAAATGCGGCTAGACAGTCCCACATCACCTTCCCCTAAATCTACAATGTTTCTTTCGCTGTCACGGAACTGCTGATGGATGTTTTTGTACCATTATATGAGCCGTTACAGCAAATCTCTGGAGTTTTTCTTAACTTTTTTCTTTTGTTGCTTTCAGCAGGCTGTCCGTTTTGATTGGAAATGATATGTCTGATTTTCACGAAGACACAAGCGATCACCCTATGTAGAGCGGATGCGAGCTTGAGCGTGAGCGTGATTTAATAAGTGCAAATGAAGGCGACTATACAGGCGAGTGAGTGATATTGGGTACGAGTGAATGCGTGTAGAGGCGTATGTGCGGACGGAGGTTGATAACTATTACACAGCTTGAGAAAATATTGTTGAGCACGACGGAATATTGATGTTTTCTGCCTATCTGTGCGTGGAACTGTGACGAAAAAAAATTGCACAGGAGCTTATAACTTTCTGAACTGTTTTATCACATTTTCATTCATAGCAGATCTAGCCAAATCCGCGTTCTTGTTCATTGTCGAAGTCAACACTGTAATCTCACTTTACTAGCCCTCTACTGCAAGTGCCGGAGGCAGCAACGCTAGTGCTCTGTAGATACGTATTTCTTAAAGGAGCAGCTCCATTAATCAACTCTAATCAACTCACCTCAGTTGTCGAGATTGGTTGGGAAATAAATATCCTCGTGCGTTATCTTTGACATTGAACCATATTCTAAATCACTTACACACTGTTCTTGCCCAGTACGGTAACACCACGTGCTTTATCTGCTAAATACTTCTGCATCGTTTGAAGTTGCGGTAAGTTCACGTTACGCGATAGAACCGCAATATTCTGCTATTTTAGGTGCAGGTTTGTTCCCACCTATCACGCGCTGGCGTACCGATATTCCCGCGGCCGTCTGCCGGCGTCATGTGTTGCGGCCAGCCCATCGACTACCATGGGAACCAAGGTCACATCTCGCCCCCCCCCCCCCCCCCCATTTTTTAAAGTTCTGTTTCACATGCATCCGCGTGCCCTTCGATTGTTTACCATACGGGTCGACGCTACGCGACCCGTATCGACTCGCTTTAAGCGGCTTCGCGTTTCATTCGCACCCCTCGCAACACGTGATGTTATGTATAGATACCCTCTCGTTGCTACCGTATACTGCGTTTAACCTGACAAAAGGTATATCGCTGACTTACAAGTGCGTTGCGTCATCTATCTATCTATCTATCTATCTATCTATCTATCTATCTATCTATCTATCTATCTATCTATCTATCTATCTATCTATCTATCTATCTATCTATCTATCTATCTATCTATCTATCTGTCTGTCTGTCTGTCTGTCTGTCTGTCTGTCTGTCTGTCTGTCTGTCTGTCTGTCTGTCTGTCTGTCTATCTATCTATCTATCTATCTATCTATCTATCTATCTATCTATCTATCTATCTATCTATCTATCTATCTATCTATCTATCTATCTATCTATCTATCTATCTATCTATCTATCTATCTGTCTGTCTGTCTGTCTGTCTGTCTGTCTGTCTGTCTGTCTGTCTGTCTGTCTGTCTGTCTGTCTGTCTGTCTGTCTGTCTATCTATCTATCTATCTATCTATCTATCTATCTATCTATCTATCTATCTATCTATCTATCTATCTATCTATCTATCTATCTATCTATCTATCTATCTATCTATCTATCTATCTGTCTGTCTGTCTGTCTGTCTGTCTGTCTGTCTGTCTGTCTGTCTGTCTGTCTGTCTAACTTAATCTAATCTCTTTTAATATGATGTAATCTATCTGCTACTAGCGTCATTTGGAGCCAATCATGTGAACACCGATATGGCGGCACTTCGACTTCGATGGATACGGATGCACATAATTCGAAATCGTACAGAAAACAGCAGCTCCTTTTGAAAAGCTTTTATAGTCAGTTACAGTACATTCTCTAGAGCTTCTTTTAGTAATTTCGTGTTGTAGGAGACGGCGGCGACAGGCGTTGTCGCGGCCTGGCCGCGTCGGTCGTCGCAGTGCAGTGATGCGACGACGTCGGAGCTCTGCAGCAGCCGCGTCCACCCAAACAGTGACGCAACGACCCTTTTTTTTCTCTCTCGGCGCCGCCGAAGAGTCGCGCCGGTGCAACGCGCCGACGCTGCTCTGCTCTGACCCGCAAAGCGGCGTCGTCCGCTCCGTCTCGCCACTACTGACTCATCGCCCGCACCGGCACTGCGTTCTCGTCGAGGGCAATCCCCACGCTCTCGTTGGAAGACGGTGCATGTCACTAGCGGTGCTTAGACCGTTTTGAACAGGGCTGCATCTTGAAGACGTGTTGAGGACGATGTCTTCTTGGGGCCCCTTGCATCCCACATTCCGTAACCATACGTTACGATTTCTGACCGAATTCGAGTACCGTATTATTTCGCACACTATACAGTCTAAGAACAAGAACGACAAAAGCAACAAAAAAGTGATCTTAGTCTTCTTGGTGTCGTGATTTGGCGGATATATAACTGTGTTTAAAGATACACGGGCCCTCCCAAAAGAGCTGACGTGCATCTTTAAAGGGAGTTATATATTTACCAAGTCAAGGTTCACCAAGAATAGTAACAGGTAGTCTTTTCTCTTCTTTTTTTTCTTAGAGTGTATCAGCGTAGGCTCTGTGCTGCTGTTGGCACATACCATGGTAGCTTAATCACTGTTTGTTGTGCTGCTCAAGGGCGTGTGTTTGATTCCCGGCCTCGCCGCCACCGTGTCAATGAAGTGGAGACGTAAAAAGTATTTTTTTTTTCTGCGTATTTTACCTCTCAGAAAAGTGACTCTTTTTTAAGCCCGCGAATCGTAAATCATCCCCAATGACGAGTTGATTGATTGATTGATTGATTGATTGATTGATTGATTGATTGATTGATTGATTGATTGATTGATTGATTGATTGATTGATTGATTCGAAGGAGGGAAAAAGCTTTCAACAGCAGCTGTGGTCGGGATTGGAAGTTGTGGACTTCTCACGTTTCTATTAAAGAGCGCAGTCTCCCGACTTTCAACCGTCGATGAAGAAATTTTAACGAGTCGTACACTTTCGATGGCATACTAACCTGATTTCAAGAAAGCACGCTGCTGTTGTATATTATGACAATTGCCTATTGTCGTCAAAAAAGTGCGAACAAGAGCTCTTTCATCTCAATACCATTTCCGCGTTCCGTAGAATAGGCGACCAAGCGGGCGCTATACAATCGATTCGCTTAATAGGAAGGGATGGCTCATTGCCCCTTGGCTCAATCTAAATCAATCCCGCGCACGCGCGTCATGGTTACACGCTGTCATTAAGAAGCCCGGGCATCTCCGTACGAGCATCGCACAGACGAAGGCTAACACGATTGCGTATTGCATTGTTCCATTGTTTCCTGACTGTGACCTGTGTGAATGACCCGTGTGATCCTTGTATGTGATGTTGAATAGAGGCTGTCGGTGTTGTTTCTTTTTGTTTCCCTTTCCCTCTGTCTTTGGCTGCGCCGATTTGCGAGTCCTTGGCAGGAATCGGAAATGCGTTTAGGCGTACGCACGAATCCCTCTTTCGTACGCATCTTCTCAGTCAGAAAATATTTATTTTGGCGTGCTTCTACAGTAATGTAATTATGAGGCTTGCCGTGTAGTCGGGTACTCTGCAGTAAAATATACGACACCTTGCACGCATTGCATTCTAGTAGAACGTTTTTTTTTTCGTTTATTAAGGCGAAAGCCTTAGATGCCTCATCAAACGCGAAAATTGACTGGCGTCCCCCGTCGGCGTCTCCCGTCGGCGGCGTCAACCCGTCTGATGCATTTGGCATCTCCTTAGTGCTCGCTCACTCTGACGTCACCAAATAATAATAATAATATAATAATAATAATAATAATAATAATAATAATAATAATAATAATAATAATAATAATAATAATATCTGGGGTTTAACGTCCCAAAACCACGACATGATTATGAGGGACGCCGTAGTGCAGACCTCCGGAATTTTCGACCACCTGGGGTTCTTTAACGTGCACCCAAATCTAAGTACACGGCCCTCAAACATTCTCGCCTCCATCGAAAATGCAACCGCCGCGGCCTTGATTCGATCCCGCGACCTTCGGGTCAGCAGTCGAGTGCCATAACCACTAGACCACCGTGGCGGGGCCGTCACCAAACCCGCAGCCCATTTAATATATCCTTGCACTCAACGCGGGTGTGAAGAGCGAATAGGGGCCTTGTATTTACAGAAAGGACTTACGCTAGAATTGTTCGTAAGGTTAAGTTTCCGTGATCCAGATGTCGGGCGTGTCATTACCGAAGGCAGCTTGCAAACTAGAAATAACACTTATACGGACAAAAAGCTTTGCGAATTCGGCCCCTATAGTCTATAGAATAGCAGCACAGAAAGGCGACTAAACCTCGCGGAAGTGGCCCACATACCACCAGGAAGCCTAAACGGAGAATAAGTTACGAATATCATTCACATATACAACGGCTCGCGAGTGGAATATGGCGTGCGTGGGGGAGCACAGCCGGCCCGTTTGCGAGCAACGCACCGCTATACCGTACAGCACCACAATGGCAAACGCGAGAGTCTGATGGCGCGACGGTTCTTCCGAGCGTAACGGAATGCGCCTGCAGATTCGAGAGTCAAGCTAGAGGGTTGTTGGGGGACAACAGATGCTGTTCACTGACGACCGAGATAGACACAGTCGGCCGATTTTTCAGGAAGTCCGCTAACACGAGGAAGCCCGGCGCGTAGTGGCACCACTCCCCCCACCCCTGGTTTTCTTGCAGCCATTTGACGACAATTATGGAGGCATGCAGTCGGGCAGTGCCCGTTGTAAACTTCTCTGTTTCTTTTGATGTCGTGTCCAGCATATCATCGTCTGTGCGTCTGCTGAACTCTCTGCAGTGGACTGTTTGTTTGTTTAGGTTGCTTACACACAGCCTTACCTTCAGACGTTGCCACAGAACCCGACCTAACCACGTTACAAGGTCTGATTCACTCACTACTTGCCACCAAATATTATTATTATTATTGAGACTTTTCAGTGTTCCTCTGTCAATCTCTGTTGCTGTTCTTTTGTGATTACTTCGATGTAGGCAAAATGCTAGAGGCCCGTGCAAGTTAAAGACCACCAACTGATCGAAATTTCCGGAGCCATCCATTACGGCTTCCCTCATAATCATATCGTGGTTTTGGGACGCAAGACGCCAACAATTATTGTTATAATCTGGCGATCTCTGCTGCTGTACTCCATTGATAACGCTGGCAGTATAGCCTTATGTGTACCTCTAAGATAGTCAAATGTTTTCTGTGCAATCTCTGTTTGTGAATTAATTTTGCACATTAGCTAATTAAATCAAAGTGACACAGGAACACATTGTCTTCTACAAATCCAGCACACACTTGAGAAAACGTGCACGTCTGCTCTATGCGTCGTTGCAGAAGTGTACATCCTCTGCCCGCTTGCTGCGATGTCAGGTGAAGCAACGTGAAAGGAATTCATGGATGTTGGCTTCATTGGGCGAGAGTCTTTCTTGCTATTTCGCTGTACGGAAATGTACATGGCGAATGCACAGATCTCTCCGCCCTTCATAACTGTCCATGGGGGGTGGTCGCTGCCGTTAATAACTCTGTGTACGACTGACGCGGAAGTGCAGTAGGCCTACTCCGTGGCACAGATTTGGCACAGTTATATAGCGTGACACAGTTGTATAGTGTATCTTGAAACGCTTTGAAGTCTGTTTCTCGGTTTAAGCTACTGGAATGCAGATAGCGTACGGGACAAAAGCTCACAAAACAACGAATGCTGAACTCTGCCTCGGCTTTTCCTCTGCGTACACGCTTATGTTTCTGCCATTCTCAGTGTGTCATCACGTTGCGAGGTCATTAAATGTCAGAAGTCGAGTTTCGGCAAGCTCCCAATATAGACAGCGAATCTGCCGCCTTGTTTGTCAGGTTTTGAGGAAGAACGCCGTTCAAAACACCGCCCAACTGTTGGGCGACGGGTGGTTGGTTGGTATATGACGCGGGGCCAAAATTTCGCCCTGACATTGCGTGGCGTTCGCTGCAATGCTTCTCGGTAAGGCGTGGCAGCCTGTTTTTGGGCGCCAGCCGACTTAATGTTGCAACGCGTCGCTGCGCTTTTATCCTTAATTGTTCTACTCTCGCCAAATCGTGGGCGCTTCGACGTTTGCTTAAAAAAAAAAAGAAACGTCCCCATTCTCTTCGCTTTCGCTTGACGTTCTGCGCAGGGCGCCTTGCCCTCTCTGTTTTACATTTTCATTACCTTCTGCCGTGCGTTTCGTCCATTAATCTGTTCTTTTCTTCTTTATTTTTATTGTCTTTGCTGAACGCGTTAAGAAAAGCAGTGAACCAGTCATTGCTTCTGAAGTGCAGCTACACGGCGTCCTTTTTCGATTATCGTCTGGAATGCGTGCGCTGGGTGTTCTGTCGTCTGCGTTCTGTATTCGCTTTCGTGTGCTTATTGCCTGTTTTTTGTTTAGTTTTCGTCTGCTAGACTTGTCGATCGTCTGTTTCTTCTGCTCTCATTTTTGACGCATTGCGTATGTAGTGTTCTCTCAAGGAAAGAGCCCAGTTCGGCTGGCTACATCGCTTCATAATCCATTGGAGCATGCGACTACGGCTTTGTCTTTTCTCGTGAGGCCTGGTTCTTCACCAAACCCTACGTGACTGTGCTTGCTGGACCGAAACGAGAGCGCGCCTGGTGTCGACAACTTGTCTTGATTTTTCTCCGTGTTTCAAGAACCTGTCGTAGACGAACATGGGCGGTGCTTTATGGTGGCGACACGCATCCAACAACATTTTCAGCTCCTTCGCATAGTTGTTGTTGTAACTCTTGTCATCGTTGTTGATGTTAATGTTGTTGGTCATAACTGCGCCTTTCGGGTCTTCCCGATCGCGCGTGATAACCTATAGTGAGCCATTTTTCTCCGACAGTCGTCTAAGGTATATAGTTCATACGAATTTCGTTGAGCCTTACACATGCTTCGTCATCTTCGTCATTGTAGTATGCATCTTATATTTTTATTATACATTTCTTAGAAAGAGGCTGATCCTGTAGAAGCGACATGATAGCAGGCGGCGGCTTGCTTTTTTATATGACTCTGGAATGAATTCTGTTCTTCCACTAATAATGCAAAGAGAAACACGTGATTAAGTATTTGTGTCAGTTCAAGAAGAGAAGTACGTGCGCTGTGTGAGAAAGAATATAATAATAATATTAATAATTGTTGGGTTTTACGTCCCAAAACCACGACATGATTATGAGGGACGCGGTAGTGGACGGCTCCGAAAATTTCGACTACCTTGGTTCTTATAAAGTGCACATAAATGTAAGTACACGGGCCTCACGCATTTTCGCCTCCACCGAAAATGCAACCGCCGCGGCCGATGTGGGAAAGAAGCAATATAATACGAGTACGACCAATCGAGTGTCTGCGCCTTACGTTCGTGATAGCGATCATAAAAGATCCGTCACTTCAGAACCGGGGGGATATTTTACGCTGCGAAATATCTATCGGATGGTTATACCCGACGTATGGCGATGGGGAGGGGATGGAGGCAGAGAAAAATAATAAAACGACACGACAGCTAAGTGTTGTATACACGGGAGCCAACAGCCTTTCTGTATACCTGATCGGCAAGCCCTTTCGCGACGACATGCTGGCGTCGAGCCAGACTGCCGTTTCCCGTTGCACAGAACGCTCCGCTGCCAAACAACGCCGGTGTCCGGTGCCGCGGCGTTAGCGCTTCACCAAACCTTGCACGGTGGCTCGAATCGTGTAGCCGCCTGGTCGAAGTGAGAGAAAGACAAACTGACCGTCGACGGCGTAGTTTTGGTCTTTCTCTTAACTGCGGCGTAGTTAAAGGGACCGCCCTGTCGTTGTCTCATGTCTCGCGTTGGCGTCACGCAAGTCCCACGTTTTATACACATATATAACGAGCAGGCTGCAACGTTCGGAACGCCAGCGCTTGCTTACCCTTGAACGCCATCGTCGCCGAAGAGCTAATTTTGCCTGTCCGAGTGAGCGAACCGACAGCGAAACGGCAGCGTCGGGTGTTTGACACAGATCTATGGAAGAGAGAAGCGCAGTAGAAACGCCAGCGCCGGGTGTTAGACGCACCGCGCTTGGAGAGCAAACAGTAGAAAAACAGTAGAAAGGAGAGCGTAGAACAGAAAATAGATAATCGCAAAACAAATCAGATAACCACAAGAACTGAAAATGATATGAAGTGTCACATGATCTCACGAAAAGAGCAGAGAAAGAAGATAATCACAAAATAAACACAAGGAAAACACAGGCGAATCAATGCTCCGCAGTTCGTACAGCTTTCACTTGGGGTGGAACTATAGTTCTTTCTTTCTTGTTTTATTTTTCGGCTTTTCACTTCGTGAGAACGGACGCTAGCGCTTCTGGAATTCCTGGGCACTCAATCACACACTCGCATTATGCAATACGTCCGGCCGTGACGCAATGCTCCCAATGAAACACGAGGCCGATGTGAGAGTGCAGTGGTTATTGATCTCTCCTCACGCGTGGGAATTAATGCGCGGCCGCGATCCCCTAGCGATGCTGATGGGAATCGATCCCGCGACCTCGTTCTCCTCCTCGGAACGCGTCGTACGCCCGGGATCCACTGCTCCGGGCAAGATTCGGTGAACAAGAGGCAGCAGCAGGAAAGAGACCTGTTGAAGTACCGGTGAATAATAATAATAATAATAATAATAATAATAATAATAATAATAATAATAATAATAATAATAATAATAATAATAATAATAATAATAATAATAATAATAATTGCTGGGGTTTTACATGCCAAAACCGCGATATGTTTATGAGGCACGCCATATTGGGGGGGGGGGGCGGGGGGGGACTCCGGGTTACTTCTGACCAACTGGTGTTGGTTAACGTGCACCTAAACCTGCACGGGTGTTATGGCATATCACTACCGTCGAAATGCGTATGCCGTGGCCGGAAATCGAACCGGCGACCTCGAGCTTAGGTACGCGACACACTGTTAAATAAGAAAAAAAGACAATCGAAGGTTAGGTGATGGTAATCAGAGCTAATAAGGCTTATCATATTCTCTCGCATTTACCGCTTTATCGCTACATGTTTTTCTTCTTTTTTTAAAGGGGTGTTTTCGTCGCGTCCCTGGGGACCAGGGGCGTAGCCAGGGGGGGGGGGCACACCGGGCCCGTGCGCCCCCCCCCCCGATTTTTTTTTTTTTTGCCATGGCATACAGAGCTCAAAATGACACTCGATCACATCTGCCTGCCCGACCCCCCACTTCAGCTCAAGGAGGTGCCCCCCCCCCCCCCCCCGAAAAAAATTTCTGGCTACGCCCCTGGTAGTGGCCGGTGGCCGAATTCACAAAACTTTTCCATTGTGAGTGCGTTTCCCCATTGGTCGGCCGGTTTCGCTAATGATATGTCCCGCATCGCGATTGGCTTTTAAAACGCTCTCTTACGCGACTTTTCTTTCGGTGAAGACATTTTTTGTGAATACGGGCCCGGAATCGGCGACTGCAGCGGTGTGATAAGCGAAAACTGTACAGGCACTTAACCTGTACGCCGAGATTGTGCAGGCAGGATGTCTCTACGACCGTGGTTCGCTGTGGCTTGTTTCGAGCGCTCTGCGGGACTCGACAGGGTGTGATCTCACTGGAGAGAAGGCGTGGTTGCCGTTGTGGAAGGATGCGACCCTTTATAGCATGTGACGGTGTCCTTCCATCTATAGTGGCGAGAGAGAGAGGGAGAGCGGAAGCATCCGTCAAGCGTCCGTGTCGCCACTGTCGGTTGAGGGGGGGGGGTCGGAAGTGTGAGAGAGAGAAGGAGAAAGAGGGGAAGGGGGACGTCGGGAAGGCCATTAGCGCGCTTGGCGTCGCCAGCGCGACCGTATTATTAGCCACGCTGGTGCGCGCTAAGCGGGGGACGCGTCGACGCCGTCGCCCTAAACGCGTGCCCTACTTCGGTGCGTGTTCAACGTTTGTGTGTGTACACTGGCGCTGTCGCTTCGTGCGCCTTGATGACGGGAGGTGTGTAAATGCTGTCACTCGCCATGCGCGTCATATTCGATGCGGTAAACTGAAAAACAAAAAAAGAAGGTTACTATTGCGCTCGATGAAGTACTCCGTACACTTGCGCCGGGGCAAACGAGACAGGCCGATGGACTGCTAGGTAGGCTGTTAGCATCAGCAGTGTAACTAATATTGCACCTTAGAATGACGGAAAGCTGAGCTATTGGTATAGAGATTCACGATAAAAGGCGGTAGACGTGCAAACGCGGACACAAGTGTTGCCCTGACTTCTCTCTTGTGTCAATGTTTGCACGCCTAGCGTCGTTCATGATTAATTTTATGTAATAAACTGGCTTTGTGCACGAAACCAACTGGTTTCGTGCACTTGTTTGCTCGCAAGATAAGAGAACCATACAGCGAAAACGCCGATTAATAACTGTGACAACGTGCACTCACCTACTGTATAATGTGTGCTACATGTTAGCTCAGCGCCTCCTCTATTCGAAAAAAAAATTAAACATAGGGGAGGTGTTGGTTAGCTCGACTTTGTTTCGTTCAAAAGCTTCATTTATAGTATGCATTGTTTATCGGCGGCAAGCGGCAAATACTCAAACTGCACTCGACGTGTTTTTCCCGAATTCGTATTCGGGATATTCCCTAATTTCATATTCTTTTGGACTTGAATGACACGTTATTCTGTGCACCATAAATTGCATCACGGTCGACCATATATTCCCGCTGGACCGTATGCACTTTAGCATACATGTGACACGTTTCTTGCCCCCAGCGTCAAGGAAGGAAGCGTTCCGGCTGTCGATGCTCCGCCGGATATACGTCAAGACACGGAACTTTCTGGCAAGTGTATTTACTGAACGTTTTAAGCTGGTGGACCAGCCTTCGTCAGTGCGTGTGCGCGCGCGCGCGCGCACGCACGCACGCACGCACGCACACACACACACACACACACACGCACGCGCACACACACACACACACACACACACACACACACCACACACACACACACACACACACACACACACACACACACACACACACACACACACACACACACACAATCATTCGGAGCCGACACGACAGTCCTGTCCTTGAGCGTCCGGCGCGGGTCGACTTGACAAGTGGTTCCGTCTTATGCAGCAGCACGGCCGGCAACGCCCGAATAAAAAGCTTTTCGCGCCGCCGCAGTCCACCGCCACCTCTTGTACGAAGGCATGCAGGTTACTCTCGTGCTGTGTGCCGCGTGGCGACGACGCCCCTCCGTTCGGAAGTCGCCCCTTTGTCGTCGCCGCCGCCACGCCGGGCCGTTTTGACAACGACGGCGGCCGTAACTCACGCGCACGTTGTGCGCGTATATACATACGTGTATACATGTATGCATATGCAAAAGGAATCTACCTCGACTGCGCACTACTTCAGAAGTCACTTCCGCTTCGCTCCGCTAAAACGCGTCGCTCCTATCATTCGTCCGGTCGACGTCAAACCCCGCCCTTTAGCAGCCCCATTACCAATTAGACTGCCCGTATATGGGCACGGAGGTCGCCGGTTCGATTCCATTCACTCAAGTGCAGTGTACATGTATTGGTGGAGGATAAGAAAAGAAACGTAAAGCTGTAATCAGTGGAAAAGAAAGATGATAGGCTCGCGATGTTGCTATAGATTACAGATCGAACGCGGGTCTAGGTCATGCTCTAGACGGGTTCACTAAAAGCAAGAAGTGGACTTGGGCAGGTAGTGTTTTCGCGTAGAATACGCTTTCTTAAAATGTGACAAGATCGCTGCCAAGGGAAATGGAAAGACATTTGGCAGTGACAGAATATTAGACTTAGTGATAAGGACGATGTTGACCGGTCAGTCAACGTCTGCAGTCCGTGGTCGGTTGTCGTAGTAACCGATGTGGCGTATCAACCGAAGTACTCGCCCCCTCTGCCGATGACGGCATTGTTAGGAGATATCAAAAACAGCTCGAACTCGGTATAGTACTGTGCAGGCTCGTCGTGCCTTGTCGATTGCCCAAATTGTCACTATGCGATGAACGACGTTTGTCTCGCTGTGCATCGTTTAGAGCGCACCGGTTCGTGCAGCTCGCCCTGTATGCTTATGCGGCTCTTGCGCCGTGTCACCGAGTCGCGGTACAACACCACGCATCAACCGCGTATAAGTGCGACCGCGTCCGTGCCAATATCGCCGCACGCGTGGGCGTCTGGGCAACCAATGGGCGCTTAACTTCGAGGCGTGGGCGACGCAGCGCGAAAGGTTTATGGCCCGGAAAACCGCGTGGCCGGCAATTACCGCCCCCTCGCGAGGTCTCTTCGAAGGACGAGACAGCAGCATGCGAGGCTGTCCCTCTCCTAAGTGGGAAAAAAAGAAGAAAGCCTGTCGATGTGTGAAAGTAAAGTACGCGCATAGAGGACGGGCAGGTGATGGTCAGAACGAAGGCGCTGGCTGGTTCCTTATGTGCTTTGCCGTACATATATGTGCTGTATAGTGCTGTGTGGATACACTGCAGGCATGAAATGGCCGGTCATGCCTGCAGCATACACTGCAGGCATGACCGGCCATTTGTCACTAATATGCCAGCAGCGCCCACGCTCAGGTTCGTGACTAAATGGCGGGTCACGGAAGTCGTTTCCTTTCACAGAAAAAAAACTGGCCCGCTACGAAAGAACGCCGCCGTGTGTATACATTCCGCAGCTCTCCAAGGGGGAGGGCGGGCAGACCTCCTAATCCATTTTCCTCGGTGCCATTCCTTCTCACCCTATTTCGCCTGCTACTTTCTTGTTTGTTTGTTTGCTTGCGTTTAGGCGTTGTACATGATTCCTTCATTTATTCCTTCTGATTTGCTGCCGGCGTGGAGGAAATAAACAACATGAGAGATGCCCTTACGTCACGTTTTGTGGAGCCTTGTGGGCAGCCATCTTGGTAGGCCATCGCTCTTTGCATACCCGTAGTGTGTAGCTAGAATAGCGAGTTTTAGCAAGTTACGGAAATACGGTACGCAAATACGGTAAGGACGTACGGTAGCGTTCCTCCTTTCCCGCTGGTTGTGCTTTGGCCGCTCAACGACCGGGAAAGGAGGAGCGGTACCGTGCTGCCTTACCGTATTTGCGTACCGTATTTCCGTAACTTGCTAAAAGACTCTAATGACTCCAAACCGAAGACGCGGACACTAAGGAAATATGTTCTAATCCCGCCGTTTTGGCGGTGGTTATTAAGGCCAAAGCTTTAGATGCCTTATCAAACGCGAAAAGTGACAGTAAAGCGTTACCATGAGGGATGCAAAAAGTCTTATCACGTGATGACGTCACAGGTTGCCAAATTTTGTGACGTCACATGATGACGCCATCATACGACGCTTGACCAAAGGTAGCCGGAGTCCCTGCAAAACCGCGTGAGGTTCAGAAAGCTTTCAATGCCGTGGATCCCGGAAGCAGTGCGAAACCACTCTGGGTGCACAATGATTTCGCGGGGGTGGGGAGGGGGGTCGGTATAATCGACTGAGGAGAAAAAGGTGGTTTTCGCCTTCGAGTCGTCTTATACAGAAGTGACCCTTTGCGTTTTGTAAGCTAAAGCGGCCTAGTGAACACACGCCGAAAATAGAGCGTCAACCTTCGTAGCTTTTTTTTTCTCTTGCTTTATTTTCTTATGTTGCAGTAACTTTCCCTCGGTGTATCGCTCGAACGCTCCGTTCTTGTGTCCAGTCGTAACATACATCATATTCAAGAATTGATTGTCTTCTGGTGGCCCTCAGTCTTATATACTCACGATTTCATGTGTTTTCATGAACGTATCGTACGCGCATGCGCCATGAGAAAGCGAATGCACGGAGGTCACACGTAGCTTCCGGTCAGTACTGGCCCGACTTCCTTCATTATGCCTAATGGCGTCCCGCGATCGCTTTCGTAGATTTTGAAGCTTTAATAAGCGTTTCGCCTAATGACTTGTTGAGCGGTGGTCCGCTCATTAAGATAATGTGCTGCTTCGTATATACAAGCCAGAACGGTCACGGTGATATACATACTGCGGGCGTTTGTGATTCTGCCTTAGGCTTCGCGTTACAGGTACTTAGCAGTCGGCTGGACGTTGTTCCTTGTAAGCGCCTAATTGATCTGCAGCGCTCGGCGTTGTATACCTCCCGTTGTCATAAGGCAGCGCATTTTTGATAACTGATTGTTGGCAGTCTCTGCGGACTTGGCTATGTCTTTCTTTTCTTTTTTTTTTAAGCCCTTGCGAGAACGAACCGCTTCGACTGTTGTATTTGCCCCGTGATCGCTGCCATAAGCGTGATTCCAACACTAATCTTTATCAGAACCCGGCCTTCCATATCACCGCTGGTCACTACTGCGTATCGCTGTCCTAATCTCTTTCCACATAGGCCATACTAAATAAACGAAACGTATTTGCAACAGCGTTACTCTTCATAAAAGGGAATATTGGCAACCAGCCGTTCGTAGCACAGAGCTACAATAAATCCATACGGATTTCTCAGAACGAAATGCTTAATCCGGGGTTCAAACCCGAGACCATCGCCTCTAGATTTGGTCAAAACCGATTGAGCTAACCAGGGGGCTAGTAGCAACAGTTTGAGGGCGAATTGATTGAGTGCATTCAAATTTGACGAATATTTTTCGACTATATAGGTAGTTTTTTTTTTTTTTTTTTCGAGAAGTCTGCGTGGAGTCTTCTGTTGCATACTGCAGTTAATTTGGTTATTGGGCGGATGCGTTGGGCGGATGCGGTATGTTAGCGCTCATGGAAGGGACAGCTGACAGCCACCCATATGTAGCACAAGGCTACAATGAAATCCGTACGGCTTTCTCAGAAAGAAAGCTTCATTCACTCATTCATCCACAAAACTTTATTTGGAGTCCTGAAGCCCGGTCTTTTCAGACCAAGGCGGACCGCGTCCACGTCGGCACCGTTAGGCCGAGCCTTACGGCGCCATCGTGAACCCTCTGGACAACCCCTAGTTGATCTTGATACGAACCGCTGGAGATCATCTTCTGCCAGTGAAGCCATTTTTCTTCGGGGTTGGCGAGAGTCGCTGGAGACAGCCCGCCAGCATGTGCCTGATTTCAGTGATGCCATCGCATGCGTCACATTCTTTTCTAATTTCGCCCTGGTCCGATGATCGAACCCGGAACCAACGCCTTTGCGAGGCGGTAGCTCTACCACTTGAGCTAACCAGGAAGCTAGCATTTGCCAACGCGAGGGCGAATCAGTCGAGAACTCGAAGCACACGGACACAGTTCTGCGGAAACCCGCAAGGCGCCGGAACGGTTAAGAAAGGGAAATCCATGAAAGCGAAAGTTATGAAAGTTCGCGCTAATACGCCTGGTACGGTAGTTGTGACAGCGTATATTGACTCATTTCGACCGTCATTTAGAAGACGAAATTTCGCTCTCCAATCCAATCCAATCGCTCTAGCAGACCTGTCCTACAATTGCACATTGCGCGAAAGGGCGTGGACAGCTGATGACGCGCTGTCGTCGTGTCCGCCGTAGCCGCGTTCTTTCCACGCAAGCGCATGCAGGAAAGACGTGAGTGCGTGCTTGCGATCGCGTGCAAGGTCGTCCGGCGGCATTGAAAGGGAAGGGCTGTCTCCCTCTATGAGACCAGGAGGAAGTGACGTATCGTGTGCACCCTGGATGCGACGCGGCGTCTCTATAGATGGAATGCGCCGGCGCCACTTTAGTTTGTTTCGCTTTATTTTTCTCCCCTTATCGTACACACCTCAATACCGTCGCCTCCACGCCTTTATTTGTGGCGCTCGACGGCACTCGCTCGCGCTCTTCCGGTGTGTCTGTGCTTGGCGTTTCTTTTCTTTCTTTAGCACAGGAGGCAGTTTGACTTATTCGACGCCTAAATGTACAGTTATGACAATTATGAAAAGGAACACCGAATTCGTGTTTAATCAACGATTACTTGTAATGTGGCCACATGAACTTGACATATTGACGAAGAAGTTGTTTAATGAAGAAATGGGAGGAGAGGTCTGCCTGGAAAGCTGGTTTCTAGCCTGCTATTCCTCACGGGGTTAAGGGGAAAAGGGAGAGAGAGAGAAAGAGGAAGGCATGATAATAGGTGAGTTCGATGAGTCACTGTAGACGCACTGTCCTGCGTGCGATTGCAAGGGAGATACGTATCCGCTTGAGCATTGTGTCTAGCCGCCATGATCTTTAACACGTAGTTTCAGTGTTCCATCTGGTATGGTTCACCACTGTACATCACGTGAAGGAGATTCACTCTCCATGCATTTAGCACCAAAAGAAAGAAAAAAGAAGTCAAGTACGTTTTTATTTTCATTTTGAACACACCGGAATGCTGCCGCTCTGACCAGCAGTCGAACCCGTGTCCCCGCATACCTATAGCAGTCCGACGTCGCTAAGGCACTAGTGATGCAGAACTATCGGTAAATTGACTATCGATAGTGTCGATAGTTTTTTTGAAACTATCGACAGTGTCAACAAACTATCGATAGTGCTACTATCGAGAAGCTATCGATAGTGCAATCGGTAGTACCATCGTTAATATTACTAGCGATATTACTGCCACGCGTGTTTACTGTTTTGTTTTGACGTATTCGAGTTGCACCTACAAAGACTGTTAGCAACGTTTGACGCAGACCGCGCCGTAATGTTTGAGAAGCTTCACCAGCGATAACGCTGGAAGGTTTGATGACTGATGTATGAAGGACGACGCGTTCCCGCCGATGATCAGATTACTCAATGGCTGACAACTTTGCTCCCGCCGCTATCAGTGCGCAGCATGCGTCGGTTGTATATTTTGAGTTTTGACATTCTGGGCACAAGTTCGCCCAAATAAAGAGCTCCATATTTCCCAGTCTTGCTGCAGCATTCTTCACCGTCACAATCACGTGACAACACTATCGATAGCGGTGTGAATAATGATGCGGTTGCTGGCCGGCCATATTGCCAAAATATTTGCGATAGCCTATTACGAGCTTCGCTTAATTTATGAGCAATTCTTGCCAGAGAAATTAATTATTTCCGCAGTGAAAATGGCGGAATATATCCATCAATAAATTCGTATCCAAAAGCAACCAGTTACACCTTAAAATTTACTTCTTGATATTTTTTTATTTTGAAATCATAAAATGCAATATCAATTTGAAGTCGCTCAGTCCCACCACGTCTAAGGACTTCCTTTCCGCTACAGCTGAACCGTTTCGCTTTATGATCATGTGTCAGCAAAGCACTCTGGTGAAGAACACAATCATGTCAACTTTCTTGCCCTTCAGTCTGCTCCTCCGGTTGCCCTATGTACCACGTGCGCGGGGAACCAAGTTTATTCTGCAGTGAGTCCGCGCTGTTGATTTTATACTATCGATAGTACTATCGAATTTTTTACTATCGATAGCGCTACCGATAGTATTTTTCACCATCGATAGTTCGATAGTGACTCAGCTATCGATAGTATCGATAGTACCATCGATAGTTCTGCATCACTATAAGGCACCCCACAGCAGATCTGAAAAACGATGAAGAAATAAATAAAGAAAGAAAAAACACTAGGGCTATATATTGCCACGCCCACTTCGTCTTCGTCGACGTCACGACCACGTGACAATATATATATAATATACCGCATCCGTTAACGTCTTCGTATATCGTGTAGTAACCTCGCGCGTGGGCCTGCATGCCTGATTTGTCGTGCCTTCTACGATAGTGAAGTGACGGAGTCACACGTACATTTCCGGGGCGTTCAGTCTCGCAAATGGAGTCTGCATAAACGTTGTGCTTATGCGTTATGCAGCTACACGTTCCTTTAGTTTTGTAACCTTAAATCAAAAGCGAAATTGCGGGGTTTCAGAATATCTTAACTTCCACAATTGGTTCACACTCGAATGGGCAGACATTGTAATCCAGCCCTGACCCGAAGGTCGCGGGATCGAATCCCGGCCGCGGCGGCTGCATTTTCGGTGGAGGTGAAAATGTTTGAGGCCCGTGTACTTAGATTTAGGTGCACGTTAAAGAACCCCAGGTGGTCGAAATTTCCGGAGCCCTCCACTACGGCGTCTCTCATAATCGTATGGTGGTTTTGGGACGTTAAACCCCAGATATTATTATTATTATATTATTGTAATCCAGCCGATGACAATGCTGTCAGGATAATCAGGCAACAGTAAGCTATGCAAAAGACATTGCCGACTTACTGAATCGAATGACCCTTAATCTATCCGCGTCGGCCGTATTTATATGGAGGCAAAATGCTATATAGGGGCCCGTGCACTGAGACTTCGGTGCACTAACACTTCTGAAGTGTTTAGAAATGCAGCGTCCACGACTAAATGCAGCAGCGGGCTCACCTTTTGTCGCTTATTTCGTGGCCCGCACTATACGTAATAAGTAAAAAGAAAAAAAAAGGGGGGGGGGGAAGGGGGAAGCGAGGCACGTGTGGATATCGAGAGAAGCCGGAACCGCGCAGTTTTATGGCACCTCCGACGAGCTTCGTTTATCCGTTTTACGACGCACACACCTGATAGACGGCGAAATTAACGACGCAATAGACGACGCAGCTATTACTGTTCCGGCTTCTATACTGGCATTCGTTGGATTCTCGTCTCCCTCCCTCCCCCTCTCTCCAGTCTCTCTCTCTCTCTCTCTCTCTCTCTCTCTCTCACACACACACACACACACACACACACACACACACACACACACACACACACACACACACACACACACACACATGCACACGTGCGTTCGCCTTCTCCCTCGCCGTGATATAAGTGTTTGACTGCCACTTCGCGAAAATGTTTAAAGGCTCCGAATGCGGCGTTTCGATAACCCCGCAGGGAACTGTGCGTCGGGTGGAGTTCGCATGATATAAGCGACAGTCGGGAATGAGGTGACGGTTCCCGCTTTCCCGTGGTCGTCGCGCTTAAGGGGGCATCGACCATTAGGAAGATATCGAGGGGGCATTTAAAGCGATCGCCACGAAGTATAAATGTACTGCAGCTCCTCCGCCTTACACCAGCGAGGTGTCTATTTTCATTCTGGCTCTTCGTTCGGTCTTCTTCGTGTGTAGTGTTATGGCTATGCTGCCTCTGCGGTCCCTCAAGCCTCGTGCGGCTATCTCGAAGAGACAGGACCGTATTAAGGGGAGTCTTTTATTGCCCTTGACGGGAGCAATAGCCGGACGGACGGGCGACGGCTGACTTGCGTCGGCTTGCGGCTTGGATTCCCGAGAAGTCGTTGTGTTTGTTGGCCCGATATATCTGCTCTGCGGCCGGAAACTCGCACGGCTGTGGAACGCGTCACTCAAACGGAAGAAAATTGCGACGGCTTGTAACAGGATGCAAACGCGACCGGAAGCGGAATTCGCGTAAATTTCTGGGAAGCGTCGTCGTGCGGCTGTTTGTCTGTAGTCGCTATTTCTGTAAGGTTTACGCTATGAGAAAAAATCTCGCACGTTGCAAATGTTATCTTGCATCTGAACTTAACAAATGTCGTCCACGCTGGCGCTCTATACGTTCTCGTATAATGGCGGTTGCGCCATTAAACTTCATAAATCATCATCTGTGTTGCGTGTTATTGTTTCCCTTCAGCGCTTAGAGCTTAATAATGAGCATGTTCGCAATATTAATGGTGATTATTTTAGGGCGGCAAGATGAGGTTAAGAGTATGTCAACATTTTTAGACCGTGTACATTTGTAGGCTTTTAGGTAAACGTTTATGGATATGTATCGTGTTGTGTGGCATGATAAACAGATTGATCATATTATGAGGAACATAAAATATTTGGGGCTTCACATGCCAGAACCCCGATATGATTATGAAGCGAATCACAGTGGGGGTCTACGGACCACATGTTTCTTCAACGCGCGCCTAAATTTAAGTACGCGGACGTTTTATTTATTTATTTTTTTTTAAAGCGGAACCTCAGCGAAAGCCTCAGGTACCTCATCAAACGCGAAACCTGACCGTCGGCATCGGGGGCGTCAGCACGAGGGGTGCAAAAAAATCATCGTGTGATAACGTCACCACACTACGTCATCGTGACGTACGTAACCGGTCGCTATAATTTCCGACGTCATGGTGACGACATCACATCACATCGACGCTTGTTGAAAGTTGGGCCGATATTGGAGGCACTGCAATGCCACATGAGATGCACAAAGCCTCCAACCAATGACTCCGATCCCGGAGGCGCCCCGCCACGGTGGTCTATTGGTTATGGCTCTCGACTGCTGACCCAAAGGTCGCGGGATCGAATCCCGGCCGCGGCGGCTGCATTTTCGATGGAGGCGAAAATGTTTGAGGCCCGTGTACTTAGATTTAGGTGCACGTTAAAGAACCCCAGGTGGTCGAAATTTCCGGAGCCCTCCACTACGGCGTCTCTTATAATCATATCGTGGTTTTGGGACGTTAAACCCCAGATATTATTACCGATCCCGGAGGCAGTGCGAAACCACGTATCGTGCGGAAAGCTTTCGGAAGGGCGGGGGGATGGGGAAGTCAATACAATCGATTGAGGAAAAAAATGAAGGTAATGGCTTTCGTCTTCGAGCCGTCTTATGTATAAGGGACCGCGTGACTTTCTGCTTTTCGCCGGGAGTCGAACCCTCGGCCTTGTGCTTATAGCAGCGCCACCACGGCGGGTGAGACATCCGCCACGATGGATCAGTGGTTACGGTGCTCGACTGCTGACCCGAAGGTCGCGGGTTCGATCCCGGCCGCGGCGGTCGCATTTCTGTCGAGGTGAAATGTTAGAGGCCCGTGTACTGCGCGATGTCAGTGCACGTTAAAGAACACTAGACGGTCGACATTTCCGGAGCTTTCCACTACGGTATCCCTCATAATCATATCGTGGTTTTGGGACGTCTAACCACAGATAATATTATTACGGCGGATGAGACAAATCGATCACCAATGGTTTGACCGGTGCAGTATATACGCAATACACGTGTTCGGAGAAAGTGAATGCGCCTGCTGTGTACTTGATCGCTCTAATGACCCGTCGAGCAAGATATGCGTGATCGATAACGCGGTCGTGATCACGTGTACGGAGATCAGAAGCATTTTTACTTCTTATCTTTGTCGACACCGAAAGATAACGCGAAGTTTTCCCGCGCCCATGCACTTCCCGGTGCAAAAGTCTCGTGGCCATTGTTCCGGAGCTGTTTGCGGTCATTAATTATATAGGATTGCGTTTATCGCCGTCGCACCATTGTGCTGCCTCTCGACGCGACCGCGTCATTGTTATGCTCCCGATTATTCCGGGCCACAAGTGTTTTCTGAGATACTTTCTAACGCTATCATTGATCCGACCGCAGGTGCTTCCGGGATTCGGTTCTCGCGTGTAAATATTTGGAGTGTGAGAGCCATGTTTTCCCCAGAGTTAAGCTCTTGTTCCAGACGCCGTGTGCAGAAAGCTGGCATTGTACTTTTCCTCTAAGCAGAGTCACATTGGCTGGTGTTCTGCTGGTTTCTGTTTATTTGCGTGTGTGTGTACCAGGGTCGCAGCCAGGAGCATTGTTCGTCGGGAGGTGGGGGGGAGGGCAGGGGGAGTTCAACTACCCTTCAAGTTCGTGCGTGTGTTTGTGTTTGCGCGTGTGTATATGCACACGCAAATTTGAAAAAAAAAATGACGTCATCACGTTAGGATGATTTTTTTTGCATCACTCGTATTGACGCCACCGACGCCGACGGTCAATTATCGCGTTTCATTAGGCATCTAAGGCTTTCGCCTAAAAAGAAAGCAGCGCGTACTCGCACGGGCGCACGTTCACAGAGACGCACTATGCAGGCAGTCTTGAAGCCACAAGCCAGGTCAATTTGAAGCCGCGGCAACGCTCCGGCAAGCGCCCGCCTTTTCTCGTTTTGATTATATTTCATTTACTTTTCTTGTTTCCGTGTTAAATCAGCCGTAGCTCGTCGCTGAACTTGCGTAACCCTCGAACGATCACCTCGGCGGAGCACGCCTCTTTTCCTGCACGTGGTGTATACGGGATGTATTCAGGTTTTCTTCTCCGTTAGCTTATTTTTCTCTTCTGCTTGGAGTGATACTTTGACGCCTCTTTCCAAGATTTCTGCGATCCTCTGGAGTGCCCGCATGGGCCGTCGTATGCCGTTGCGCGATATCCGGTCGCTTCTCCTCCGGAAGGTTTCCGGCGCGCAGTTTGCGTGCTGGAATACGCAATGCCGGAACATGGAATAGTGTGTCCTCTTGGTACATGACGTGGATTCGCAGAAAATTCGCGGGTGAGGGAAAAGGAAAACGACAGTGAAAGAGGGAAGTTGAAGTGTTGCTTACTGCGACAGGGCTTTTGCTTGAGTTATACAGACATCGCAATGGGTATTACGGCTCAAAAAAAGAAATATTATTGAAACAACTGTAAGATAGGAGTGCCGTGCCGTCGACAAATGTTTGTGCTCGTCCTCCTCGGTGCTACAGTGGTTACGGTGCTGGTGGTCTGACTCGAAAGTCGCGGGTTCAATCCCAGCCGCGGCGGTCGCATTTCGATGGATTCGAAATGCTAGAGACGCGTGTACTGTGCGACGTCAGTGCACGTTAAAGAACCCCTGCTGGTCAAAGTTCTTGGAGCCCTGCACTACGGCGTGCCTCGTGTAACCGTATCGTGGTTTTGGCGCTAAAAGCCCAGATATTATTATGAATGTTTGTTCTGAGTTTGTTCTTGTTCAAACTGCAGTAATCGTATTTCATTCCAGCATTTATCGCAGGACACAACACGAGGACAGAGTGACGTCCTTGTGTTGTGTTTTGCGCTAAAATGCTGAAGTTGAATACCAACGCGCCCCGAACTAATGTTAATACTAGTGGCATGTTCCGACAAATGTCGCCGGGGTGCTGGTACACCGTTTCCTACAATAATCGATCGTTCATGGACGTCCCGCTGCGCACCGGTTCGAGTAGTCGTACACACGTCGTTAATCTAGTTCGATGCAGAAATGTCTATGACCCTCGCCAAGGCTGCTGGAAACGCGAAGGGTGGTGGAATTTCCCGAGTCTATCACGTATTCCTGCATTCCCTTAAGCGACGCGGCGTGTTTAATACCGTATATGTGTACAGTAATAATAGTATCTGTAGTTATACGTCCAAAGCCACTATACGATTATGAGGCACCCCGTGGTGGAGGGCCCCGGAAATTTCGACCATGTGGCGTTCTTTAAAGTGCACAGACATCGCGTTGTACACGGGCCTCATTTCGCCTCCATCGCTGTCGGCCGGGATCGAACCGGTGACTTTCGGGTCAGCAGCCGAGCACCATGGCCACTGTACCACCGAGACGGACGTTATATGTGTACAACCGTAGGTAAACCTATTGCGCAAGAGAAGTACGCCATCTATGGTACGAATAGTGAAACGTTTAATGCTAGTATCCATGGGCTTTTGAGAAAAGAGAGAGAGAGCCCGTGCTCATTTTTCTTGTTTTGCTTCTTTCTTTTCTTTTTCGCTATGCGTCCTCCATTCGCTTCTCACGACTTTATTTATCCCTTCCACTGCTTTGTTTGAGTTTGCAACACGCCGGCCAGCTGTAAGGAGCAGCCTTTCGAGCGAGGCGCCGAATTGCTCAGCACTCCGTTTGTTTTCGCGGCGCCATTGAAAAACAAGCAACAGCCCTTCTCTCTTTTTAAGAGGCGCCGCGTATTGAGTGCGTTGAAAAGAACACTTGTGGGTTTACTCTGCGTGTGCTGCCCTGAAGGTACCGCCTTTAGTGGCGCAATTAATTACAAACTGCTTTCTTTCTTTCTTTCTTTCTTTCTTTCTTTCTTTCTTTCTTTCTTTCTTTCTTTCTTTCTTTCTTTCTTTCTTTCTTTCTTTCTTTCTTTCTTTCTTTCTTTCCTGCGGCGCCTTGGACGTCCTATAAATTGGTTATGTCATTGTAATTTTACTGTCTATTTTTTGCCTTTTGTCTCTCTCTCCTTCTGTGTCACAACAGCGTTGCCCTCTGGGAATGTGTGTGTGTGTGTGTGTGTGTGTGTGTGTGTGTGTGTGTGTGTGTGTGCGTGCGTGCGTGTGTGTGTGTGTGTGTGTGTGTGTGTGTGTGTGTGTGTGTGTGTGTGTGTGTGTGTGTGTGTGTGTGTGTGTATACACGCACATGCGCTAATGATAGCTGACTTCAGCCTGTGCGCGAGAAGCTACCAACGGAGCGTGTTTTCCAATGCATTAGTGGAGTCGAGAAAAGGGACTTTACATAGTGCGCCGTGATTCACGCATCGCGCTCCACCAACGTGATTTGCCAGAGAAAACGTTCGCTGCTGCTGCTGCAGTGCCCTTCTTTCCCCCTTTCGTAAACTTCTCCACAACGCCGAAGAAGCGAGCTATAGCCTCTGCCGCCTTCGTAACTGCGTGTCGTGAAGCAGAAAGCTGCGCACTACTTGGGCTTCTTCCTCCTATATGTCTGTCTCCTTATTCATTTTTCTTTCTTTTTTTTTTGTTCCTTTAGAGCGATAAGCGTGATAGAAGTCATGCCCTCGTTATTTGAAGAGGTGGAGGGGGGGTTTGGAGGATTGATTTCAGTCTTTTCCTGCAGCCTCCGGGGAAATAAAGAACGGATGCGGAACTGTCTAGTTCCGCTTTCGTTTTCTTTCTCCTTTCTCGCTTCTCTCTCTATTTTATAATGCGAAGAGTTTTATAGGAAGTTAAGCAAGCTTTCGGAAGCAGTTTCTCGGTCAGTTATGGGGTCAGTAGCTAGCAATAAAAAAATTAAGAAATATAGATCTCCCTGGCCATACATTGGAAGAGAATCTCGTGATGTAAGCTATAGATCATGCAAACTAACAAATAAAGCCTGCAGTCAAGTCTAAATGTCT
>NC_051179.1:22706688-22863958 GCF_013339695.2 Rhipicephalus sanguineus
TGACGACAACGGGTTGCGGTTCGGGAGTCGGTATTTCCTGTCTATGGGCGGCCTGTGGTTATGCGGCCCAAAAGCGGTCGCGGAAAAAAATGAAATAACTCAAGCATATTCACGCTTTGTGATTTACAATTTCACCAGGTATTATTCTGACATATTAGAAGACAATTGATAACTCAGTAACACTCATGCATGACACAAACACACTTTGAATACACACCAGCGGATTCGAACCCGGGACGCACGCATTGAAAGCAGACACGGTAACCGCTACAACCACAGCGCCACCACGTTTGCGCTGAAATTTCACGGGGTATATATCTACCAATCGCTCTGCGGTCCTTGCTTCGCCTTTTTCGCTGTTGTTGTGCCTTCGTGTTCTGTTGACATTTTCATTCGGTGAATATATGTTCCGGAGCCGGCAGAGAGTCATGACTTCGGTTGTGACTGTGTTCTTCCGCTCGTAGTTGCCGCAGGAAAATAACATCAGTGCTGCTCCATGCATCACGTTTACTTCGCCGAAATTGCGCGGATACCAAGCATCGTGCATACATTAATGTGTATGTAGTGAATGCACGGGGTGAGAAATACTGTTTATTCCTACCGCGCGCTGCACGCTCTTATATACCGTGACTAGCGCGTTTTGTGCGCTTCAAAGCCCACCCAATCTTGCATATAAAGCTTACATTCGTCGATGCCAGCGTTACAGAGGCATTTCAGCGTGCCTACAATAAAGCGTATGTATTTTTGCAGGGTTCACTGACGTACAATTTGTCCATTCCGCCGCGAGCTTTACGCGTCGTGAGCGTTTTTAAAGCACATTCGAAGCAGCGCAGTCAATGCTCACGCCACATTGATGAACTGGATACATTAATCAACAATGTATGCATGTAATGCGCGGGCACAGCTCGCGTTATTCAGGCGAAAGCTGCGCACGTCATCTGACAGCGCTTATTCTCAAAGGTTTGAAAAGCGCATTTGAAGACAGTTTTATCTCTACACGTTGGGTTGAACGAGTACATAGCTGGGGCTAAGTACCAGTTTGCCGTTTTATAGAGGGAGCCGAAGGTCTGACGGCCTTCGTCCCACTTTCTCAGGTTCGGTTGGAGGCCGTTTCAACCACCGTTTTTCCCTTGCCTACGTGTGTCACTAGCACATACATTGCCTTGTTCGCGAATACGCATGATCAGCTGTATACAGCACGCTCGCAGACTTGGTACTCTTCATGCTAATCAACGTTCAATCATCAGATTACATATGAAGTTTCCAGTGAATATCAGAAGCAATGTGCACCCTAAGACCAAACACATTGTTTACAAACTTTTCTCTTGAAAAAAAAGAAACTGTAGTGAAAAGGTGTTTGAGCCTTTCTGCATTTCTGATTACTCACCTTGTGCCTATATACACTCGTGAAAATAATTTGTTTATATGCAGGAGTGCTTGGGGGGGGGGGGGGGGGGGGGGGCAACATTCATGGAGTTGAAAGTTTGGCTACACTAAAATGCTGAAGTGCACATGCGGAGTACTGAAAGGAATTAGCACATCTGCAAATGTCTGCCTCATGTTCCTGGACTTTACTTATACAGTGCATTTTTTTTCGGTTACACTCCAATAGACATACTCACTGCAGCCTTCAGCGTATCTTCAACCAGTGCACTGTCTCTACTTCCCTGTCAATTTTATCATTTTCCGAGCGTTGTAGTACAAGATTTCTTGAATTGATTTGATTGAATATAAGCAGTGTACCATTAAATGAAATATTTGTGCTGTACGCACAAATTCTGTTCAGTTTGCTTGCAAGACATATTGATGTACCTCAATGAACACGTACAACAAACAATTTTATCGCAGTTTATTAAAACTCAAACAGTAGGAATTGTCACATAAACACAATGATATGCACTTGTGTTCGCACGTACGGAGTCCCTTTCCTCTCACAGTGTACAAACTGAACAAGATCACATATACTATGACTTGTGCACTATATTCACAGGAGTAGAACTATCACAGCTGTTCCCTAGAAATGTCATGGCACTTAGTGACATTCATTTTGTAACATAGGCATAATACGAACACTTTAAGGCACAGAAAGCTTGCCATGCACCAACACCAGAGTACTATGACTTGAGCACTATTACTCACAAGAGTGGGACTATCACAGATTTTCCTTGAAAACATCACATCACTTCGTGACACACATTTTGTAATTGCCTCATATGGGCGTAATAAGAACACCTGAAGGCACAGAAAGCTTGCCGTGCGCCCATACTGAAAGACCAAGAGAATTAATAAACTCTCACCACTATCAAGACATGTGACTAAGGCAAAACTAGGTGCTGTGTCAACAAAGCACTTGTGTTTACTCAAGCTCACACCTCTTGAAACTAAGGAAGGTAGTCTTCAAGAAAAGGCACGAGATCCAGCTGGCCTCTTTTTACTATAGGTATACATGCCTAGAGGGGCCTAAGGTGGAAATTAGTGTCAACCTACTTTCGAACTTATCTTTTTGACCTGATAGCGCGACGAAGAATGATTAGAAAGTTGTGCTCCCAACATACACCCTACAGCAGAACTGATGAAGGGCTCTTTTTTAATCTTGTGCCTTCAACGAAACATCAAGACTTCAAAACCTTAGAAAAAAATATATACTTCAGAGCATGATGACAAACTTCTTATCTATCAGGTGTTTTACACACAAGATTCAGTTATGTTTCTAGAGGCGAAATTGTATCAGGCGGCATAAAAAAAAGAAAAGGAAACAAAAGGCCACACAGGGCCACGACACAATGTTTTAGCACTCTTTTCAGCTCACTCAGTTGCCCCATAAGCTAATACTCGTTGTTAGCAAGTTATAAAGTGGGCCAGAGCGAGCATCAGTGTATTAACACTGTGCTCCCTCATGAAAGTTTTTTGTGTCTTAACACGACTCGGTATAGCTTCTGTTAAACAAACAAAAAAAAAAAAAAACTGGTCATCAAATCATGTTACATTAAAATATTTCGGGTACTCTGAACCATTCCAGTATCTTTATACGTTTTTGGAATCTAGGACATTTATTCACAACTGCAAATAAATAAAAGAAGATGTCAGTGACTATCTAATTCTTAACATAAATTGTATGTCGAGCTTGTCATACAAAAAGCCTTAGGCACAGCTCACACGACAGAGGGCAAAAGAGTGACGCATACACAGTGTAGCATGCGTGTGGCCTGCATCGCCCTTTTGTCCTGCGTCATTTGCACAACATCTGAAAACTAGTTGAATGCTAGTTATGCACTATCGTAAGATTGTTGTCCTCCAATAAAGAAATAATATTCTTAAAATCAAATACTGCCTTGTGTAACACAGCACTAGAATGTACTAGAATAGGGGAGTGGTCGGAACGGCCGCATTACAGAAAGTGAAGCCCAAACCGTGTCAATCCACTTGTGGCGCTGCAATCAGCGTTGTGCAGCTTTTAAACGAAGACGCATTGCAGACTACCGATCACAATGCCACAAGCGGATGGACCCTGTTTTGGCTTCACTTTTAGAAGCTCGTTCCAAGAACTACCCTGTTCTAGTACACTCTAACAGCACCTTGATAGCGAACACTGAAAATGTAACAAGTCGTGCATCCAGCTACACTTTAACTGACGCAAAATGTGCAGAAGCTTGCTGTTTGCCCAGCACTGGGGAAACTTGTCTGCCTTGACCACAACACTCTGAAGCATTCCTGGAGTTTGTCTAAATGCCGAGGGGTAGCTTAATGCGTCATCTGTTGTGGCAACTGCGGTTGACCTCGTGGAAGCCTCAAGTGTCTCAGTACAAGTACTAGACCTTGCATCAGTTGTCAAGGTAGCTGCAGATTGTAGAGAGGTGAATTCCGTATCAGGAGTTTCACATGGTCCTTGCAAGCTTTGTTCTGTGCCTGTCATTTGATGAACGGCGTCTCCTGCGTGGTTAAAAGATCAGTAAGAACAGCCTGCACTGCTGAATGTACCAGTAAAAAATGTGATCAAAACCGATTCACAAACAGTGTACAGTACTCGCGAATTCTAACACGAAATCAAATTTTTTAGTATAACGACTGGTATGCGCAATTTCTCAAGATAACCACGTCCTGTCGCGACGAATCTGGTCTCTAAGGATAACATGGGCTCTGATCAACCCATTCGAGTCAAAATTACGCCCAAACGACCTGAAATAAAGACAGTGGAAACAAAAATGTGTGCGCCACTTAGCCCTAATTGTCTTGTTTCAATCCGTGAGTACTCTACATGAGAGATCAGCTTGCATTTATATTATTCACTGCAAGCCCTAACAATACACGTGCCTATTAGTGAACATTTTTAGAGCTATAGATGATCTGCATTAACTACACGCGAGAAAGAGTAGGTGAGGAAGCTAGTATAAAACATGACGCTTTGATTTTTCAAACAAATTCCTTAAGACGACATAAAGGAACAGGTTGATTGTTGTAATTTCTCCATGTTTTATCTGTTGTCATAAACAACCAGCACGTATAGTTGTCTCGTTCGTGCTGTCATAAATGCACTTTCTAGATACCCTGGTGGTGAACCTTAGCGCTATGACACTTCTCACGTTTTGAATGAACTAACTGCGTTCATGAAATCTAGTATCAGCAGTGCGCTGGCAACAAATTGACACCCCAGAGATGCTGCAGTAATTTATGATATCACGCCATTTTTACAAATTTGTATTGGCACCCACCGTTATGCTATGCTGTGAAGCAGGTGAAGCTGCTGGTGTTGGCACCTCCAGTGGCAGTACATTCATATTGTTGAGCAACACCTGCAGAGTGATAAATGCATTTGCATCTCAGTGACTCAGTGCCTCCTGAAACAGTGGTAACTGTAAATCATACAATAGGTAAGTTTAGACAACCTGGTTAACACATGCATTTAAACATGCATTTATGAGCTATTCAAACAGAAATTATTATTAATGGCCGAGACCTCTCTCAAGCTAACGAAATATACTCTGTGATAAGTAAGAGCTGAGCGAGAAGAATAGAATTTTGGAATTGGTTAGCTGGTTCATAATAAAGAAATTCACACTGCAGAACTTCTCAAGTGCAGTGCTCACAAACTAAGACAGCCAACAAAAAAAAAAATCAGTTTTCGTTAAAGAAAACAGGCACAGCAGCAATAAGCTGCAGGCCCGTAGCCAGGGGGGGGGGGGGGCAGGGGCCCGCCCTCCCCCTCGAAATTTTGGAGGAGGGGGTGTTTTACTAAAAATAAATAATAAAAATAGCTACTTTTCTCATACCGTCAAGGCCTTGAGGAAATGTCACCCCCCCCCCCCTGGCATGCCACAATTAGGTCACGAAACAAATGCGCGAGCCATGAAATGAGTACACTGAAAACAAACTTGTCACAATGTATGTACACATGATAAGATGACTGGCTGTTAAATATTGTATTCCGAGAAAAAGCGCATCTACGATGGGATGTAACGAAGATGACACACAAAGCATGTAAATTCGGGAGTAGTTACTGCTGCGCTTAATGTTCTGCAGCCAGTACAACACGGTTATATGTATACACATAGCTGGCGATGTGTGCTCCCCTCCTCCCCCCCCCCCTTTTTTTTTTTCGTCCACTCTGAAAATTGCATCCTGCACATGCATTAGCAGACATCACGGCAGCATCAGAGAAACCAAAAAGCCCACTTACCAATTCGAACATGTTGTACTGGACTGTGGCCGCAGTACGCACACCAACCGGCCTGGTATGCTGCGGCAGGCTCATTGTTCACGGCGCGGCAAAGTCCGTCGCACTCACATTGCGGTGTGTTACATTGCCCTTTCATATCCATTGACGAAAACATATTACACAGCGGCAGGCGCAAAGCGCGCAGTCGGCGCAGTTGAGCGCTTTCCAAGTAGCTACGTTGACGAACAGGTGAAAGTTACCGAACTCCGGCCTGCCCGTCTCGTGATGGCGCGGCCGCGCGGCACGAAACTTCTCAGCTTCCGCTGTTCTCGCCTCTTTTTTTTTTTTTTTTCCGTCACGCGCGCGCCCCGGGGATCATGTGATCATGCGCGCGGCGCGCGCGTCTCAATTTTTCTTCCTTTTTTTTTGTCCGCGCGCACGCGTGGTGCAGTAGTTCTCGACGCTCGCCGGCTTCGCCGCGCCCTGTCTGCCCTGTCGCTTCTCTCGCGCGCGCATCGGCCTGTGGGGCCGTATACGGAGTTCGGCCGCTTAACAGCGATTGCGTATATAGGCGGCCCTTCTCCAGTTCGAGGCCGCGTAAAGAGAGTAACGTATATTTCTCTTCGCCGGGCCGTCCATAGCCGTGATGATAAACAGTACATAGAAGGATGCCGCCTATATGGAGGCTATTATCCAGGACCGTACTGAGAGTGTAGGGTCACAGCCAGTAAGAGTTATGCGTACGTGCGCCTGCAGAGAGCTTGATTACAGTACTCTGCTGACCCGAAGGTCGCGGGTTCGATCCCGACCGCGGCTGTTGAATTTCGAAGGAGGCGAAATGCTAGAGGCCCGAGTACTGTGCGATGTCAGCGCACGTTAAAAAACACCGCACGGTCGAAATTTTCGGAGCCCTCCACTATATACGCAGTGCCTCATAATCATATCGTGGTTTTAGCACGTAAAACAACAGATATTATTAGTATTACTACTGTAGGCCGCGTAGCTCCAGCATAACAGGGGGTGTTTCAGAACAGCGACTGCATTCACGTTACACATTCTGTAGTGTGCGTGGGCAAAACGGCTTGTCGAAAAAAATTAGATTTACAAAGCTGGGGCAAACGAATCGCCAGGGAATGTCTCTTGCGCATTTCCTTCGCAGTCAATGGGCCAGTAAATAAATCTCGTTGCACGAGCAACCACTCGGTATCCCGCCGTGGCGCCGTGTAATGCCTTTAACGACGTCGCCGACAGCGGCGGCGGTGGTGCAACCGACGAACACAACTACAAACAACACCATCATCAACAACATTAAATAACAGCTCAGGCACGTACAAATACGCGCCGTTCAACGCACGTATTCCGCAGACGCGCACGCCTTTTCATTTACGCCTCGTTCGCACGCGCGTCGCGTAAACACGCCTCGACTTTCGTTACTTGTTTTCTTGTTTCTTTTTGTCCCCTCGTTTACGCGTAATACCGCTTTCTTTCGACTCGCTGTCTTCTCATTAACGGGGCGAAAAAACGGCGACCCAGAAAAAGCCGCGTCTAGCAGTTATTTATGTTTATATTTCTTTTTCGTTTGTTTAATAACTTGTTTCGAGTTTCTGTTCACCGGAAGAGCAAGCGGGCAGTGTCAGCAGACCGAGCAACATTCTTTCTTGACTTTGTAAACTGAGGCATTCGCTATGCGCACGACGGGGGGGTGGTATCCGATGTCCAATTAAACTTCCGGGTGACTTGCTCCCTTAATGAGACTTTTTTTTCCCTTGAAACTGAAGCGGAAAGAAACGGACTTAGCCGCGACTGTTGCTATTTTGTCGCGTCACCATATCCAAATAATGAAAATCATTAGTTAGATAAGAAGCGCCAGGACACTGTAAACGGGGAAGGCAGTATCTCGGACTTTGATTCTGATCTTTGATATGCTTCCTTTACTCATTGGGTGTATAAGGTATTGTAAGGTAAATAAATAAATAAATAAATAAATAAATAAATAAATAAATAAATAAATAAATAAATAAGTTGGAACGCATACAGAAACAAAAGTTAGTAAAAGGTGTTCACTGCAGTATATGTGTGGAGTTCGAGAAAGGCATACACAGGAAGTAAAATGCAATGCAGTACAATACAGTATAATAAAGTACAATACAATATCATTCATTCATCCATCCATTCATTCATCCTAAACAGGAAACCAGCTATTATAAAACGCAAAACGTGATAAAATTCCCGCGCCTGTCCTGTCTGGCTGTTCATCACAGTATGCGTTTTACAATAGCTAGTTTCCCCTTTCGAATGAATGAATGAATGAATGAATGAATGAATGAACGAATGAATGAATGAATGAATGAATGAATGAATGAATGAATGAATGAATGAATGAACGGTATTGCACTGCATTGTATTGTACTTCTTCCTGTGCGTAGCTTTCCCGGACTCTACACATAGACTGCAGTGGACAGCTTCTTTTCAGTGGTTATTGAGGAAAGGAAAAAGGCACCTATTTTCTGTCTGCCTCGAGGCGACGCGGCGCAGTGCCTTGTAGGGGTGGGGGTAAGGAGGGAATGAAAGAAGCCAGCTACGTAGACAGAGATTCATTCTTTCCTTCTCCTTTTTTTCTTTCTTGTCCCCACGACATTTCGTAAACCAACGCTCCCACCAGCCGGTAATCCAGTGATTAATCGCGATTCAGTTATGGTAAAATTATTGAAGGCCGACGGGCTGCGACAGAGCCATTCCGACCCATACACGGCGAATAACGAATGCAGAAGCAAAATAAAAGGGAAAACAAAATATAGCCAGCCAATTGCATAGGAAAAGAGAACATGCGCACCACAAGCTCAGGAGCTGTCAAAGCACATTCCTCGTGAACAACGCGACACCGGGGGGAGAGACCTTGACATTCATAATGCCCGGCGAATGCGGCAAAAAATCGGACACTTGACGTGGGAGCCGCGTATAATAATGGGCCCCACGCAACGCGATACGGCACGTGCTGAATACTCGCTAGGCCTACATGGAAACACTACGCCCGATTATTACTTGCTTTCCTCGTTTTGTTTTGTTTTTCTATCTCACCCACGGTACCTCAATGCAAAAAAAGAAAAAAAAAAAGGAATACGTGTCTCACACGACACTAGTTCTCGCCATCTATTCTCTTTCTCTGTTTGCCCAATTGATTGTAATTTTCGTTCTTTGTGCGTCGTTCTTTTCCTTCACGCTTCCCTAAGCAAGAGGGGGAGCAAATTTTAACACGAGTGAAACAGTATGCGCACCATTTACGGGCACGCGCGAAGCAGCCGTGCGTGACGGCCACTGGCGGGCTTCACGCGTTTCGATGGCTTTAAGCTTTTGTGAGAGGCTAAGGCGAGGTCGATCGATCCGCTCGCGATTAATCTGTGAAAGGCAAAGCCTTGTCACAAAACTGCGGGCAGAAAAAACAACAACAAAAAACTCACAGGGTCCCTTATGCAATCGCCTAAGACGACTCGAAGGCGAAGCCATCTTTTTCAACTAAGTCAATGTACTGATCCTCCCTCGTCCCCCTCCGAAAGCTTTCTGCGCCAAATGTAGCTTTTCACTGCCTCAAGGACCGGAGGTATTGCAAGCTTTCTGCACCTCAGCTGGTTTTGCATTGCCTCCGCGATCGGCCCACCTTCGGCCAAGCGACGATGTCACGTGATGACGTCATAGTGACGTCACAAATTTGAGGATCTGTGACGTCATCACGTTATGATGACTTTTTTCCTCTCACTGGTGTTTACGCCGCGAGACGCCGACGCCGACGGTCAATCTTCGCGTTTGATGAGGCACCTAAGGCCCGCGGTATTCACAAACCAACGTTGTCCTGATCTCATGTTTTCTTTCAGTTTCTGCATAGCTCTACGTGCGTTATAAGAGCACAATATTGGTAACAGGGTAAACGATTACTAAAAGATTAGTTTGTGAATACCGGCCTGATTTATTTATCAAACACACGAAAGGCACGACCCGCCAAGGTAGTCTAGTGGTTATGGTGCTCGACTGCTGACACGAAGGCCGCGGGATCGAATCCTGACCGCGGCGGCCGCATTTTCGATGGAGGCGAAAATGCTTGAGGCCCGTGTGCTTAGACTTAGTTGCACGTTATAGAACCCCGCAGGTGGTCGAAATTTCCGGAGCCCTCCACTACGGCGTCCCTCATAATTGTATCGTGGTTTTGGGACGTTAAACCCCAAGAATTATTATTAATTACACTAAAGGCACAAAACCTATATGGAAAACGCGAGATACGGATAAAATTGGTTTGTGAATACGGGTTTAAGGCTTTCGCCCTAAAAATCTCGACGAGGCCTCGCGGTCGGGGCTGTGCACGTGCAGCTATGCAGGGAGGCGTCATATCGGATGTGTGAGCCACGCATGCACGCACCACGAGCTGCATCGTCAGCAGCAAAGGCTGCCGCTCTCATCGGGTGGCACTGCATGAACCGGACGCGCCTTCGCTTGGCCCAGATTGCAAATGATGCGCGCGCATCCGCCCATGTGCGTGTGCGCCACGAGTATACGATTTCAGTTCCTGTGCTTAACATACCCAGTACACATACCGCTGCCCCGCAACGCTTCGCAGATCTGCAGTTCAATGTCTCACACTCTGGTGCAGTGTTTCCAGCTTGCGACGAATTGGCGAGAGTGGTCATAATAACATGTGCAGTTTTACGTGCCAAAACCGCGATATGATTACGAGGCACGCCGTAGTGTTATCTGGCGTTGTGTAACGTGCACTGACATCGCACAGTACACAGGCTTTTAGCATTTCGCCTCTATTGAAATGCGACCACCACGGCTCGGATCGAACCCGCGACCTTCGCGCCAGCAGCCGAGAACCGTAACCACTGTACCATCGAGGAAGAAAGGCGACAGAGAGAGAGAGAAGCATGATGTGCCAGTACTTCGATCTGGTATTGAATCGCCCTGCGGTATTTCTATTTAATATTGACCAATGCGGGTTCCTTAACGTGCCAGTAAAGTGAAACACTGAATCAATTTGCGCTAATAAACGAATCCTTGAAAACTATACTGTCGTTAACTTCGCTATTATATAGGCTCAGCATGAGAAAGTAAATGAGGGCGAAAGTTTCATTCTTGAATTCCAAGCCCCAATTTGAGCACCTGAATGCCGGTGTGTGGTGCAAGTTCTTTGGCGGGAAACAGGAGAAAGCGTTCTCGGAATGCTGCATGCGCTTATATCCCGATGCACCAAACGCGCGAAAGAACGGGTTAGGCGGCTCCATTGTCACACTGATGGCTTCCTCCCATTGTTACGCAACTACAATTAAGGACCGCGACGGTCGAGCTTAAGCGCACGCTAAATAAATGTTCGCGCCTGTCATTGGACGGTGCAGTACGCGAAGGCTTCGCTCTAATAGCCCCGACCTAGTTTACCGTTCGCAATGCGCTCTTCATTCGAATCTTTTTCCGATGTTAATGACGCGGCTGGCGCTGAATAGTCGACAATGAGCTTTGTTCCAGCACATAGCGATAGATACAGAAAGAGAGAAAGAGAGAATGTGTGTGCATGTGTGTGAGTAACATGACTTGCTAAATTTGCATCAAAACCCAGTTTAATTAAAATAATGCAGCGGGTTTAGATGCCTAAATAACAAGCTAATCATGACACAAGTCGCCGCGAAATTTAAGATTGAAACTTCGCCCTTCATTTGCTCTTCTATTAATAAACATATGATGGTGAAATTAACGACAATAGAGTTTCCGAAAAATAAAATATCAGCCTAAATTATTCATTGTTCCCCTTGAGTGTCTATTTCATAGGAACAACAACAACTTCTTTCATTAAACACTCAGGCAAAGCAGCCACTAATTCTATATCTGTTACGCGTCGGTTGTTTTTAAAGCTGCCACAAGAACAACGAGGCTCTAATCGTATACCCAAAGGTGGGCCAGCGCTACCCGGCGTGACGCACACTACAAGATAGCAAATTCAGGCTTGTTGCTGAAGCAAAAGTCAGAGCTGTGTGTGTTGTTCATATATTACAGCAGCACAAACGTAACAAGACACAAAGTTAAGATAGTCCAAAAAAAAAAAAAAAACGGCAGGAAGTAGAAAATGGAAGCTTGCGATGAAAAAAAAAGAAACCGTAAAAAGGGGGTGAGTGCTCGAGCCGACGTTTCGACAAGTCCACTTGTCGAAACGTCGGCTCGAGCACCCACCTCCTGTTTACGGATTTTTTCAAAGCTAAGATAGGACATTTACGTCCTGACACGACCGGAAAGTTACGGATGGACTATGTATCACCAACTAGCCTGCCTGCAAATGTTGCTCAGTGTGTTTCCTTCAGTGTCCCGGTCGTTTACATGCGCTGTTTGATTCATTAAAAACTACAAGGCCCAACCAAACACTGTGCCAGCAGTGACACTGCTGCCCGCGCTAGACGGGAGCCGACCTCTCGCGTCCAGCTTTTCGCGCATGTTTTCGCGCAGAGCCGGCGTGACGGCCCATAAATACAACTCGCACGGCAGCCTCTATAATCAACTCCTAACGCGAGTACGTAAGTACTTCCTCGAGCCCGTGTGTTCGCACAAGAGCGAGAACTCCCCCGCTGAGCTGCTAGTTGCGAGGGCGACCTTGTTTCTTCCGGAGAAGCCGCGAAACGCGAGTTGGCCGGCCAAGGCTACATAGGCGAGAGGACACGCGCGAGACGTCTCTGCAAGTGGTATATATCTATGGCACGCCGACACACGTTCATTTGAATGTGTGTGCATAAAGCGCCGTTGAATTACGCGAGGCTACGCTACAAACGGGCCATGTGGTAGCGTTTCATTTAAGCCCACTCGTAAACAACGTAGTTCTAACGATCCACTATGCTCGGATGAAGGAGCAGGAAAGCACGACAGAAAAAAAAAAGACAAAATTTAAAAAGTTAGTTATTGACGATTTTGGGACTCCGTGGCATCAATAAGTCAGCATCCACTTACTTGAGCAGAAGGAGAACACATTGAAATCATGGTCCGAATCCAACTTTAGAAATTTGTCGAGGCAAAGTCCAATGGGGCTCGCGATAGTTAAAGGGACACGAAAGTGAAACCATGAATCGAGTTAGATTGGCGAACTTCGCTCTGATAACTCTAACATCGCTAATTTCACCATCATAGCTTTAATAGAGGAAAAAGTCAAGGTCACTGTCTCATTTTTAAATTTCGCGCTGAGAACTCTGTGCGTGACGTCACGGATTTCAAAGTTCACTTTTTTTTTTTCATTTTTTGGCGACATTGGCCCAACGAAATTTCCTGAAACTTAATGTCAAGTCTGGCCCCCTCAGAGGACATTGTACTTCATTTTTACCGATTAGGAACGACGTAGGTCCCATAGTAGACGCCGTCAAAATCTATGAGGTCACGGCGATTGGTGCGGAAACTTCAAGGTGGCGTCGCCACCCGCATTTTCTTTTTGCGCGTTTTTTCGCTTAACAAGCGTCGTCTCGCTGTAAGCGTGGTAATTGTGTAATTGTGAAAGAGCAATTTACTAATATGAGAAAAATCGGTTTTTCCTTGGGTGTCCCTTTAATTATAGAAATTTCACATGCAAAGCTTAGTACAGTGAGTTATAAGTCGCCTTATTAAGGTGACCCCTTAGATACACAAGCGGTCGTCGAACGATGTCAGCCTTCTTTAGGCCCGCAGCGTTCATGTAATGTCTCGTAGCATTCGTCATTCCAACACGAGGCGATGAATACTTGCGAGATATCCTTCCTCGGGCATTTATAACATTTTCACTTGAGGTAATCGATTACAGTCGATAAATGTCATTTTGCTGTGTTCGCCATTGCCATAAAGACGATTATGTGGTCAGTCATGACGTGTCAATCCCGCTCCAGCCTCTCTCGAATGGACGTAGGTGCTTTTATGACTGTTCTTTATATAGTGAAGACAGCCCTGGCCCGGAAATGGCAGCCGAAAGGCTTTCTCTGAGGCTTATAGGTAAATCAAACCAGCACCACAGTCACGTTAAGAGCGTGCAGTTATCGCGCGATGCGAAATGCGCGCACTGACACCGAAAAATAAGCCAAAAGTTGCGTGTATAACTTGAACAACCGCCCGGCCTTCGTCGGATAACCCTAAACCCCTCAGAGACCGACATTACAAAGCAGTTATCATTGTTAATGCAACGCGATCAGTGCAGCTGGCGGTGCGCTGGTTTAAGCGAGTCAGAACCTCGTAGCCAAACTGCCTTTGTACCCCACAGCAAAGAGAGCCTGGCTATAATGCGAAGTGACAAGCGTGCAGTGCAAAGTTTCGATTTCACGCCCGCTTCACCATTTGAGAATGCGTCCCGCGCAAAGCCACGCGTGGGCGTTTCCAACTCAACTGCGGCCCTAACTGTTTCGTTCACACCTTTTCTCCGTACGTTGGCACGTGCGCCGAATCCCAATTGAAAAGGAACGCCCGGGCGTGGTCAGCGTGGTTGTTCAGTCTCTTCGACGACGGGACAGAAAGAACCGCTTCCGCGTTAACCTTCGACGCCATTTCTCGCATTTCTTTCCTTTCGCGCACGACGGACCCGCCTTCCGCCGATACCATCCGAGGCAATTGAACATCGCCTCGGTGGTTCGGAGAAAGAAATTCGTGAACGTACGAAATACGCGCTAGAGCGAGGCACTGATGCAGTCAGCTGAATTATTTCTCATACGCTTGCCGTACAAAGCTCTCTAAGCGAAACGTCACAGAGATAACTACCGATACGTGGCATATAGTAATCTTGTTTACGAACATGAACGTACATATAAAGTTATAAAAGCTTTCTCAATGTAAGGCTAGATATTTGGCCTTGTTGATGGGACATGTTCATATTGAAAAGCGCAGAACTGAAATGACAAGGACGGGATGTGTGTGTTACTACCTCTCCCGTCCTTGTCATTTCAGTTCTGCGCTTTTCAATATGAATTTCTCAATGTACTTGCAAACAGTGTACAGTGCCCTAGTCATACACTTATCATTTGTAAAATTCTTTGGTTTGAAAGCGTACACATGTAAAATTGGGAGAGCGAAACGGAAAGTACGGAACAGGCTGACAACTATCACCAGAACGAATTAATGAATTAATTCAATTATTCCATTTGTAGTGAAGAGCGGGACCATGGCTCGGAGGCTTGAGGGACAGGGGAGAAAAAAAGGAGGAAGAACCAGAAAAGAATAGCCGGCCCGCTGCAAGGGTGCTGTCTGTGCGTCGTTTCTTCACACAGCAGACAAGTATACTGGTGTAGATAGGTGCCGAAGCTGGGAGCAACATCTCCCCAAAATCGGTATACTTAACATTCTGAAAAGTATTAGAGAAGTGAGTTGGGCTAGTTGGTGCGTATTAACTGTGGACATATCTACTAGCGCGAAAAACACAAAGGACGAGATAAAGACGGCAGACAGGACACAGCGCTAAACTTCAACTGATCTTTTTAAAAGCACTACAGTGGACAAAAACTTGGATACAACTTGCAGACGGAAGAAAGGGGCACTGAAAGCGCAAAATAAACAGCAAGATGACGCATACAGGTCACGATGATTCAACTATGAAGCAAAGAAATATCGGAAAAATCGATTCAGCGTATCGGGAAACGTGCCGGAAACGTTCTCGTTTGATTGAATAAAGTAGGAAGTGCGTGAGCGCACTGAATTAGACGGTTTACATCGTGAGAAATACACGGCGCAACGCGGAGCCCGACACGTGATTATGTCCTTATACACGCGTGTAGAGGCACGCTGCGGCCACTGCGGCAGGTATTCAGCTACAATGCGGCCCGCCGCCCGTATTAAGATGCGAACGCCATTCTTCTGTCTCCGCGTACAAAATAACAACAACGCAGCGTACACGACCTTCGCTACGCACCTCGTCGCTGAGGCGGCGCTGCGCACAAGGAAGGGACCACCTACCGGCGTCGCCCAAAATGCATCGCTGCGCAATAACAATGGCGCAGCTTCTGGACGGCGCACGCGCACTCGCGCGCGGTTGACGCAACGCAGCGCCGAGAGACAATGAAAACGACGAGGTTCCGTCGTCGTCGTTACATACGCAAGCAGCCTGTGACGGGGCGACCCCAAATGAGCGCCCCCTATTACTCGTCCCGGCAACACCAACAACAGAAGCAGCGGTAGCGTGCAACAACAAGAACGTCGACAACAGCGCCGCCGACGTCGACGTCGACGAAAATAGAATTGAAACACCTTCTTCTAAGTAGCTGGTACCAGCCTAACATTAGGCACGTAATGAGACGTCTACCAGAAGATCTCTACAGGAGGTCTCTGCCGAGAAGGGTGCGTAAGCGTCACCGTCGCTCGTTGTAACCTTGTCTAACCATTATCAGCAATACAGCAAGGTGGGCGAGTTGGTTTTGATTCATCGTGCTCTGGGTAACAGCGCAACCTTTTTCACATGGAAAAACACGTCTCGTGTTTTTCTCCTCTGTCCCGTGTCAAAAAGTTGCGCTGTTGCCCGAAACACGACTAACCATTATCAACGGCAGCAGAAATGAAGAAAACAAACAAAGGAAACAACGGCACGACGACTAAAATAGGATGCAAGAAACTTCTAAGCAACAGGAAGGGAAACATTAGTTAATTAAGACGTCTACAGCAGCTCTACAAGCTCTTTCTGTCCGGAAGAGTGCTTATGCGTCTCCGTATCCCTGTAACCTTGTTAACAATTAACGACGACAGCGGCAGCAGCACGCCGGAAAAGGAAAAGACAAAAAAAAAATCCAAGACGAAACCAACTTTATAAAATAAGCGACCAAACAATAGGGACTAAACAATGAAATTAATAAGACGTACGCAAGAGCTCTACAGGAGGTCTCCGCTTAGAAAGGTAAATACGCGCGTTCCCGCGCCCGTCTAAACTTGTCTATAAATTGCCAACGATAGAGGCAGTAATAAAGACGACAAAGAACGGAAACGACGGCACAGCTGTGATAAAAATAGGATGAAAACGCTTCTGAGCAACAGGTAGTTTTTGACACTATAGGAAATCAACAAGAGGAGCTGTTCAATAGGTTCCTTCGCCAAAGGATGCGTATACGTCACCGTCTCTTTCTGCAACTCGGTGTCTGGCTAATATATCTGCACAGAGTAGTAGTAACGTACAACACGCAACAGCGGAAACAGCGCCGGCGAAGATAGCGAAAACTTAAGGTCGGCAACGCACTAGGCAACCTAAGCCTAGTGCGTCGCCAAGCCTATATAGCCTAGAGTTGCTTTAAACTATAAGCCACTCTTAAGAATGAGGGAGTAGGCTCGGGAGAAAAGTTATGTTTGTCATTTGAGATCAGCCCAAGCCTCCCTAATACGTGGAAAGCAATGAGTGCATATGGGTGACGGATCATTTGATCCGTCACCCATATGCGCCCTCTATTCCGTCACCCATGCAGCATGAAAGGTTTTGCACAGTACAAGTCAAAATCATGCAGAGACTCATCAGACAAACTGAAAACGACGAGAGATCGACAGACCAATAGGCGATACGCCGCTTGCGGAATGTCGCTAAAAGTGCAAAAAAAAAAAATACTTCGACAAGCAGTTCAAGTTATATGCGAGATACGCCTCCCGTATCGCCGCACAACTCGCAGAGGTCACTCAACCGTAGTCGCAGTCTTGCATGCAGGTCCACACGCATATACTCTGGTTCTGCAAACTCACTCAGGGGGCATATGCATCCGCGTCACGAAGAAGGTGCGACCAACACGGACACACTTAGCTGGAGAGGCCATTCAACGCCGGGATCACGTACGTCCCCTCCGAGATACGCATATCACGCGATATGTATGTGTAATTATGACGCTTTTGGAGGGGTCACTGCTCGGCGTCTGAAACACGAGACCGACGGAGCCTGCATTATACTTAAGAGATTCGGACAACCCTCCAGTGCAATTTGATGTTACGCTCTCACGGCCGCTCCAGCTTTAGATATGTACACATATAAACGAGGCATTACCGGTATATGTTTTATGTACTACAAGGCAAGGAGGTGCGCTTGCGGCGACGCCGATGTAGCGATACGGCTTCATCTGGTCGGCGCGAACGTTTCCTTTAATCTCATCTTTCGTATTTTTTTTTTCGTGGTTTACGAGCAGACGAGCGTTCGTGCGATCCCCGAAGTATATCGATTGCAGTGTCTGCATTGCAGCGGCTTATCTGTCCTGCACGACCGCAAAGTGTGTAGTCGCACAGCCACCTGCATGCGTATATGTAAGTATATACATGCTTTCCTGTAAGTCACGTTCTTTGAGTACTTGTATGGGATACACACCACAAGTCACGATCTGTACAAAACGACTGCATGTATAGAGATAGCAATACGAGTGAAGCGAAAGGTTCAAAAACATGCACCCTCGTGTGGTGTTAAAGGTAGCGGCGCCCACGTGTGAAGATAACGGGTCGCGCGATGTTTCGAGTTGTTCGACAAATGTCCTTGATGTACATGCGTATCTGTTTTTAACGTCCTCACGGGGTAAGTGCGCAACGAAGTGAATTTTTTTATTTATTTTTTTATAGGACAGGTTTCCTTTAAGATATGCGCTGAGACAAGCAGGTGGTCGGGAAGTGGCTCTGCTCGTTCAATGGTCTTGCTCAAATTGTGGCGTATGCATTAAACCTGGGCGCGTAGCACTTTTAATTATTCTGTACGTCTTTTTTTTGTTTTTATTTTTGTTAGCACGGCTAGAGATTCCCGCTTTCATGTTCTTGTTATTACGATTTCATGAGAAAGTATATGCAAATCAAGCATACTAGTTGGTAAATATTGAAGCCTTCAGCATAGGCCTGCTCAGGGTTCCTTATTGAGGAGGAGGGGGGGGGGGGTAGGGACGTCGCTGCGCCTTGGCCGCTTAACTACTACAGTTGATAGTGATGACAATAATGTGCTGTTTATCTTGCAAGAGCCATTTGAGTGCCATTCCAAAGGTAAATAGTTGTTAATGAAAGGAAGAACTACGCCAGATAAGGTCTACTGAAGCAGGCCGCTTAATGTCATACAATTGAATGTAGCAATGCAATGTTTTCATTTCACGAACAATGTAATCTTTTCAAAATGGCTCCAAGATTCCCGTCCGAAAATTTGAAGCAGAGATGTACAGATCAATATGATGCGACTACAAGTGTTTCCTAACTCATTCAAGAACTAGAGCTTTGCCGACTTTCTATACGTCATTGAGGAGCTGGCAGCAAAACAACCTCGTCATTCCTTCGGCGCTCACTGAACTGTGTCAACCATGACTCATCCCTTAAAAACAACAGCTCCAGCTTATTATGGAACGATGCACCCACAACTGTAATGACAAAGAATTCTTTGTGCCCGTATAATGTATTCACTTAGTGAATTGTACCCCTCTCCCTCTCCGGCAACGCCCTTCGCCTTTTTTCACGTCGAAGTGACGATGTGCAGAACCCGCGCGACGTTTACTATCCACACACTCCGAAGCAATCTCGCCATACAAGGTCGCGTAGGCCATAGAGTTTCCTACAGCATTTACTAGATGGAACTCTGGCGCTGCGATCGTTCATCCACCACGGGAATGATGAACAGTACACGGATTTGCCTAGTCTTCGTGCTTGCAGCTTCGGACGCACTTGTGGCTTTGTTTATTATTGTGTTTTTGTGTTTGGCTTTTGTTTCGCATAAAAGAATGGATCGTTGTGAACTTCGTGACCTGATTCGAAGTGGTAAGCTTAAAAGGGTCAAAGTGGTGAAGTGGAACTGCTAAATATTCAGCAGTGGAACTGCTGAACTGCTGAGCAAAGCGGCTGCAGGTCACACGAAGCCGAAAGAAGGAAGCTTAGGCAAACCTACGTAATAGCAATCATTCCCATGCTAGCTGAAGCGACATGCGTTGCAGCTCCGATAGACACTAGCGCCAGATTTACTTCTAGTGTATAATTAGGAAACTATGACGCAGGCCAACTTCCTAAACGGCATTGCCTCTCTGACAGCTAGCTCGCGCCGCATAGCCAGCACCCCACACAAAAGCCGAGCTTCTATGTCAGCGTCATGAGGAATGTGACGTCACTAACGCGTCATGAAAGAACTAACTGCAGGGCCCATCAGAACGATACAGCTAAGGTACTGTGCCTGCCGAATAAGTAAAAAGAAAACGAAAATGTGTTTTTGTCCGTCTGCTCGTTGTCATGAATAGCAGACGCTTCATCGGAGCGACGTCGTCGTGTCTGCAGAAGAAATGACAATCGTCTGCTAAGTGCGCGAGACGTCATTACAGCGGCGAGACACCGCAATGACGTCGCGGACGTCGGGAACCAACCGGTAAGATTGACGTGACTGCGTGATTGTGGTTTCCCGCGCTCGCAACTGCTAATGATCAGAGTATCTATAGTGTTACAGCATTCGTTGGATATACATTTGCCGACTCTGCTTGCGAGGCAGGCACGCTGCTTTATTCGCGAGCTTCCTAGGTGACGAATTCGCTGTTCGGCATATTGTCTGCGTTTGTGTGTAAAGAGAACTGCAAAATAACAAGACCGTGACCAAATTGCGCAGTTATTTTCCCATATGATTCGCGCGAAATTGAGCGCATGGAGCGTATTGGCTGTAACTTATAGCGTAACGAGAAAGTCTCGCAATCTGCATCGCAGCAACCTTACGAACGATGTTGTGCCTCAGAACTCATTGCTATCCCTTCAAGCGCATCTAAACTGAAATTTTTTAAAATGTTCTTACAAAGTAGTTGTTTATTGCTTTTTTACACCCTCTTTTGTTATCTCTTATGACATGTATACAACCATGTTGCGGTTTTACTCCATACAGCATTAACTTTGGGTCAGCAGTCGAGCGCCATAACCACTAGACCACCGCGGCGGAGCAGCATTAACTTTGTTCTTGTATACGTATACGGTAACGTGGCTTCTTTGATGCTCTGCTACGACGCTCTCGACCGCGGCCATTCAAGTCACGTCGCGGCTTCTTATTTTAAGTGCAAGCATAATATAGTTCAAGAGAATCGACAACTGGGCTAGTTGGTTGAAATGCATGGTTTGACTGATCTAAGCGCAGGCAGTCGAAGACGAAAAAAGCGCTTGTCCTGTTGTCTTCCCCTCTTTTCGTCTTTGTTTGCGTGCGCTTAGATCAGTCAAACCATGCATGACACAGTTCTCATGCAACTGTACACATAAAAGGAAACGCGCACACAGATTTGGTCTCCTTAGTCGGTTCACCGTAACCAACGAACGAGATGATGAACCTACCCGCTCTCCAAGTTACCATCGCTCATTCGTGAACAAGCTACCACGTGTCGAGGAAAGCTTTCGCTACGACCCGGTTACTCCACGTGATTGGCCTCTCCCTCCGGTATAGATACCCGTGTGCGCATAAAACATATATATCAATCCATAGTTATCTTCATTTCCTGGAAGATAAAGCGTTTGGAAGCAGGGCGACCTACAGCAATCAAGCGATTTGTGCGTAACCTGGGTTGTCCCACGCTCGTTGAGGATTGAATATATATATATATATATATATGAGTGCGTATAGCTCATACTAGACAAGATAAGGTACGTAGCAGAAGACAGGTGAGGATATAAGAGCGTTATCTGCAAAACAAACGAGCGCGTGCATTACCTACGTATATATACAAGGCAGGGAATATAAAGGTGGACGGATTGGCGCAGCATTATAGCATACGTCTTGTTGGCAAGGAAGGAACGCGGTACGCAAGGGCAGCCACCAAGACAACGAACCGTATAAGCTTCCTCGTTTTGCTTTTCCCCACGCGTGCCGACGAAAGAAAAGAAGAAACATCGAACCTGTGATCTAGTGTAGTCCGTTTTTTTTATAAGGGTCGCATCGGAGTTCCCAGCAGTCCGCGTCGTGTAATCTCGCATCATGCAGCCGCGCCATCCCGCGCGCCCGAACTTTGCGAGCGTATGGCTGATGTGCGGCTAAATGCGTGCAGCAATGCGAAAGCCTGAGCGCTTCACCTCTGTATTAACCGTGGGCCTCGGTAACCGGCTGTGTACCACCTCCGCGATCGCTTCGTCGACTGTTCACAATAACGGCAAGCAAACAAGACGATGCAAGGCGCTTGACACAATCAATATCGAGAATCTTGGAACGCACGGTTCGATGAAGTACTTATTTTAATATAACAATTGTTAATTGTTGGGGTTTTACGTCTTATACCCACAATATGATCATGAGAGATGGCGTAGCGACCACATGGGGTTCTTGAACGTGCAGCTGCATCGAAGCAAACGGGCCTCTAGCATTTCGCCTCCATCGAAATGCGGCCACCGCAGCCGGGATTCGATCCCGCGATTTTCGGATCAGCTATAAAGCACCATAACTCCTAGACCACCGCGGCGGGTGAGCATTTGAAAACAATCGCGTTTCGCAGGCGAACGCTTTCGAAACGCGGGCACTATTTTTGTGACGCGCATAACTTCGCGCCGCGTCACAACAGCGTCGTATGCTTTTCAAAGGTATGAAGACGACAGTCAGTCAGTCAATGAACTTTATTTATAAATTGTCCCGAGGAGCCGATTCTCCTCAAGAGGGACGGTCGGCTGCGGGCCGCACCCACGTGGGGACAGGAAGAGCGAGCCCTCTGGACATTTGGACCTCCCGGTCCGAGCTGGTGATGGCCGTCCTCCAGGCGGCTTCTGTGCTGAGGGGCTCGCCATCGCGCAGCGCCGTGCAATGCCAGAGCGTGTGGGGTAACATGCATCGTCTCTCGTCGCAATGAGGGCAGTGCGGCTTTATGCTGTCAATAAACTTGCTGCAAACTAAAGGCGACCGATAAGTACCCGTATGCAGCATTCTTAAAGTGACTGACTGGGCCCTAGAGAGTTGCGGGTGCGGGAGCGGAAAGCTACGCCTGGCCAATTGATAGTGTTTGCAAATTTCATTAAAGGTGAGGAGCGAATCAAGCTGCCGTATGCCATCCCCAAAATTAGATGCCGATTGCCCGTCACGGTGGGACAGTACGCGTGCGCGGGCATGGGCAAGCTCATTGGCATTTGGGATAATAGGGTGGACATCCTTGCCCATGTGGGCCGGAAACCAGGTGGTGTTGCCGTCGATTTCTGTGAAATGTTGTTTTTTGGTAAGAGTATGGGCAGCCTGCTCACAAAGTGACCCGGTCATGGACGCTCGTGCTGCAGCCCGAGAATCAGTGAAAATGCGCGTGCGCATGGGAATCGCCACGGCCAGTGCTAGCAACCTGCTCTGCCGTGGCCGGCGTGGTATCTCGAAGAGATGCTTTAGCGGCGTGGTATCTCGAAGAGAAGAGTTTACCGTGAAGGTCAGTGAACACAGCCAGGAAATTGGCTGTGCCGGGATACTGTGCTACGTCAATGAACGCCACAAGTTCAGGGGTGGCAGCGGCGGAACTGAGGAGCGACCTAGCCCTAGCGGCCCGGCGTCCGACAGAGTGGGTGGACAGAACGTTTCTAGGAATTGGTGAGACCATAATCTGCTCTCTCAATTTGGGTGGAAGTTGTATCTTTTTGTCTGCTAACATAGTTGGTTCGCAGCCCAGAAACTCCAGGATGCGCCTCTCAGCTTTGGAAGAGGACAGTCGTGCAGCTTGTGCTGTTTGTTGCGCTTCTGCAATCTCATTAAATGTATTATGCATTCCAAGAGCCTTGAGCTTTTCCTCGTTAGTGTTGTACGACAACGCTGAGAAGCACGCGCGACACGCCTTCAAAGGGGGTGAATGTAAAGATGAAACAGTTGGCTTTCAACAGAAGCGTTAACGCGATATACGAATTCTGAAAAGCGTGCACGTTTCAACGTTTGTATCTGTGAGAACGCGAGCGAAGAGGGCTGCACAGTTTTATACGAAGATGCGTAGCCCTCGCAAAGCGGTGGGGCAGCGTACGTAACGACCTCGCCGGGGAGATATCACGATCTGGCCGTATAAGACCAGTCCCTGCCCATGCAGAATTTATTCGAGGGAAAGAGCAAGGTACTGTTGGTTCCTCGAAGCCGATATAAACGCGGGCGCTCGCGGTTTGCGGAGAAACAAGACAAATTTTCGACAGCCATGTCCGCATACCAGCACGCGCACGAAACCAGCTCTCACTGAAGTTATCACCGAGTCTGCGTAATGCACTCAAACAGACGACACAGCCACACACACAGCAAGCGTGACTATAGACAAACAAAACAGGCCTGTCGACACAATCTGTATAGGCTGGCAACCTTATCGCGACGGTTTAGTGGATAACAGGATCACAAGCGAAACTATACGGGTCCTTTTAGAGCCACGAATGTTCCCACGCTCCCTCTGACCGCCAACCGTTCTGTTGAGAAGAGGTCGTTGTCCATTAGAAGGAAGATATCGCCGTGCCAGTATACCTACGCCATACGAGTTGACATATGAATGCTGCCGCGGGACAATGCGAGAACGAAGCTCAAGCATTAGCCAGACAAGCACGCGCCAACGTTGCCTGGGCTCCGCCCTTATCTATATGTTTCATCTATCAAAAGGAACAAGCCCCCACATCTCTCAGCGTTATCTGTAAACCGACAGCGGGAAATAGCGATTAATCCTCGACGCATCCAGGGTCACCGAGAGTGCGGCGCATCGCTTGTCATCTGGAATGCGTGCTCAGTGGAAACAATTGTCTCACCGTGCATTGTATATCTTAATCCACCACGGTGGTCTACTGGTTAAGGTGCTCGACTAGTGACCCGAAGCTCGCAAGTTTGAATCCCGGCGGCCGCATTTAGTTGGAGGCAAAATGCTAGAGGCCGTGTGCTGTGCGATGTCCAGCGCACTTTAAAGAACATCAGATGGCCAAAGTTTCCGGAGCCCTCCACTAAGGCGTCCCTCGACCATATCGTGGTTTTGGGACGTGAAACCCCAACCATTATGTTAACATCAGAAACACAGCATACTGTCAAACGAGCGTGCACCAACGTTGTCTGGGCTCCGTCCTTATCTACATGTTTCACCTGAACGAATATAAAAAACCCCCACATCTCTCAAGAGTTATCTGTAACCGACAGCGGGAATTGTGCTAGCAATTAATCCTCGACGCATCAAGGGTCACTTCAGAGTGCGGCACATCGCTTGCAATCAAAAATGGGTGCTCAGTTGAAACAATTGTCCCACCGTGGACTCCGTATCTTCGAGGTCACTTCGATATGGCAAAGCAAAAGTTGTATCCAAGCGCTTCGAACAGAGACAATGAAAAGGGAGAATCAACAGATAAATATCGTGCGAGCTTTAGGGCGCGTGGTCGCTAGACAACATCTCGCCATATTTGTGGGCCAGCATAACGCGATACACTCAAGTCTACCAGAACGAAAGAAGGGGGAATTTTTGCGAGGGTTTCGTTTCTCTGTCAGAATATGAATCCGACAGAAACCAATAAGAATCCATATGAATCCATATAAATCCAACAGACAGTTACGCGAAGGAAAACATAGGAGACATTAATTCTTATCTTAACCGTAGCGTAGAAATTACTACACCACAGTTAAAAGATGACAATTAATGTCCTCTGTGCGCTGTCTGCTGGATTCACATGGTTGTATCAAATATACCAACATGTTGATCAACTATGTGAGCACTCACAGTCGACTAAGCGTATATCGCTGGGGCTTTTCTTTCTTTATTTTTTTTTTTTGCTTACTACACTGCTTTTTCTAGGAAAGGACGACAAGGCCCTGTCTGTCAGAATACAATACACGTACGGAACTTCAGTAGTCAGACCCATCCATTCCCCAAGAAGCCGAAAAGCTGTCCCGAACGATTGCACCAAGAACAAACCTCGTCTGTTGGATGGGCTGAGAACAGCACCTGCCTGTGCGCCAGCGTGGGGTTATTTAAGACGGGGAGTGTCAAATCCCCGCCCGGTACATTTCGCAACGTGATGGGGGCCGACGAACACTTGCTGTGGTCGTGAACAAGCTACTGTACCCTTAAAAAAAATTGAAATTCTTCGCGAGAATCTATAGCAAGACCTTCCGCATTCATGCCTGCGGAACCTCGAGTTTCCATTAGTGTTCAACAGAACGCTAAAGAAAGCCCGAAGTTTTTACCTTTACATTCCCAAGATACTTAGTCTTGCCAGGTTCGAAAAACAACCAAAGAGGCTAAAACAAAACTCTTCGAGAACAACATACCTCTGCTGAAACAGCGAGAGACGCTCAGGCTGGGAAATTGAAATTTATCTCGAAATGATTCTTGAAACGTATCAACAAAGAGATCAATCATATCAAATTCGATTACCGGTCTCGATTGCCAGGCTGAACACGCCTGCAGTTATACTCTCGTACACAGTGTCATCTCGGTCTCTTACGCGTCATCGAAACCGGCTCGTCAATACAGCGAAGCTACTCCAACAATCAGATGCGAGCTGGACGCGCCAATATCAAATTTTTTATTTGCTCCGGGAAATACTTTCACGACGGCGAAAAGGGGAAGGAAAAATAACAACAACAACAACAACAACAACAACAACAAATAAAAGAAAACAAGACAAGACAGCGGCCATGGTCAGGTTCGCAGATAAATAAAATGAAAAGGCCCGGTTGGTCTTGCCTGTCATTTACATTTACGGGTATAGTGATCAGCCAGCAGCGGCGACTGGACAATCAATTGCCCAATCTCTGTCGGCCATGTAGGCGTTTGAAACTGACAACCGGAAAACGACGGCCATTAATCCTTCGAGCCTCCGCGGATACGGTCAAAACCGCGAGAGGCACCACTTTCCCCTCTTGGGCAAGATCTTCCGAGATTGCCTCTTTCTCGATAAAGAAGAAACGAAGCAAAGAAAGAGTCACGCGGTCGCATTGAGAGTCGTCTCTGCCACCTAGATGGTCGCCACTTCGTCTCCCTCCACGGAAAAGACGGGAAACGCCCAACAGCCATTCCGCTCACGACCATCATCGGTCTAAGAGACAAAGTTCGTTGCGTGCGGTAGGAGCCCCACGCACGCACAACCGTAAGTGCACACACACACACACACACACACACACACACACACACACACACACACACACACACACACACACACACACACACACACACACACACACACACACACACACACACACACACACACACACACACACACACACACACACACACACAAGTTGGCACACGGTGTATCTACCACCCGCCGAAAGATACAAAACAACGGACGAAGAGGGGCGTTCAGGCAACGCGGCAAGTTCTCACACACCGCTGAAAGCGAAGAGGCACGTCGCCAGGGGACCCTTCCCTTTCTCTTTCTATCTTCGCCTCCTGCCAAAACATCGGCTTTTTTCGACGCCGACGGAGGATGTGCGCCAATACAACCCCCGCGGGCGGGGAGGCGTAGTGTGCGTTGTGCTCTTCGCTACGCACGTTAACGCTCGTTTTCGCCACCTACCACTCGGACACGCTCGAGACTCTTAAACGAAGAACAAAAACACAAAGAACGCGGTTTCCGCAAGCAAGTGATCGAAGGATGCGGAGAGAAGAGCAAGAGAAGATCAGACGGAAGAACGGGACGAGGCACGCATACTACGCATCCAGTCGTCTCGAGCTGCAATTCGCGCCGCTGGCCACCATATCGCCATGGGAACGTTAGCGGCAATGAGAAGATTGGCGGTGGGGCTAGTCGAGATGCCGTAATCGAGCTTCTCAACCACTGGTCTTTCTTTTAGCGAATGTATTTGAGGGGAGGTCGGTGCCTATGTCTGGCGCTGGCTTACGTGATGGTTTTCGTCGTAAGGTAGTGGACAATCGCAAAACCAGACAAATAAGCCACGTGCAAACATTTACATACTCAGTATCGCGACATAAGTGTTCGTGCAACAGGAGAGTTCATACAAAAATATTTATAGAACCTAAATGTTTACACAGCAGATATTCCGCACTCTAAGTACGTACAACAGTCCCGCACGCACACGCAAGGGCTATATTAACATGAAAATACACCACGGATCATGTACAAGGACGGGTGATTTACCTAATGGAAACGTATAGGGCGAAATACTTTGCGGCGGCGGTGTGCATCTCTGAAAGTATGGCAAGCTTCTTGTTAGCTTCCGCACATGTTTTCTCTGTGTATGTTGTCTCACCTAATGTAACCGTCGCCCGCCTTGGTTTTTCTCTCCCTTTTGCGAGAAAAACTACCTGCGCATGCCGATCTTTCTCATCGCTTTAGTCAACAGTAATGGGCGAGAGTACGCGCTACATAACCAGCACCGATACGTGTTAATACAAACGGTAAGAGAGTGAAGTGACCTGTGCGTTCACAATTACACACGTTTGTACGAATGCATACTGCGTGCACACGTCCGGCGACGATTGACTGGCCTTGGCGGTGCCGCAAGAAACGTCTAAACACAAGGTCATTCGCCCTGGGGGAAGATGAAAATCTCCGATGCCGGCACTGCGTCCTTTGATAGCTTACCCCCGCATAACGGCCAATAAGACCTAACACCCGAGAGCAATTATTGTCATCCAGCACAAGTATAGTACGACCGGTGCGCACTGCCCTTGTATATATTATCGCAGGGAAATGGCTGACGCGCTACTGGCCCGAGGCTTTCTTAACTCCGAACAAGACGACAGTTTCATTTGTGTATTGTTTGCTAGCTAAGACGCCTGGATCACAACACAGCGACTATTCGCAATGCCCATAGACTGTCGCGCCGCCAAGCGGAATTCAGGAGCGTCCTCTCGAGGAGGGTTAGTAGACGATAAAATGGCAGCACTACGCAGTCGCTCCCTTGCTCGGCTGTGCTAACCTCAGTGTTAACGCGTTGGCAAGGAAGGAACACTACGACTTTGCATGTTCCCTGCATCAGTGAACAAACCGGGCCCTCCGTGACATGAGAAATCTGATTCGTTCTTGCGAGACGCGAAGTTTTCGTGAAAATACGTGGCAACTCGCGCTTTCAATGCTAGCCCACAGCGTACGCATACTATCAGCTTCGCGAGACTTTCTGTAGCCACGTAGGTTAGTTAAATGTTATCGTCTGACATATTCAGTTGAATATCACCCTGTTGTTTCTTGTAGAGCATGAATCCCATAACACTGTACGCGGGAGGTCGCGCGGGCTCGCGATGTGCTCTTGTAAAACTCAGCGATCTCAAGTTCTCGATACATTAAAATAGGGCCTCTATCCTTTGCAAGCAAAGCGTTGTTACTAATCGTGCGAGCGACGTTTCAATCATTCGAGGACGCGTCTGCTCCACGCCTTTCGTGGAGCGAACGCTTTCAACACCGTCCTTCGCCAGGGTGTTGGTTTCATAGCCAGCGCTGCGCCGTTTGTTTTTGTACGTTTGTTGATAAGTGGCAGCACACTGCAAGCGATTTGCTCGTTGACCGATTCGAGAGCATAATGTTATTCGCGCCCAGACGTCTCTCTAATTGTAAACGTGGTGACGCGGAGTGGTCGCAGTCGTTCGGCGGAGGAATTTCTTCGGATTGCTTTCAGCAGTGATGTTGAAAGAAACCATCTTGACGACGAGGATTTTTCGCTGGATATTGAAGACTGTGAAAGCACCGAGAGTGACAGCTGTGACAGCGACGATGAACGATCAGCTGAACTCACGAGGAGCGAGTTGCACTTCACGTCCCCTCGTGCGTTAATGTTCTTTCACGCTCGTAAGTCACTTTGGTTGTATTTAATGTGTAATATCCTTGAGCGAGATCAGAATAAAAGCATAGTTCCTCTTGTGCGTTGCATGTATCACAATTATTGTGGATATTATGGAACGCCGCATGCCGCCAACACGCTCGAGCTCGACTAGCGAAGCGAAATGGTTAGAGCGATGGAACGTGCAGTCACGGCCACAATCCAAGCCTCTCGGCTAACTTCGACGTTGCGAAAAGCATACGTGTGCATTCTTTTCGATATTCATGTTTGGATCGGGCTGATCGAATCCGTAACATGCAGTGAAGTGAATTGCACACGGCTAGAGTCTCAGCATGGCTGTGACACAAGCGCTACTGAATGAGATGTTAAATGCTCGTGTTCCGTTGAAGACGTAATACCGCGTTCCCGACTGCACAAGTAATGACGACGGCGTATTATGTTTGCAAACCATAACCACGTTAAACGTGCGGTCCCGTGCTGCAGCGATGACGCTACTCGCTGGCGGCCTACTACTGCGGCAAATCCGTCAGGCAGGCTCGGTACGTACTACCTCGGTGTGCCGTTCAGCTCATACGTCAATTTTAGTTCATGCAGTTTTATGTAGCACGCACAGGATTTCGCAAAGAATCGTTATGCACGGTAACGGAGCTGAAATATAACCTTTCACACCGCAGCAAATAATTAGGTGGGGGGGGGGGGGGTACTTTGCACTTTCCATAGTTTGGGAAAGAATTTTAGTCTCATATCCAATTCAGCGCGGCTCATGAATTCATCCGGTGAAAGTGGCACGGGCCGTACGTCCGCACGTGCTATCTGTTCCTATGCTAACACACGGGTTGACCCTCCTCCTGGCGCCATCTTGAAAAGCACGGCGCGCCACCTATAGTTCGTGGGCATTGCGAATAAGATTACACGTCTTCGCACTTACCTACGACGTCGCTTGACATGCGATATCGACGTCCCGATGTATTCAAAACAACTTCCCGCTAAATACAGGTCTCCGCAACCGCTTGCCCCGCGCCACAAATTCTAGTAGCTGTATCCATTAAAATGTGGTATATAACCCATTTGACTAACGATAATTTGATATGTAGTAGCGCCGTAAGAACGAGGCAGAATGAAGAACACCAATGGCTCTTCTGTCCACATCATAGCATACAGCCTTGTCACTGTGCTAGTAGGTATCGAATTAGCGATGACCGAGCTGCGAATGTATTATATTCGACAACCTAAAATAGAGAGAACAAACGGGCTCGCGTTGAAATGCTGCATAAATAAACATCACACAATCTTTGAACAGTTCGCGCGGGGCCTGCGTTTCAAGCATATAGAAGTAGCCGATAGTTGCGCCTCTTGCACTGCCATGGCGATGCGGCCGAAGAATCTCACCTATTCGGCGAGCGCCTTTTCTCCTCATCTATAGTAACGAAGGCAGTCAAGGTTCAGCTTACCTGCAAAGAGAGAGAGGGGAAGAAAGTGTAAGGGTACAGCGCCATGAGAAAGCTTACGCCACAAATAAGCAAACAATAACGAACAGTATAATGATAAAAAGTGTCAGCATAACGGTTTCGGGGTGTAAAGGTTACATGTTACGCGGAAATTTCGCAAAAATTTTCCCAATCACTTCATTTTCTGAATGCATGCAGCGCCGTGTAGCAGCACATGCATCTAGTTTAATACACATCATTCGCTAAAGAAATCATAGTGATAAAACAGCTCAGCGAAAACACTTGAACACCATAATGGCTATAGATCCCAACTCTGGGACCAACGTTTTCACGCTTCAACAAATGATTGATAACGCCAAGGACAAGGTAGTCGCCAATACAAAAGATTGAAACAGACCACTAAGTGAACTTATGTAATTACTTCACCTAGGTCAAAATGATGCTACAAAAACGGACATCATCGCATATAAGCATGGGAGATATATTTCATGCTTGTATATAAAAAAAATTCAGCACTCAAGTCTGAATTACCATTCCCCACGCCGAACAGCACACAAACAAGATACGTCACTAATATCATTACGCATAAACTGAAGCAAAATCAAGGACAATGTCCACGCTCGCCGGTCGTACAGTTCGACCTGTCGACATCGGTTGCCCATAACGATCGGAAACATGCGCGGCCCAGCAACTCGACACGGGCCTGCGAAATATCAGCTTCAGAGCAACAGGACCACGTTTTCCTCCGAGCTGTTCCTTCTTCCCTAATCTCCCTTCAATTATCAGTCATCGCGAGGAAAAGTGGGAGGTATATAAGCCGCCACAGAGGCACCCGGACTGCTGGGAAACGGGCGTAGCGAATCCCTATATGCACCCGAAGCGCAGCGGAGAGGCGCGGGCTCCTCGCAACGCAACTGGAGAACTTCCCTAAACGAAGCACGTGCAATGTCTGAGGGACGCACGAGTGAGCACCGGCGTTACGTTTGCTTCCTTCCCACGTGTTCCCGTTGGGGAGTGAGAGCAACGACAGGCATATTCCCAGTCATCTCACTACCTATGCTCTTTCTCTCAAAGCTCCATCGGGAAAGCAGCTTCCCCTACTCCATAATCTCCCTTCAATTATCGGCCTTCGAAGGGGAGAAATGAAGATAAGCTCCACGCTCGGCGTCACTTCGCGATGTCCCTCTCACTCTGCCAATCGTCACGACTCCCCAAAATAACCCGGAGCGTTTGTACACACTCCTCGGCAGCAGCTCTTCGCGGATGTAACGGGATAGCGTCCCCAAATGCCGAAAATGGGTAGCAAGCGCCGGACGCGTGATGCCGAGTGTTATATCTGGTGCCTGTTCACGCTTTTTTCCCCACCGGGGAAGCGCAGCGTCGAGCATTCCCACCCCAGCGAATCCTCAGCCTTTTCTTTCCTCTTCCCTGCGCGATCCATTGGAAGCGCGTTGGAAACGAAGAGGAAGAAACACAGAAACATCCCGAATCTGCAGCGACCTCCGCGTGAGGGCACTGTGATACGTCCTTCTCGCAAACTGCAACCCATTTTCGGGAGACCACGCGCACCCTAACGCTACAAAAGGAAAAAAAAAAAGGAAGACGCAAACGTTTACGGTCGTAGTCGTACCGTGAACGTGACACACACCCGACCGCCCCGGGTGTCATATTCGTCCCTTATCACGCTCTCACAGGCGCGGCGATGTGAACAAGCACACGCCGCAAGGCGAGACCGGGGCCAATACGGTTAGGCCGCGCGTTCCAGCCTTCCGTGCGCCATATGCTCGCTCGGCGCGCTGCACCGTTATCTCTGCAACTGTGACCTCGCAGAATCACAACATCTATAACACTGGTCGGCAGAACAGTGCAAACGCACTGTTTTCAAGCTCAAGCCGGTCAAACTGGGCATTAAGTGAAGTACACTTGTAAATAAATCGGTCCTTGATGCTTCCAAACTAGGAAGCGTGTTTATGGAAAGTCGATTCCAGCAATATACTATGTCTAGAACAAAATGCAGACACCAATAATCAGGTCTCCTAAGACATGCGGCACCGGAAACGGGTGGAGAGAGTGAGTGCACACTTGCTTAACGCTACCCCCCCTCCCCTCCCACTGCTTCACTGACGCATCTTCAATTCGAAGCACGCAGCTGCTTTCGATCAAGGCGCGACCAAAACGAGTTCCACGCACGCGGCGGCTACAGGGTGCCGCTCGACGGAGACGCAGAGTCAGCGTTCCAAAGAAGCCAGCTGGAAGAGACAGCATGGAGAGTTGATCGTCAACGCCTGTCGTCATGCCGACGAAGCCAGGAGAAGAACAAGGACACGTTTTTCGTTAAAGAAAAAAAAAAAGAAGATACACAAGATGCGCGAGTGATAGATGAGAACAATGTTAGCATCCCGTGGTTGAGCCATTACGCTGCCAAATAGATGAATCACGTCCACATAGTTACAGCGCAAACAAACGCGGACAGAAGAGAAGACACGACATGAACAACCAACTCGCCCAAACAATCGCACTCTTAAGATGAATCACTGACCTTAGGATACGACGGGGCAATGCCACTAACAGAGTGCCAAGATTTCGAGGATTTCGATGCGGACACCGCGCTTTAAGGTCAAGCGCATGCCAAAGAGAGCTGCCATATACGTCAGAACAGCCATTTATAACCTCTCAGATTGGTGCTTTCTGGTGATTCATTAAATATATTGTATATGTACTTCGTTTTCTTGCGAAATCCTGACAGATCCCGTTTTCCTTTGCATCGCCGAATATCCTGCAACGTCGTTGTTAAACAAAGAACAGTTTGTACGAATGGAAAACACAAAAGTGGCAGATTACATGCTTGTGTCACTTTGATATTACTGTCTATATATTTTCACGACGTAAGAAACACAAGACCGGAAAGCACTTAATCAAGGGGAACAGGTAATAATATAATATCTGGGGTTTTGCATGCCAAAACCACGATACGATTATGAGGCAAACCGTAGAGGAGGGCTCCGTAAATTTCGACCATCTCGTGTTCTTTACCGTGTGCTGACATCGCAAAGGTTATTGGCCTCTAGCACTGCGCCTCCGGGATAGAACTCGCGACTTTTGGGTGAGCGGCCGAGCACCGTAACCAATGCACCACCCCGGCGGACCAACGGGAGCGAGAAAATGGCAAGGCGTTTGCTGTAATTAGCGGCGTAGTTGTTTCCGTTGCTACGCTTCCCTGAAATGCCGGTATATATTATTATCGTTACCTTCAGCAACAAACTACAGACGCTGCAATTCCATAATACTGCTGACCCAGCACCTGAGTGGATGCCATGCCTTCAGACACAACAATGAGCATTTCATTAATATCGCCATCTCTCTCTTACTCACTCTCTTCATTCGTGGTTGGTAAAGCACGTAGTGGTGATTTTATGACGAGAAAGTTTCGGCCTCTTTCTATTGATTGCGTTTCTTAGATTCTGCGGTGCAAGGACGTTTCAAGCGCATCGAGGTTGATCGCACTGCATTGTCGCAGCCGTGCCGTCGCAACCACTCGCTATTGTTCTAGCACAGGCCTTATATTCCGCGGTGTATGTATACCGTCTCCGAATGCTATAAATAGCGCAACTGCGCAGGTTGAAGCTATGGAGTGCACGTTAGAGACAGGAAGGTTAGGTTACTGTTGTTGTTGAAACAGCAGATACCACGCTGATTATCCTTAGAAATAAAGGGGGAGGGGGGGGGCAGAAAATAAGCGACGATTAACAAGCAGCAAGACATACAAGGATCGCGAATTGGGCAAGTTGGTAACTGTAGATTTTCAACACCGTCACCGTGGACAGGAACAAGCAAAAGAAAACCGGCCGCCTCTTCAATATAGCCACTTCTTTCAGCAGCCGCACCAGCGGTACGAAAAAGTATTTTAATTATCATTCATTCATTCCGTCATAATAACTGTTAGGTTTTACGTCCCGTAACCACTCTATGCTTATGAGGGACGCCGTGGTGGAGGGCTCCGGAAATTTCGACTACCTCGGGTTCTTTAGCGTGCACGTAAATCTAAGCACACACGGGGCATAGCACAGCTCTGTAGCATTTAGCCTCCATCGAAATCCGGCAGCCGCGGCCGGGATTCGATCCCGCGACCTTCGGGTCGCCAGCCAAGCACCACAACCACTACACCACCGCGATGGGTTTCATTCATTCATTCATTCATTCATTCATTCATTCATTCATTCATTCATTCATTCATTCATTTTGGTTCCCATCGACATTCATTCTCTCTACCAATTTTTACAAGTATCAGATAGCGCTATCTGCATTCACAGGCCACCTTCGCAGCTGTCGTATACGCCTCGCGCGTTATGAACGACTCCCACGGGGAATGGGTGAGCGAGCGGTCGCCGCTCTGGCGCTATTCATAATTTTCCAAATGCATTTACGAGGCACGCATAAAAAAAAGAGAGAAGGAGAGAAAAACAATGAAAACGGGGGTCACGACAAACGATCACGAATCGGGTTGAGCAATGGCGCTCAAGCGATTCAAGTTGCGGGAGCGGGGGCGATTGAAGACCGCCCATCCAGCGTGTGTTATTCCCAACCACCGATATTATTTTTTTCTTTCGCGTAACAGCTTGGTCTCGAACACTGATCGATCTAAGAAAGACTGGTACCACATATGCCTTGAAGAGCATGTGCAGGAAATGCATGGAAGGTCAGAGTGATAGACAACTTTATAGAAGGTAGAAATTCAAAGGAAGATGGAACCTTGAAGAGGTGCAAATTTATAGACAACTTTATACAACTTTATTACAGCTTTCTAGAGTATTCCAGGCTGGTTTGTTCATGGGCTTTAACGTCCCAAAGCGACTCGGGTTACGAAAGACACCGTAGAGGGCTCCAGGTCTTTTCAACCACCTGATCTTCCCCTGACATATTGCCTCATTACGAAACAGGAATCATTTATGAAAGCGTCATCAAAAAAAGAAAATACTACCATGACAACGGAAGAACTCGCAGTTGGAAGTTAATGCGAAAACAAGCGACGTCGGAACAAGTGACGAAAGCCTTGAGAGCGAATTTCGCCGACTTCTTCAGAGCGCGCGCTCATATTAACCAGCACGCGCGAGCAAGCCTCATTTGCATAACTAGTTAGGTTCGCAGATAATTTCTCTTTTTCTCTTTGTTCGCGGTCCAGGATAGAGGCAGGACAACCTTGTTGGGATTCGATCGGCACTTCGCGTGCAGAGATTTACGGCCTGTCCACACACGCGTTGAACGTCCCGTAATTAAGCACGATGCCGAATTGCCCCGTTGGCTAATCTTAAAACGTTCGCCTTGGGAAAAAGGCCGCCGAAGGCCGCCGCTGCAACTTCAGGGGCCAGCTATATTAGCGACAGCGCACAAAAGGAGCGCCAAGCTATATCTGTAAGTTGTTTGGCCTGGGAACAACAAGCCATGCACGCTGTCGTCGAGAGATATGGAAACCGATATATAGGCTGCGTCTCTGTTTGTCGCAGGGAAATCAGTACAGCGTGGAAAAGAGAACCAACGAGGAAGAGATGAGAATGTGAAGCTACAAGGACATAAAATGACGCAACCACGGATCTTACTCTGTGGATTGCATTTTTGTGGTTACTAGGATAGCGCAAAGAAGCAGGATACAAGAACGGCACACGAAGTAGTTACTACGACAGCACCGTGCGCGCGTTTTCGTGTGTTTTTCTTGTGTCCCGGACGAAAGGAGAGGAACTTTTTTTCGAGAGGCTCGTTTCTTTGTTAGATACAACCAAGCGAACCGAACAGTCAGGCGAAGGAAAGCATAAGAGACATTGTTTGTTGTATTTAACTGCAGAGTAGTAATTATGACGTAAATTGAAATGAAGTAAAGTGGATGAAAAAACACCCTTTCCGTCGGTGAACTGGCGGTCGTAAAATTTACGGCGGCTCGCTATGTAAAACAGACACACGACCATGGGCCGTTCAGTCCCTTCACAGTTGCGGCAAGCAATCAAGGTTCCCGTGAGACCACGCACGATGCAAACTGAAGTAGCACGGGAAAGATGCGCCATCACTTATTCAACGGCACTGTGTACTCGTGCAAGGGATGAACAACGTGTACCATCAATCAACGTCCCGCAAGTCATACGCAGGGACTGGTGTACGGCAGCGCCACCGCGGATATCCCGCGTACTACGCTTCTCTCCGCGATTCCACCACGACCTTAAAATGACACAATAAGCCAGGAAAGCACTGCAGAAGGACGCAGACCACAGCTGCCTTGCAACGCGGAATGTTTTATTCATATGCTGTAGCCCAGTGACATCTCCATAAGTCCCAAGCAGTTAAAAACGGACACATTCCGATCACAATTAGTGTGGCACACGCAACGTGCTTTGGTTTCCCGAAGAACGGTAAGGAGCGTCGACTTCCTTATATCTATATACGCAAGGTCTCCAGTTCGAATCTCAGGTCCAAGCGACTCTAGAGATTTGCTATGCTCGTAGTGGCGTGCCTGGAATCGGATCATTCTTTGAACGCGTAATATGTAATAATTTATTATTTTAGTTTTCGGTCGGCGGCGCTCATTCGCAAAAATTGCTACACGACTTCTTTTGAGTATCGTTCCATTCCGTATAGCACCTGTTGAGACACGACTGAATGTCGTATGTATCTTTTTTTGTGATTGTATGCGTACGTACTCCCGGGAATAAAAGTTTTCAGGACACAAGCTGCACGCGTAAGATGTAAATTTTTCCTCCATTAAAGTAGGGCGCTTCTGAGTTCACTGAAAAATGCGCAGGTCGCACAACCTACTAGTAATTCGGAAACTTTTAATTATGGTTTCTGACTGTACAAGCGCGAGTTAGCCTTTTCGCAAGTCTTATGAACTGGGCACTTTCGTACCCCGATAGTATGCATGCCATACTTTTTATATCGCGTGCAGTTCATAGAGAGCTTTGAATTCACACTAACCAAATGAATACGGGGACGCATGCTCCACAGTAGACCCATGGCGTTCTGTCTGAGTTGTTCTTGCTTTTATTTGTAATTTATTTGTCTGTGCTTTTATTTGTAACACCCTGCGGCCTGCAATCCCCAACGCCAGGGGCACTACTAATCTAAACCTCTCTCCTATTTCTCTTTCCGGTGGTAACCCTTCAGATCCGGTTGCATATACAAGGCACCCAGCATACGTTATAAAGGGGTGCGCAACCGCACAACGAGGCTTGCTCTGCGGCTGGCTCGCTCGGCTTCACGCAAACGCATGCGCGCGCATCCTTACATCAACCCGTCGCCAACGGAACGAGGGCACACCATATATCCCATTGTTTCACTTCGCCGATCATGCTCATATGCTAATACGCGATGCGATTGCCCACGTGACGACGACGAGATGAGGTCTTCTTTCTCCCACGTGAACACACATGCACGCACACCACAAGCGAGGAGGCGTGCCGCCCTTGTGCGAGAGCGTGTTTCCTGCGAAGATGAGATTCACGTGCTGTATAGAACATGTATTACGCAATGGTTTGCTGCTGCGCATAGGCGTGAGTAGGGTTTTCCAGTAGGGGGAGGGGGGGCATGTTTCGCCACAGCCTTCCCCCCCCTCAACCCGTTGGTCGAGTCCCATGAAAAAGGTGCTCCGCGATGGATTCAAAAATGAAAATGAAGCGACGAAGTGCTGCTCATAACGGCCTGTCATTGGTCCCCGGCCTTCAGGGGTAAACAAGGGTAGTAAGCAGTTTCTTTAATATTATATCAGTGGTCCTCGGCCTTCATTGTCGTAAGAAAACATGCGCAGCCAAAATCACGCGCATTAAAAATGACAAATGACGTGAAAGGTTCGACTAGATAAAGGGGTGGAGTAGTACTGGCGACCCCCTTTAGATGATTAAGGGAGGGACCCCCCCTACCCCCGCGCGCACGCCTATGCTGCTGAATCTGAGCGGATATGTTAGCGCGCGCCGCGTAGCGGTATACGTTATAATCAATTCGAACGAACCATAACGCAAGAGAACTGCGGCTCTTTGCGCGGCGCATATATTGTATTGCGTGCACACGTGTTATATGGTACGATAGGTTACAATGTCGTCCTGAAACAAGCAGTTACGCCATATCGTAGTGAACGTTTACACCGGGGCAAGTCGAAGGGTCAGGGAATGTTTGCGCAAGCGAAAGCATGTTTCGCGCCCTCACCCCTCCTTGAGAAACGGCGATAGCCGCCGAAGAGTTCACAGGTTACAGTGAATGCTATAACGATATGGTAATGTCATGCCACCTTGTTAAACTCCCGAGTTTCGATATGTAACGTACATGTGTACATGGCCCACGATATTTATCTCAATGGCTTCGCGCTGCCGAAAGCCCGTTTGACTGCTTCGAGGGGCAGGAAGATCGTGAGATTAGTGAAATCGAGTCTGCGTCTGTAGCTGCGGGAGGTATTACACGTGCGGGATTAAGGTCAACGGATGTGCACGTGAAAGCGATAAGCTGTACGTACGGCCCCTACTGGCTAGAGGAATGCCGAAGCGAAGGTGGGTTGTTATGCATGCGCTGACTGCCCATTTTTGTTAACCAGGCATTCTTCTTTATTATTTCCTAGCTTATTTGCATTTGCTTCATCGATGCTTGACACCGTAGTATACAATGAAGCCTCCTCCATGGCATAACTGTAAGAAACTCCCCCTTTTTCGGGTGTTTCAGCACACCAAAAAGCCCTAGCAGAGATGCATCACACTACACTAGCTGGAACGCTCCCGAGGAAGTGAAGATTTAGGTTTTTACGCTTGTCACTGTCATTAATGTTCATAAAGAGAGAAAAAACGGGAAAAAAACGGGGGCTTATTGACTCATTTGCTAGAGGCACAGACGTGCGAACGCATCAATTCATATAAGGGATGTGTGAAATGCAGGGCTCAACCAGGGCCTAAAATGCGAAGATGACGTCAGGATAACTAGTACGGCTAAAACGATGTTCAGCCATTCATGCTTGTTATAGAAAGGGAAGGCACAACAAGAAAACACGGGCATGAAGGACAGGACGATTGCCGACTTCCAACTGATTTATTAGGAAACAATATATGCCATAGTAAATAAACTTCAGGCGCACGTATGTTTACAACGATTAGTACAGGTGGCAAAATGACCAAAAGACCTTTTTTTTTTGTCATGGAGCATTTTCTAATAACTGTTACTCGTTGCCCAGGAGCGCGTTTTAGCCATTTCGTGCTTCTTCGGGCCAAATTGCCCCGCAAGCCTTTCACCATCGAATCTTCTTCTTTTTCCTACAAACAGGTAATGTTCTGCTCTTTGAAGGAAAAGCTGCAGAGCACGGAACACAGCGACGGCAGTCGAATCAGACCGAGAATTCAAGCAGCAGCGAGCAAGGATGGTCTCGTTTGTATTCGCCGAGCGCCGTCGTCTCACAAGATGTCCTTGCCAGACGAAAACGTTCTTCGAATCGATTCGGGCGTCTGCCTGCTGCAACGAGCAGAAGACGTGCCTCGACCGCGAACTCGATTTCGTCGTCTGCTCGGCCGTTCGCGAAGCAAACGAAATCGCCGAGCAGACGATACCATGCGCCGAGCAGGCGTTAAACGAAACGAAGAGCAAATTTAACGGGCAGCGTTTTACTGCTTCATCGGGGCCGATATAGAAGGCATCGACTCTCCTCCCCCCCTCCCCCCCGTCCCGTTTTGCGACTTGAAAAATCCCAGACACGCGCAAGCATCCGTGATACATATCCGCAGTGTTTGAAGCAAGCTGCACAAGGGAACGAAATAGGGTCTCTGTAGTATGCTTAAACGAGAGCCTGTCGAAAGTGTTTCTCAAAAACGTCTCTTTGCCGAAGAACATCCCCAACATCGACGGGGCTCGTGCTCTGTACCGAAGAGCAACGTCCTGCATAAGCTCTAGGCCATTCTGGTCACTTATTTGTCACGATGAAGATACGTCGCGGTGGCCTAGCGACTATGGCGTTATCTCAACGGTAGGCTTTGTAAAATATTTCAAGATTAATTGATGTTCTAGAGCATATTTAGCCTCGAATAACGTTTTATTTGTTAGTTTCATTACATTCCGAGATTCCCTTCTATGGTATGGCCAGGGAGGTCTTTATTTTATTTTATTTCTCTTAGTGCTAACTACTGACCAAATAACTCACCGAGAAACTGCTTCCGAAAGCTTGCTTAACTTCCTATAAAACTCTTCGCATTATAAAAGAGAGATAGAGAGCGAGAAAGAGGAGAAGAGAAAACGAAAGCGGAACTAGACAGTTCCGCATCCGTTCTTTATTTCCCCGGAGGCTGCAGGAAAAGACTGAAATCAATCCTCCAAACCCCCCTCCACCTCTTCAAATAACGAGGGCATCACTTCTATCATGCTTATCGCACTAAAAGAAACAAAAAAAGAAAGAAAAAATATATAAGGAGACAGACATATAGGAGGAAGAAACCCAAGTAGTGCGCAGCTTTCTGCTCACGACACGCAGTTATGAAGGCGGCAGAGGCTAGCTCGCTTCTTCGGAGTTTACGAAAGGGGGGAAAGAAGGGCACTGCAGGAGCAGCGAACGTTTTCTCTCGCAAATCACGTTGGTGGCGCGCGATGCGTGAAGCACGACGCGCTATGTAAAGTCCCTTTCCTCGACTCCACTAATGCATTGGAAAACACGCTGCCTTGGTAGCTTCTCGCGCACAGGCTTACGTCAGCTATCATTAGCGCATTATGTATATATATAATATATATATATATATATATATATATATATATATATATATATATATATATATATATATATATATATCCAGACGTCAACGCTGTTGTGACATCAGCAGGCGAGAGAGAGACAAAAGGCAAAAAATAGGCAGTGAAATTAAAATGACACAACCAATTTGTAGGACGACTAAGGCACCGCAGGAAAGGAACAAGAAAGAAAGAAAGAAAGAAAGAAAGAAAGAAAGAAAGAAAGAAAGAAAGAAAGAAAGAAAGGCAGCAGCCTGTAATTAATTGCGCGACTAAAGCCGGCACCTTCAGAACAGCACACGCATGCAGAGTAAACCCACAAGTGTTCTTTTCAACGCACTCAATACGCGGCGCCTCTTAAAAAGAGAGAATGGCTGTTGCTTGTTTTTGAATGGCGCTGCGAAAACAAACGGAGTGCTCGGCAATTCGGTGCCTCGCTCGAAAGGCTGCTCCTTACAGCTGGCCGGCGTGTTGCAAACTCAAACAAAGCAGTGGAATGATAAATAAAGTCGTGAGAAGCGAATGGATGACGCATAGCGAAAAAGAAAACAAAAGAAGCAAAACAAGAAAAACTAGCCATAGGCTCTCTCTGTGTTTTTCTCTTTTCTCAAAAGCCCATGGATATTAGCACTAAACGTTTCACTATTCGTACCATAGATGGCGTAGCTTTCTTGCGCAGTAGGTTTACCTAAGGTTGTACACATATAATGTCCGTCTCGATGGTACTGTGGCTGGCTACGGTGCTCGGCTGCTGACCCAAAGCTCACCGATTCGATCCCGGCCGCGGCAGTCGCACTTCGATGCAGGCGGAATGTCGGAGGCCCATGTAGTGTGCCACGTCGGTGCACGTTAAAGAATGCCAGATGGCCGAAATTTCCGGCGCCCTCCACCACGGGGTGCCTCATAATCATATCGTGGCTTTGGACGTAGAACCACAGATATTATTATTACTGTACACATATACGGTATTAAACACGTCGTGTCGCTTAAGGGAATGCATAAATACGTGGTATACTCAGAAAATTTCACCACGCTTCGCGCTGCCAGCAGACTTGGCGAGGGTCATAGACTTGTTTGCATCGAACTAGATTAACGACGTGTATACGACTACTCGAGCCGGTGCGCAGCGGGGCGCCCACGCACGATCGATTATTGGAGGAAACGGCGCACCAGCACCCCGGGGGACATTTGTCGGAAGATGCCACTAGTATTGACATTAGTTCGGGGCATGTTGGTATTCAATTTCAGTAACTTCAACACAAGGACATCACTCTGTCCTCGTGTTGTGTCCTGTGATAAATGATGGAATGAGATACTATTACTGCAGTTTGAAGAAGAACAAAGTCAGAACAAACACTCATAATAATATCTGGGCTTTTACACGCCAAAACCACGATACGGTTACATGAGGCACGCCGTAGTGGAGGGCTCCAAGAACTTCGACCACCAGGGCTTCTTTGACGTGCACTGACATCGCACAGTACACGCGTCTCTATAGCATTTAGAGTCCAACGAAATGCGACCGCCGCGGCTGGGATTGAACCCGTGATCGAGTCAGACCGCGAGCGCCGTAACCACTGCAGCACCGAGGCGGACGAAAACAAACACTTGTCGACGGGAAGGCACTCGGATTTTACAGTTGTTTCAATAACTTTTTTTTTTGAGTCGTAATATACTTATTACGATATGTCTGACCGGCTGTATAACTCAAGCAAAAGCCCTGTTGCAGTGAGCAAAACTCCCAACTTCCCTCCTTCACTGTCGTTTTCTTTTTCCCTCACCCGCGAATTTTCTGCGAATCCACGTCATGAGCCAAGGGGACACGCTATTCCATGTTCCGCAATTGCATACTCCAGCACGCAAACTGCGCGCCGGAAACCTTCCGGAGGAGGGGGAACAGGATATCGCGCAACGGCAGGATCGCACGAGACGTCAAAGTATCACTTCAAGCAGAACAGAAAATAAGCTAACGCAGAAGAAAACCTGAACACATCCTATATACACCATGTGCGGGAATAGAGGCGTGATCCGCCGAGGTGATCGTTCGAGGGTTACGCAAGTTCAGCGACGAGCTACGGCTGATTTAACACGGAAACAAGAAAAGTAAATGAAATATAATCAAAACGCGAAAAAGTGGGCGCTTGCCGGAGCGCTGCCGCGGCTTTGAATTGACCTGGCCTGTGGCTTCAAAACTGCCTGTATAGTATACGTCTGTGTGAACGTGCGTCCGTGTGAGTACGCGCTGCCTTCTCTTTAGGCGAAAGCCTTAGATGCCTAATCAAACGCGATAATTGACCGTCGGCGGCGTCAATACGAGTGATGCAAAAAAATCATCCTAACGTGATGACGTCAATTTTTTTCTTTAATTTTGCGGGTGCATATATACACGCACGCATACAAACACACGCACGAACTTCAAGGGTGGTTGAACAACTCCCCCTGCCCCCCCACCCCCTCCCGACGAACAATGTTCCCGGCTACGACCCTGGTACACACACGCAAATAAACAGAAACCAGCAAAACACCAGTCAATGTGACTCTGTTTAGAGGAAAAGTACAATGCCAGCTTTATGCACACCGCGTCTGAAACAAAAGCCTAACTCTGGGAAAAACATGGATCTCACACTCCAAATATTTACACGCGAGAACCGAATCCCGGAAGCACCTGCGGTCGGATCAATGATAGCGTTAGAATGTATCTCAGAAAACACTTGTGGCCCGGAATAATCGGGAGCATAACAATGACGCGGTCGCGCCGAGAGGCAGCACAATGGTGCGACAGCGATAAACGCAATCCTATATAATTAATGACCGCAAACAGCACCGGAACAATGGCCACGAGACTTTTGCACCGGGAAGTGCATGGGCGCGGGAAAACTTCGCGTTATCTTTCGGTGTCGACAAAGATAAGAAATAAAAATGCTTCTGATCTCCGTACACGTGATCACGACCGCGTTATCGATTACGCATACCTTGCTCGACGCGTCAGTAGAGCGATCAAGTACACAGCAGGCGCATTCACTTTCTCGGAACACGCGTATTGCGTATATACTGCACCGGTCAAACCATTGGTGATCGATTTGTCTCACCCGCCGTAATAACATTATCTGGGGTTTCACGTCCCAAAACCACGATATGATTACGAGGGACACCGTAGAGGAAGGCTCCGGAAATGTCGACCATATGGTGTTCTTTAACGTGCACTGACATCGCGCAGTACACGGGCCTCTAGCATTTCACCTCGACAGAAATGCGACCGCCGCGGCCGGGATCGAACCGGCGACCTTCGGGTCAACAGCCGAGCACCGTAACCTCTGATCTATCGTGGCGGATGTCTCACCCGCCGTGGTGGCGCTGCTATAAGCACAAGGTCGAGGGTTCGACTCCCGGCGAAAAGCAGAAGGTCACGCGGTCCCTTATACATAAGACGACTCGAAGACGAAAGCCATTACCTTCATTTTTTTCCTCAATTGATTGTATTGGCTTCCCTATCCCCCCGCCCTCCCGAAAGCTTTCCGCACGATACGTGGTTTCGCACTGCCTCCGGGATCGGAGTCATTGGTTGGAAGCTGTGTGCATCTCAAATATCGGCCCAACTTACAACAAGCGTCGATGTGATGTGATGCCGTCACCATGACGTCGGAAATTATAGCGACCGGTTACGTCACGATGACGTAGTGTGGTGACGTTATAACATGATAGTTTTTTGCATCCCTCGTGTTGACGCCCCCGATGGCGACGGTCATGTTTCGCGATTGACGAGGTACCTTAGGCTTTCGCCTTAAAAAAAAAAAAAAAAGAACCCCCGTGTACTTATATTTAGGCGCGCGTTGAAGAAACATGTGGTCCGTAGTAAGCCACTGTGATTCGCCTCATAATCATGTCGGGGTACCGCCATGTGAAGCCGCAGAAATGATGTTTCTCATAATATGATAACTCTATCTATCATGCCACACAACACGATACATTTCCATGAACGTTTACCTTAAAGCCTACAAATGTACACGGTCAAAAAATGTTGACATACTCTTTACCTCATCTTGCCGCCCCAAAATAATCGTCATTAATACTGCGAACATGCTCATTATTAAGCTGTAAGCGCTGAAGAGAAACAAAAACACGCAACACAGATGATGATGATGATGATTTATGAAGTTTAATGGCACAACCGCCTACACAAGAACCTATAAATAGAGCGCCAGCACGGACGACATTTGTTAAGTTCAGATGCAAGATAACATTTCCAGCGTGCGAGATTTTCTCATAGCGTAAACTTTACAGAAATACCGACTACAGACAAAGCCGCACGACGACGCTTCCCAGAAATTTGCGCGAGTTCCGCTTCCGGCCGCGTTTTGCATCCTGTTACAAGCCGCCGCAATTTTCTTCCGTTTGAGTGACGCGTTCCACAGCCGTGCGAGTTTCCGGCCGCAGAGCAGATATATCGGGCCAACAAACACAACGACTTCTCGGGAATCCAAGCCGCAAGCCGACGCAAGTCAGCCGTCGCCCGTCCGACCGGCTATTGCTCCCGTCAAGGGCAATAAAAGACTCCCCTTAATACGGTCCTGTCTCTTCGAGATAGCCGCACGAGGCTTGAGGGACCGCAGAGGCAGTATAACCATAACACTACACACGAAGAAGACCGAAGGAAGAGCCAGAATGAAAATAGACACCTCGCTGTGTAAGGAGCTGCAGTACATTTATACTTCGTGGCGATCGCTTTAAATGCCCCCTCGATATCTTCCTAATGGTCGATGCCCCCTTAAGCGCGACGACCACGGGAAAGCGGGAACCGTCCCCTCCATTCCTGACCGTCGCTTACATCACGCGAACTCCACCCGACGCACAGTTCTCTGCGGGGTTATCGAAACGCTGCATTCGGAGCCTTTAAACATTTTCGCGAAGTGGCAGTCAAACACTTATATCCCGGCGAGGGAGAGGGCGAATGCACGTGTGCATGTGTGTGTGTGTGAGAGAGAGAGAGAGAGAGAGAGAGAGAGAGAGAGGGAGGGAGGGAGGGAGGGAGGGAGGTAGGGAGGGAGGGAGGGAGGGAGGGAGACGAGAATCCAACGAATGCCAGTATAGAAGCCGGAACAGTAATAGCATAGCTACGTCGTCTATTGCGTCGTTAATTTCGCCGTCTATCAGGTGTGTGCGTCGTAAAACGGATAAACGAAGCTCGTCGGAGGTGCCATAAAACTGCGCGGTTCCGGCTTTTCTCGATATCCACATGCGCCTGGCTTTTTTTTCACCCCCCTCTTTTTTTCTTTTTGCTTATTACGTATAACGCGGGCCACGAAATAAGCGACAAAAGGAGAGTCCCCTGCTGCATTTAGTCGTGGAAGCTGCATTTCTTGACACTTCAGAAGTGTTAATACCCCTAAGTCTCAGTGCACGGGCCTCTATAGCATTTTGTCTCCATCGAAATACGGCCGCCGCGGATAGAGTAAGGGTCATTCAATTTAATAAGTCGGCAGTATCTTTTGCATAGCTTCCTGGTGCCTGATTGTCCTGGCAGCATTGTCATCGGCTGGATTACAATGTCTGCCTATTCGAGTGCCAATTCTAGCAGTTAACATATTCTGGGACCCCGCAATTTAGCTTTTTTAGTTAAGGTTACAAAACTAAAGGAATATGTAGCTGCATAACGCATAAGCACAACGTTTATGCAGACTGAATTTCCGAAAATGAACGCCCCGGAAATGTACGTGTGACTCCGTCACTTCACTATCGTAGAAGGCACGACGAATCAGGCATGCAGGCCCACGCGCGAGGTTACTACACGATATACGAAGACGTCAACGGATGTGGTATATACACGCACTCTGCTAGTCAAGTAAGGCATGCAGCTGCAGCTAAGGTGGAAGAGCCCAAGTGTGTTTTTTTTTCTTCACACCCCTCCCCCACCCCCCAGATCTGCTGTGGGGTGCCTTAGCGACGTCGGACTATTATAGGTATGCGGGGACGAGGGTTCGACTGCTGGTCACAGCGGCAGCATTCCGGTATGTTCAAAATGAAAATAAAGACATACTTGACTTCTTTTTTTCTTTCTTTTGGTGCTGAATGCATGGAGAGTGAATCTGCTTCACGTGATGTACAGTCGTGAACAATACCAGATGGAACACTGAAACTACGTGTTAAAGATCATAGCGGCTAGACAAAATGCTTAAGCGGATAGGTATCTCTCTTGCAGTGAGAGATACCTATCGACAGTGACTCATTGAACTCACCTATCATCATACCTCCCTCTTTCTCTCTATCTCCTTTTTCCCCTTACCCCGTGCGAAGCACCAGGCCAGAAACCAGCTTTCCAGGCAGACCTCTCCTCCCCTTTCTTCATTAAACACCTTCTTCGTCAATGTGTCAAGTTCATATGGCCACATTGCAAGTAATCGTTGACTAAATACTAATTCGATGTTCCTTTTCATAAATGTCATGACTGTACATTTCGGTGATGATGATGATATATGTTGTTTATTGGCGCAAGGGCCATTTGATGGCCAAAGAGCGCCAGGACATGATAATAAATATGAACGATGGTTATGGTGAGTGGCTGTATATGGGCCTAAAATTCCGCGCGCTAAAGGCGGGTAAAACATAGAAGTATTAAAAGCATGACAGCGACGTGAAATGTGTGTCCGTTAGAATGAATTTCAAGTGGTCGCGGTAGAAAAAATATATGGGGGCCTGGCATTAGCACGGGTGCCTCGTCAACGCCCTTGTGTCCAAGGGCAGTGAGGCAGGTGCTTTCTCTGATGTAGCTACCGCAGCAGCAGCCTCTGTTGAGAGGTCGTGCTACGGATTGCCTGGGAATATGATATGAAAAGTATGTACTTCCTTTAAAAATGCGAACAACGACTCGTATTTAAAAAGCGGTTCCCTGCCTAAGAACATCAAAGGATGTAATGGAACATGCTCTCGGTAGGCTAATGGGAAGTGTTTTTTTCCTTATAGCATCTAATTCGTTGCATTGTATCATAACGTGAAGCAAGGTAAGTGGTTCACCACATTTCGCGCACATAGGTGGATCACCACCCGACAGAAGGTATGCGTGTGTGCTATATGTGTGACCTATTCTAAGTCTGGAGAGAGTGACTTCTGTACGACGTGACCTTGATACCGGTGGCCAATTACCAAGCTGCGGCTTGACAAGGTGTAACTTATTTTGAGTTTGTCGATCCCACGAGCGCTGCCAGTAAGCTCTGAGTGTTCTCCTTAAAAAGGGCTTGAGGTCCGATGCTGGAACTGGCACGGAAGTGTTGGCGGCGTCTGTGTGAACAGATGAGGCAAGCCGGTCAGCCAGTACGTTGCCCTCTATATCACGGTGGCCTGGCACCCAACATACCACGACGTGCTGCTTGGATGCATAAATTCCACACAAGACAGAGTACAGCTTAACAAGCAGAGGATTTTTGTGAATTCTAGAGGTTTTTAAAGCCTTCACAACGCTTAAAGAATCTGTGTATATAACAGCTTTAGGTAGTTTTGATTCCTCAATACGCTTAGCGGCTGACAATATTGCGTGAGCCTCTGCCGTAAATATGCTTGTTTGAGGATGTAGCAAGCCGGTATCCGAAAAGGATGGGACCAACCGCTGCGTAAGAGACGCCAGAATGAGACTTCGACGCATCAGTATAGAATTCGGAGCAAGAATACTTGTACTGTAATTCTAAAAAGTGCATACGAATATGTGCAACAGGGGCGTGCTTCGTGACTTCTACGAAGGACAGGTCACAGTCTATAAGCTGCCACTGCCACGGTGGGAGCTGTATAGCTGGAGCCATCAGGCTGTTTTCGACGAGCGGGACTGAAAATTCCCTTGCCAAACCTCTCACACGCAGTGAGTAGGGCTCTCGCACGGTAGGACGGTTTTCAAACAGTTGAGAGCTGGATATGTCATTTATGGTACAATATGTGGGATGTTCCTCGTTTGCATACACTTTGAGAAAATACACGAAAGAGGAGTATGATCTCTGTAAGTGAAGCGACCACTCGTCTGATTCCACGTAAAGACTTTCCACAGGGCTTGTTCTGAAGGCACCTGTAGAAAGACGGATACCTAGATGATGGACGGGGTCCAGTATCTTCAGAGCGCTTGGCGTGGCAGACTGGTACACTATGGCCCCATAGTCTAGGCGTGTGCGTATAAGGCTTTTGTATAAGTTAATGAGACACTTTTTGTCACTGCCCCATGACTGTGTGTGACAGCACTTTTAGAATGTTCATTGTTTTCATGCACTTCTTTTTAAGATATTTGATGTATGGCACAAAAGTTAGCTTCGCATCCAAGATTAAACCTAGGAATTTGTGTTCCACTTCGACGGGTAGCCGCTGACCATGCAGGTCAATGTCGGGATCGGGGTGCAGGCATCTGTTTCTGGTAAATAGAACGCAGGTGCTTTTTTGTGGATTGAGGCTGAACCCATTCTCTTCTGCCCATTTGGCCACCTTGTTTAAACCAAGCTGCACCTGCCGCTCACACATTGCAAGGTTGCACGACTTAAAACCTATTTGAATGTCATCGACATATACACAATAAAATATGCTGCGTGGAATGCACAGACGCAAAGAATTCATTTTTATAATAAAAAGTGTGCAGCTGAGGACACCACCCTGTGGCACTCCAGTTTCCTGAACAAATGGTCTGGATAAGACATTTCCCACTCGGACACGAAATGTGCGATAGGACAAATAACTTTCGATTATAGACAACATCCTGCCTCGTATACCCAGGTGTGAGAGGTCTCTCAGTATCCCAAACCGCCATGTTGTATCGTATGCTTTTTCCATGTCAAGGAATACTGAGAGAAAGAATTGCTTATGGACAAATGCTTCGCGAATTTGTGCCTCAATGCGTATTAAATGGTCAGTTGTGGAACGACTTTCTCGAAACCCGCACTGATAGGGGTCAAGCAGTTTGTTTGATTCAAGGAAGTGTATTAGGCGGCAGTTAATCATTTTTTCAAATACTTTACAAAGGCAACTTGTTAATGCTATCGGCCTGTAACTTGAAACACACGATGGATCCTTTCCCTGTTTTAGAAAAGGAATTATAATAGGCTTCCTTCCAAGCAGATGGGATCTCACCGGAGGACCATATGGCGTTGTAAAGCGAAAGGAGGGTATTTTGTGTTTCATGTGATAGGTGTTTCAGCATCTGGTATATAATGCGATCAGAACCTGGGGCCGATTTATTGCAGCAGTTTAATGCCGCCTGCAGTTCTGCTAAGCAGAAAGGTTGGTTGTATGCCTCATTTTTGAACATTTGCGTTCTAACTTCTGTTTTTCTATACGTGATTTGTATCTTTGGAAGGTTTCGGAGTAATGTGAAGAGCTAGAAATGTGTTGAAAATGTGCGCCCAAGGAGTTAGCTTGATCTTCCAAGCTTTCACCCTGGGTATCTACTAATGGTAGTGAGTACGTTTGTTGACCGTTCACCTTCTTTACTCTATTCCATACTTTTGCCTCATCTGTGTACGAGTTGACACTTGATATAAACTTTGTCCAACTCTCTCGTCTAGCTTGTCGGCGCGTTCTCCTTGCCTGTGATTTGATGTGCTTGAAGTTTTCCAAGTTTTCTGGTGTCGGAGAATCGCGAAGCAACGCCCATGCTTTGTTCTGCTTCCTCCGCGCACTCCTGCATGCATCGTTCCACCAGGGAACCCGTCGCTTGGAATCCATGCCGCTCGCTTGGGGAATACATTTAGAAGCGGCATCAAGTAGGAAAGCTGTAAAATATTTTACAGCATCATCAATGCTTAGGGTGGACATGTCAGCCCACGTCACTTGAGAAAGACACCGGTACTGTTCCCAATCAGCTGAGTCAACCTTCCACCGAGGGGCCTGCGGAGGAGGGTTACTTTGAGATTGTGTACTCAGAATTATCGGAAAATGGTCACTTCCATATGGGTTTTTAAGAACATTCCATTTAAAATAGGTTAAAAGCGACGGTGATGAAATGCTTAGATCTAACGCGGAGTATGATCTGTTTGCGAGGCTAAAATATGTGGGCTCTTTCGTGTTCAAGAGACATAACCTAGACGTAAAGAGGAGGTGCTCAATAAGACGTCCTCGTGTGTCACAGCGAGAATCGCCCCACAGGACATTGTGTGCATTAAAATCACCAAGAATCAAAAAGGGCTCTGGAAGCTCATCTATTAATGATTCTAAATCGTGTTTGTGGAGCTGATAATGTGGCGCGATATATAAGGAGCATATCGTAACGAGTTTATTTAAAAGTACGGCTCGAACGGCCGACAGCTTCAAGGGCCGTTTGGAGTGGCAAATGCTGGACTGCTATACTCTTATCGACTATGATGGCTACACCACCAGATGATGTAGCAGTATCCACGCGATCTTTACGATAAATAATGTGTTGTCGGAGGAAGTTTGTGTGTCTTGAACTTAAGTGCGTTTCTTGCACACACAGCACTTTCGCTTGAAACTTTCTTAGAAGTTCTTGGACGTCATCGAGGTTGTGCAATAGGCCTCTGACGTTCCATTGAATTATCGTATCCATCTTGAAACTAACCTGTGCTGTGTGTGTCAGAAAGGCGGTAGGCTCAATTTACAGAGCCTTTTCAGGCCCTGTAATTGGAGTTTTCTCTTTCTTGGAGCGGTCGAGGGAGGCTCGCCGCTCCTTAGGCGCTGCCTGCGCCGTTTGACTAGGTGTAGTGTCCATAGCTTCAGTTGAAGCGTTGGACACACGCTCTAACGAGCGACCGGTACGTCGTCTAGGCCTCGTCTCTTGAGGCGGGGCCTTCGACCCCACCATGCCCGATGTCGAAGGGACATTCTTGGTCTCTACACGGCCCTGGCTGTTGCCCGACGTTGCAGAGGCCTCTGGTACGGCCGATTTGGGGGGAGGCAGGACAGCATTGGCTGAACCCACCGTGGGGGCAGGGGGCGTTAGCCTCGGCACGCTGCGCGTGGTCCGGGCAACCGCAAAAGGCCGTTGTGGTGCTGCCCCCTGTTGCACCACTTCGGCGAAAGATGGTCTGTTTGAAAATGTCAACGAAATACGTTGGCGCGCCTCACGGAAGGTTATGTTTTCCTTTACTTTGATAGTTATTATTTCCTTTTCTTTCTTCCAGGCTGGGCAAGCTCTGGAATACGCTGGGTGAGGACCATCACAGTTCGCACAATATACATCATCACTGCACTCGTCCGCAGAATGACCAGTTTTGCCGCACCTTGCACAGGTAAGCTGCCCTCGGCAGCTCTGAGACGCGTGTCCAAACCTTTGACATTTAAAACAACGTCGCGGGTTTGGAATGAACGGTCTGACAGGGAGCTTGACGTATCCAGTTTCGAGGGTGTCAGGTAGAGTTGTGGAGTTAAATGTAAGTATTAGGTGCTTCGTCGGGATTTCTGTGTTTTCTCGTCTGATTTTGATGCGTTGCACATGGATTACGTTGTGGTCCCTCCATCCATCAAGCAGTTCTTCTTCAGTCAGTTCCTTTAGGTCATCGTCAGAGACTACGCCCTTAACAGTGTTCATTGTTCGATGAGCGCTAACCGAGACAGGGTTGTCACCAAATGCCACAAGGTGCGCGAGTTTGTCATACTGGTCTTTATCTTTGAGTTCAAGCAGCAGGTCACCGCTTGCCAGCTTTGTGGCTTTATAACCTGTTCCGATGGTTTGCCTTAAACACTTTGCCACAAGAAATGGAGAGATTGCTCGAGCTTTTGTGGATGCTTGTTCACAATGGATGATGTGGAATTTCGGAAATGTTTCCGTGCTTTTTGGCGAGAGCAGGAAGGTGGCATCGGTGCGCACCCTTTTGAGGGTACGATCAGTTGGAAAAGGGTTCGGCGATCCCATGAGAAGTGTGTATTTTCGGCAGCCATGCCAGCCGCCCACCACCGAGCCCAACGAGGGGACGCTACGAGACACGAAGGAAACGCAAACGCCAGCTGTACATGGCCGCTATAACCAAATATGGTGTAGCCAAGGTTGGATACCCACACAAGGTTAACCCTTGCCGCCAGGAAAAAAGTGAAGTTACTGGAAGAGAGGAGAGGAAAGGAAAGCCAAAAAGAGAGAGAGAAAGGCGAAGATGTGCAGGCAGAGAGATAGGAAAGGGCGACTGCCGATTTCCCCTGGGTGGGTCAGCCCAGGGGTGCCGTCTACGTGAAGCCGGGGCCAAAGGGGTGTGTTGCCTCAGCCGGGGGGCCTTAAAGGTCCAATCACCCGGCGTCGGCTCAACCCCCAGGATCCCCTTTTCCCCGGACACGGCAATGCCACGCACGGCTAGGCGTGGGAGGGCTGGAAAACCCCCGTTAGCTCGGGTCCGTGGTGTCGCTACACACCAAACGCCTGCTCGCGCAGACGCCCCTGCGGGGACTGTACATTTCGGCGTCGAATAAGTCAAACTGCCTCTTGTGCTAAAGGATAAAAAACGCCAAAGCACAGACACACCGGAAGCGCGCGAGCGAGTGCCGTCGCGAGCCACAAATAAAGGCGTGGAGGCGACGGTATTGAGGTGTGTACGATAAGGGGAGAAAAATAAAACGAAACTAAAGTGGCGCCGGCGCATTCCATCTATAGAGACGCCGCGTCGCATCCAGGGTACACACGATACGTCACTTCCTCCTGGTCTCATATAGAGAGACAGCCCTTCCCTTTCAATGCCGCCGGACGACCTTGCACGCGATCGCATGCACGCACTCACGTCTTTCCTGAATGCGCTTGCGTGGAAAGAACGCGGCTACGGCGGACATGACGACAGCGCGTCATCAGCTGTCCACGCCCTTTCGCGCAATGTGCAATTGCAGGATAGGTATGCCAGAGCGAAATTTCGTCTTCTAAATGACGGTCTAAATGAGTCAATATACGCTGTCACAACTACAACACAAGGCGTATTAGCGCGAACTTTCATAACTTTCGCTTTCATGGATTTGCCTTTCATAACCGTTCCGGCACCTTGCGGGTTTCCGCAGAACTCACTTGCAATATATCTGTGTCCATGTGCTTCGAGTTCTCGATTGATTCTCTCTTGCGTTGGCAAAAGCTAGCTTCCTGGTTGGCTCAATTGGCAGAGCAACCGCATCGTAGCGGCGTTGGTCTCGGGTTCGATCCTCGGACCAGGACGAATTTTTCAGCAACTATGAAGACTTCCTTCTGATAAATACGTACGGATTTCCTTGTAGCTTTGTGCTATATATACGGGTGGCTGTCAGCTTTCCCTTTCATGAGCGCGAACATACCGCATGCGTGCAACGGATGTGTTTAAGCGCCGCCATCTTTAGCTGTTGACGTGTAGCCGCCTTGTATCTGTAACAACTCAATTAAATGTATGCAACAGAAGACTCCGAGCGGATTTCTCGAAAAAAAAAAAACACTTCCTATATAGCCGATAAAAATTCGTCAAAGTGGAATGCTGCTCTCAATCAATTCCCCCTCACGCTATTGCTAGCGCCCTGGTTAGCTCAATTGGTTTTGACCAAATCAAGAGGCAATGGTCCCGGGTTTGAACCCCGGAGCAGGAGTTTTTTTAAGCATTTTTTACTGGGAAATCCGTATGGACTTTTTTGTAGCTCGGTGCTACGGACGGCTCGGTGCCAATCTTTCCCTTTATGAAGAGTAACATTGTTGCAAATGCGTTTGACTTATTTAGTATGACCTACATGTGGAACGATATTAGGACAGCAATACGGAGTAGTGGAGTAGTGACAAGCGGTGATATGGAAAGCCGGGTCCTGATAAAGATTAGCGTTGGCACCACGCTTCTGGCAGCGATCACGGGGCAAATACAACAGTCCAAGCGGTTCGTTCACGCAAGGGCTTAAAAAAAAGAAAGAAAGAAATAGCCAAGTCTGCAGAGACTGCCAACAATCAGTTATCAAAAACGCGTTGCCTTAAGACAACGCGAGGTACAACGCCGAGCGCTGCAGATCAATTAGGCGCTTACAAGGAGCAACGTCCAGTCGACTGCTAAGTACCTGTAACGCGAAGCCAGAATCACAAACGCCCGCAGTATGTATATCACCGTGACCGTTCTGGCTTGTATGCGAAGCAGCACATTATCTTAATGAGCGGACCACCGCTCAACAAGAGTCATTAGGCGAAACGCTTATTAAAGCTTCAAAATCGACGAAAGCGATCGCGGGACGCCATTAAGCATAATGAAGGAAGTCAGGCCAGCACTGACCGGAAGCTACGTGTGACCTCAGTGAATTCGCCTTCTCATCGCGCAGGCGCGTACGATACGCTCATGAAAACACATGACATTGTGAGTATATAGAGATTGAGGGCCACCAGAAGACAATCAATTCTTGAATACGACGTGTGTTGCGACTGGACACAAGAACGGGGCGTTCGAGCGATACACCGAAGGAAAGTTACTGCAACATAAGAAAAAAAAAGCAAGAAAAAAGACTACGAAGGTTGACGATCTGTTTTCGGCGTGTGTTCACGAGGCCGCTTCAGCTTACAAAACTCACAGGGTCCCTTGTCTATAAGACGACTCGAAGGCGAAAACCACCTTTTTCTCCTCAGTCGATTATACTGATCCCCCCCTCCCCATCCCCGCGAAATCATTGCGCACCCAGAGTGGTTTCGCACTGCTTCCAGGATCCAGGCATTGAAAGCTTTCTGAACCTCACGCGGTTTTGCAGGGACTCCGGCTACCTTTGGTCAAGCGTCATATGGTGGCGTAATCATGTGACGTCACAAAATTTGGCAACCTGTGACGTCATCACGTGATAGGAACTTTTGCATCACTCATGGTAACGCTTACTGTCACTTTTCGCGTTTGAAGAGGCATCTAAAGCTTTGGCCTTAATAACCACCGCCAAAACGGCGGGATCAGAACATATTTCCTAGGTTTCCGCGTCTTCGTTGTGGAGTCATTTAGCTACACGCTACGCGTATGCAAACAGCGATGGCACACCAAGATGGCTGCCTCAGAAAACGTGACGTCAGGGCATCTCCCATGTTGTTTATTTCCTCCACGCCGGCAGCAAATCAGAAGGAGTAAATGAAGGAATCATGTACAACGCCTAAACGCAAGCAAACAAACAAACAAGAAAGCAGCAGTCGAAATAGGGTGAGAAGGAATGGCACCGAAGAAAATGGATTAGGCGGTCTGCCCGCCCTCCCCCTTGGAGAGCTGCGGAACGTATACAGACGGCGGCGCTCTTTCGTAGCGGGCCAGTTTTTTTCTGTGAAAGGAAACGACTTCCGTGACCCGCCATTTAGTCACGAACCTGAGCGTGGGCGCTGCTGGCATATTAGAGACAAATGGCCGGTCATGCCTGCAGTGCATGCTCCAACCCCCCAGGTTACGCCGTCGCCTTCTACAGTTTTACGTAGCTCCGTTTCTTTTCCAGTGTTATTTTTTTTAAGACGTCTTCTCGCGCTTCTTCCACCAACATTCTGTAGCGGGGTGCGATGAACGCTTCTGATCAGATTCGGGTACCGTATTTAGTCGCACACTAGCAGCACTAGTTGGCACTAATTAACAGTGGCAGGCTTTCGCGGGTTAATGAATGGCGGCAAGTGCTCGTAGTGTTGGTTATTGGTGGCACAGTGACTTCCAAAACTTGTTAATGCTTGCTCACCACTAATAAATGCTGGATAGCGTTGTCAAATGACGGTAAATGTTGGCCGGTCGTTGGTCATACCAAGTGATGTCTGTACAGCCTCTATTATAGTCGACTATAGAGCGTAATAAGACACAGATCGTTTGTTCAGTGACTTCCTCGCGAAAGTAGGCTGTCTTTACAAGAGAGCGTGAACGACCGAGAACGAGCAAGCGATTAAGTACTCGCCGGGATAATCTGTCTTCAGACAAGTAAATATAGCGCCGCGTGCAAAAGGGAGCGCTTAGCAATCGATGCTTTTGAATAGGCACATTTCAATGGCTGTCGCGTACGTATGCATTCAAATTGAAGATGGTGTGTACATTATATACAGTAGATTTCGATGCATTATCTTGTAGGATCACAATTTGTGAAAGGAGTTAAGCAGCAGAACGCCACGAGCTGCTTATTTTCGACTTTTACCAAGTTAACTCGCTGGTTCCTTTAGAAGTTAATACAATCAATTTCTACCTATAGGGAACGATATAGGCTTCCTAGCAGACGTTGTCACAATCTATGACGGCACGGCGAGCTTGTGCGAGGCGGCGTCACCACCTCCCTCTTACGCGTTTCTTGGCCTACCAAACCCAAGTGTCTTCTCGCGATAAGAGTCCCGTTTCTTCTATAGCGTAAGAACAATTCAGTAATACAAGCCAATTTTTTTTCTTTATTGCGCCTGTAAGTAAATCCACACAGCACTGTACAGCACATATATGTACGGCAAAGCACATAAGGAACCAGCCAGCGCCTTCGTTCTGACCATCACCTGCCCGCCCTCTATGCGCGTACTTTACTTTCACACATCGACAGGCTTTCTTCTTTTTTTTTCCCACTTAGGAGAGGGACAGCCTCGCATGCTGCTGTCTCGTCCTTCGGAGAGACCTCGCGAGGGGGCGGTAATTGCCGGCCACGCGGTTTTCCGGGCCATAAACCTTTCGCGCTGCGTCGCCCACGCCTCGAAGTTAGGCGCCCATTGGTTGCCCAGACGCCCACGCGTGCGGCGATATTGGCACGGACGCGGTCGCGCTTATACGCGGTTGATGCGTGGTGTTGTGCCGCGACTCCGTGACACGGCGCAAGAGCGGCATAAGCATACAGGGCGAGCTGCACGAACCGGTGCGCTCTAAACGATGCACAGCGAGACAAACGTCGTTCATCGCATAGTGACGATTTGGACAATCGACAAAGCAGCACGAGCCTGCACAAAACTATAGCGAGGTCGAGCTGTTTTTGTTATCTCCCAGCAATGCCGTCATCGTGTTTTTTAGGTTCACAGCAGCGGGGGCAAGTACTTCGGTTGATACGTCACATCAGTTAATACGACAACCGACCACGGACTGCAGACGTTGACTGACGGGTTAGCATCGTCCTTATCACTAGGTCCAATCTTCTGTCACTGCCAAGGGTCTTTCCATTTCCATTGGCAGTGATCTTGTCACATTTTAAGAAAGCGTATTCTACGCGAAAACACGACCTGCCCAAGTCCACTTCTTGCTTTTAGTGAACCCGATTAGAGCATGACCTCGACCCGCGTTCGATCCGTAATCTACAGCAACATCGCGAGCCTATCATCTTTCTTTTCCACTGATACAGCTATTGTGGCGGAATAGCAGGGAGGCAAACTTTCTTTAGTGCGTTGGACGATGACGGAGGATCAAGACGTCCGCTCGGTTCGAACGCATCACGAAGACTCGTTTATTCTTCCACTATTTACAGGACTCTCGTAGAGAGGGAAAAAAAAGGAAAATAGAACACAAAAACACAGGCACAGTCAAAAGAGTTTCCTCTGCACCCCGCACGTGCAACTGATTTGAAGAGCAGACGGTCCATGTGCTTCAGTGTTCTTTCACGGGCTGGGCGCGTATGTCGCAAAACGACGAGGTCACCTGTAGACGTTTTCCGCTTTTCCGGTACCCATTGTCGCCTCCAGATAGCGGGCCGCCGCTGCCGCAACGCCGAAACGCGTCCCCCCCCCCCCCGAGCTGCCCGTCCTCCTCCCTTTCGCCGCGGGGCCTTCCAAGCTGCTCCGAAGTGGGTGGCCGCTTCACAATCTTCGACAAATACAACAACCTCCCCCGGATGAGCGAACTCTTTAGCTCATTGTTCGTCGACTTCTAGAGGATAAAGCAGCTGTATTGGTCGTTTCAGCTCCGTTCCCCCGCTTAGTGCGAGCCGGCAGGCCCGCACCCTGCCGTCTCTGCCCTTGAACGTTTCTTTGATTCTGGCGATCTTCCACATGTGGCGTTTCAAATGGTCTTCTTTTAAAAGCACCAAATCGCCTATCTTTAGGTCACTCGATGTCGTTGGGTGAGACAAATGGGCTGATCTAAGCTCCAATAAATATTCTTTCCGCCATCGTCTCCAAAATCCTTCAGCCATGGCTGACCGGTACTTCCAGCGCCGTGAGAGATGCGCGTCACCGCCCGGAATTTCGGCTGGCAGGTGGTGTGGAGGAAGGGTTGTCAGCTTTCTTCCGACGAGGAAGTGCGCCGGCGACAGTGGTTCTGGCTCTCGGGCATCTTCGTAGGTGAAAGTCAATGGGCGTGAGTTTATCACGGCCTCCACTTCGTACAAGACCGTTGTGAGTTCTTCAAAGTTTAAACTGCTCCGACCTAACACCTTGCGCAACGCTACCTTCACCGATCGCACCAACCGCTCCCAGAATCCGCCCCACCAAGCTGCCCTTTCAACAATAAACTTCCACCTGATTTGGTTTGCGGCGAAGTAAGACTGCATTTCCTGTGATTTTAGTAGCGCGAACATCGCTTTCAGGTCTTTTGCTGCTCTCTTGAAAGTTAGCGCGTTGTCCGAATAAATAGTCGAGCAGATTCCCCTGCGAGCCACGAAGCGCTTGAATGCCAGGAGAAAGGCGGTAGTCGACATGTCGCTGACGAGCTCAAGATGGACGGCACGTGTCACAGCGCAGGTGAAAATAGCGATGTAACATTTCCGGTTATCGCGCGACTGTTGACAAATCAAAGGTCCTGCGAAATCGATGCCAACGGTGTCGAACGGATTTCCTTTTGTCACTCTGTCAGCTGGAAGTGGTGCTACTGGTTCCGTGGCGGGAGGGCAACTTTGTTTGCGACAAATGAGGCACCGCTTGATAACCTTTTTTACGGCCTGGCGCCCTCGGATGATCCAATACGACTCTCGCAACTGCGCCAGGGTGTCGCGTACCCCTGAGTGCAGCATTCTCACGTGCTCTTTCCTTATGAGCAGCAGCGTGAAGGGGTGAGTGCCAGGGAGAACGATAGGATGTTTGGTCTCTTCGTGGTTGTCAGTGAATTGCAGGCGTCGACCAACTCGCATGAGACCTTCCCCGTCAAGGTACGGGTTGTATGGCAAAACAGGAGAGCCTTTGCGCAGCGGTCTTTGGGCTTTCAGGTTGGAAATGTCGTCGCTGAATGCTTCTCCTTGAGTTGCAGCCAACCAGTACCTCTCAGCATCGATCACTTCTTCAGCTCGTAGTGGGCCACTTTTTCTTTCCTTCCCGTTGCGGCAATTGTTGACAAAGCGGTGGATCCACGCAGTTACGCGAACGACTCTGCTGAATGAGCTGAACTCTGCCACTTTCAGCACTGCCTCGGATGATGATGAGACAATGGGCATCACCGTCACTTTTCTCTCTTCTACGTGACATTCTGCAACCCCTGGGCTCGGCTCGCCTGTCGTTGGCCAATGCGTCTCATCGCCGTGAAGCCAATGGGGTCCTTTCCACCACAACTCGCTCTCCAACAAAGCCGACGGGAGGATACCGCGAGTGATTAGATCAGCGGGGTTGTCTGGTCCTGGGCAGTGCCTCCAATCTTTAGGATCAGTCAGCGCCTGTAGCTCTGACACCCGGTTTGCCACGAAGGGCTTCCATCTGGCAGCGTTTCCTTTAATCCAGTGCATAGCCACTGTGGAATCAGTCCAAAGAATAGTAGCAGCATTCTGGAGGTCCAAGGCCTTGACAACGTAGCGGCACAGTCTAGCGCCAATGAGGGCCCCCATCAGCTCCAGTCGGGGTAACGAGAGGCGCTTCAAAGGAGCTACTCTTGATTTGGCCACAATTAGGCTTATAGTGATTGTTCCCAGAGGAGACTTGCATGCAACGTATGCGACAGCACCGTAGGCCTTCGGGCTGGCATCGCAGAAAATGTGCAACACTTTCTCTGTCTCTTCATGTCGGAAATGTCTTGCTATAACTCTCGGAATGGACACTCCCTTGATGCATTGAAGCTCTTCACACCAGCAGTCCCACTCCGCTCGCATTTCTTCTGGCAAGGGATCGTCCCAACCAGCACCCAACTCCCACAATCTTTGGAACAATATCTTTACGTACAGTGTTGTGGGAGCAATAAACCCAAAGGGGTCGAAAATTCTGGCTGAGACTTGCAGTACGAATCTCTTGCTGTCAGCTCTTGTGTTGAGGAAATCAAGAAGTGAGGTCATATTGTACTCAAAATTATCCGTCTGAGCATTCCAGGCCACTCCCAATACCTTGGTGGCTGCAGGAGGTTCAGCATTCGCATTATTCCTTGTCACATTCCCATCCTCTATGAAGTTGACTAAATCGTGGTCGTTAGACATCCACTTGTGTAGTCGCATTCCTGCTTGTGATAATATATCGCTTGATTCCTGGCATAACACTTTACCCTGTTCAAGGCTGTCGACCCCAGTCACTAGGTCGTCAACATAGAGATGGTTGCATAGGATGCTCGCCGTCTCAGCATACTGCTCCGGGAGTCCTTCAAGATGGTGTTGTAATGTTGCGGCCAATAGGAAAGGGCTGGATGTGACACCGAACGGCACGCGTGTCATTCGATAGGCCGCCACCGCTGGTAGTTCTTCACCTTTCTTCGGCGTAGTAGCATACCAGAGAAAACGCACAGCGTTCCGGTCGTCGTCTGACAAGGATATTTGAAGAAATGCCTTTTCAATATCCGCAATGAGGCCGATGTTGTAAGTGCGGAAGTTGATCAGCAAATCGATCAGCTCTGGATTAAGCTTCGGACCACTTTCCAAAACATCATTCAGTGAGAGGCGACTTTTGGCACTGGATGATGCATCGAATACTACCCTCATTTTTGTTGTCTGGCTTTCTTGACGAACAACTGCTTGATGTGGCATATAATATACTGGACCTTCCGAAGTGCTGCAACGCTCGTTGGCTGGCTCTGCGTAGCCCTTTTCGATGTATTCTCGGATGCAGGCGTCATATTCCCTGATCAGGGAATCTTCTTTCAAAAGGCGCGTTGTTTGAGCTCTAAGACGCTTCGCGGCGCACTCGTAGTTGTCGTCGAGCTCATTGACCATTGGCCTCCAGGGAAATGACACTTTGTACCGACCATGCTCAAACTTGACGGTTTCTTTGTAGTGCTGTAGGACTGCGTCTTGGTGACGAGCTGGTTCATTTTCTTTGATACCAATGTGCTCGAGCTCCCAGAAGGATCTCAACTGTGCGGATATTTCCTTGTCTGTTTTTTCGCTCACTCCCACTCGCATTACGCCAGCAGCAGAGGAACAGACTCCTGTTGACCTTCTTGTGCCGACCTGACCCTGGACTGTCCACCCGAATACTGTCTCCACTGCCATCAGTTTGGAGGTTAGGCGCTTCGTGGATCCCGTGACTATTTCCCAATAGTGATCAGCTCAGATCAAAAGGTCAATGTTTCCACATCCGTCACCCTGCGCGACGTCTGCAACTGGTAAGTCAAATTTCGAAAGCTCAAGCAGAACCGACTTTGATGGTGTAGCCATGATATCTGCGCAGATGCAGGGAACTTCCAGAGCTTCGACTCGTATCCTTTTCCCGTCGTACTGGCTTCGGAGCCACAGCTCGACCCGACGCGCTTTAGTGCGGTTTACAGCCGACTTGTCGCCGAAGGCATATATTCTAAGCTCCTCTTCCCCAAGCACCTTTAACTGCAGTCCTTCAGATAAGTTGCGATGGATGAATGTCCTTTGACTGCCGCCATCTAGGAGAAGCCTGACAAGTGTACTTTTGTGCGGTCCCTCTGTCCAAGCTCGCGCTGTTTGAAGAAGCAACTGATTCCCCTCCGTGCACATAAATTTCTCTTCTGAGCCTAGAGAAGACTTTAGCACTGCGGCTTCTTCAGTCACTGGTCGAGAGGATGGATTCTGTTCAGCAGTGCCGCGGTATCCTCTGAAATCAGGATCACACATCGCCGTGGCGTGTTTACCGCTACAGTTGGCACACCTGAGCCATTTGGCCTTACGGCACTCTCTTGACGTGTGCCCCTTTATTGTGCAACGGAAACATCTGTTCTCACGCTTCAGCATTTCCCTTTTATCAGCTGCCGACATCTCTGCGTCGCAGTTACTGGTTTCGTGGCACTCTGACGAACAAAACAGACACCCTGTTCTTTCCTTGGTCATTGTATGTAATGCCGCAGCCGAAGACATTCTCGCCGCTTTAAAGGTGCTCTTGCGGTTTTCTATCGATGATTCTACACTCATGACTCTGGGTGCTTCGGCCCGCTGGATGATCTCCCGTGCTTCAACCTCTTTTCTCAAAAAATGCACAAATGCCTCCAATTCACTGCCTCCTGTCGTAGCGTCTTTTCTTCGGCAGTATTCGAGATGAAGGTCCGCAGGCACCGCTTTCTTTACAACTGTCAGTAGCAAAGCTCCGTACGTGCTGACACCTACGCCTAGAGAAGTAAGGCTTCGTACACCCCTCTCTACTTCGTCAACAAGGCCTCGAAGTTGGCTGAGGTTCCGCGAGTCACGCACTGACCTGATATTGAGCAATCTGGACATGTGGTCCTCGATAATGACTTCTTTTCGGCCGAACCTTTCCTTTAACAGCGAGAGAGCAACTTCGTAGTTTCCTTCAGACAAATCAAGCCCTGCAACAGCAGCCGCTGCTTTTCCTGTGAGGTAACTGTTCAGGTATTTGAATTTGTCCACGTTTGACAAGTGGTGGTTCGCGTTTATAGTTGAGTCGAACTGGCTCCAAAAGCCTTGCCACTGTCGAAGCTCACCGTTGAACTTTGCTATTTCTAGTTTTGGCAGCTTTACTGTGGGGGTTACTTGCGGTATGTTATTGCTAGATTCTCTTTGATCTGAGGAGCTTGAGGTGCGATCTAGCGAAGCGGTCACTGATGAGGTGTTAGTGCAGTTAAGCTCACGTAGCATGCGCTGTACTTTGGTTCTTGCTATGCTGATTCTTTCTTTGTATGTCTCGGAGCATGCAACTTCCTCTTCTAATGCATCATCTTCTACGCCACTCTCAATTTCCCGATCTAGCTCTTTGAGTGAATCTTCCTTAAGTGAGAGAAGGTTGATCTTTTCTTCGAGCTTACCGAGTGATCCGTCGTCCTCCATGGTGGCTATGTCGTTGAGAAGCTTTGTCGTTGACGTCCGCACCACGGCCCTCTTGCGCTTGATCCTGTCGATGTCCATCTTTGGGTCCCTATAGTCCCGGGTTTCGGCACCAGAAAATATTGTGGCGGAATAGCAGGGAGGCAAACTTTCTTTAGTGCGTTGGACGATGACGGAGGATCAAGACGTCCGCTCGGTTCGAACGCATCACGAAGACTCGTTTATTCTTCCACTATTTACAGGACTCTCGTAGAGAGGGAAAAAAAAGGAAAATAGAACACAAAAACACAGGCACAGTCAAAAGAGTTTCCTCTGCACCCCGCATGTGCAACTGATTTGAAGAGCAGACGGTCCATGTGCTTCAGTGTTCTTTCACGGGCTGGGCGCGTATGTCGCAAAACGACGAGGTCACCTGTAGACGTTTTCCGCTTTTCCGGTACCCATTGTCGCCTCCAGATAGCGGGCCGCCGCTGCCGCAACGCCGAAACGCGTCCCCCCCCCCGAGCTGCCCGTCCTCCTCCCTTTCGCCGCGGGGCCTTCCAAGCTGCTCCGAAGTGGGTGGCCGCTTCACAATCTTCGACAAATACAACAACAGCTTTACGTTCGTCTTGCTTCCATTAAGTTTCTTTTCTTATCCTCCACCAATAGATGTACTATCGCGCTCAGTATGAGCTACATCACGCGAGCGCGTGGCCGAGCGCTCTGCAAGGTTGTACAGCGGCGCCGATTTTGGCAGATTTTCGAGTTATCAGGAGAGAGTGTGGCTGCTCGTGCGAGCGCGTATCGCCCCCACTTGCTTGCTTTCACCCGCGAAGTTATCATTTTCCAAGCTGATATCACCGCAGGGCAAAACGAGGGCGAGGGAGAACGCAAGTGTAGGCGATGCGCGCTCGCAGGAACAGCCAAACTCTCTCCCAATAACTCGAAAATATGCCAAGATCGGCGTCACTGTACAACCTTGCAGAGCACTCGGCCACGCGCTCGCGGAATGTAGCTCATACTGAGCGCGATAGTACACTGTACTTAAGTGAATGGAATCGAACCGGCGACCTCCGTGCCCATATACGAGCAGTCTAATTGGTAATGGGGCTGCTAAAGGGCGGGGTTTGACGTCGACCGGACGAATGATAGGAGCGACGCGTTTTAGCGGAGCGAAGCGGAAGTGACTTCTGAAGTAGTGCACAGTCGAGGTAGATTCCTTTTGCATATGCATACATGTATACACGTATGTATATACGCGCACAACGTGCGCGTGAGTTACGGCCGCCGTCGTTGTCAAAACGGCCCGGCGTGGCGGCGGCGACGACAAAGGGGCGACTTCCGAACGGAGGGGCGTCGTCGCCACGCGGCACACAGCTCGAGAGTGACCCGCATGCCTTCGTACAAGAGGTGGTGGTGGTGGACTGCGGCGGCGCGAAAAGCTTTTTATTCGGGCGTTGCCGGCCGTGCTGCTGCAGAAGACGGAACCACTTGTCAAGTCGACCCGCGCCGGACGCTCAAGGACAGGACTGTCATGTCGGCTCCGAATGATTGCATATATATATATATATATATATATATATATATATATATATACCGGGTGTCCCAGCTATCTTTAGCCAAGGGTTAAAAAATAGAATATTAGAGGCAGGTGAGTGAAATCACTTGTAAATTACTGCATGTCACCTTGCGGACTACAGGCAATTTTTTGTTTGGTACTTAACTAATTTGTTAATAGGATTGTTTAATTACATTGCTAAATATTGACTGTAGGCAAGAAATGCGGCTTGCAAAGTTCGAGAGCGTCTTCAGGAACCCCAATTCCATTATTTGCGATAAAGAAAGTCTCACGTATACCATTTTTTTCCAAGCTACAAAGAAAGCCCGCGAAATACAAAAAGAACCACGTGACTAGCGCATTCACCCGCCGCGAGAATGCTGCCCTCAGCCGTGGTTCGAGCGAACAAAATCAGCTGCGGCCGTGACTCGGCGGCTCCGTTGCAGCGATAAGTCGACGGTGGTTTTTTTGGCCCGCGTCAGCCAGTTGGCGCGCGTGACGGTGCAAGTTGTAGCGAGCGCGGGCCAAGAAACCACCGTCAACTTATCGGCCTATACCGCTGCAACGGAGCCGCCGAGTCGCGGCCGCAGCTGATTTCGTTCGCTCGAACCATGGCTGAGGGCAGAATTCTCGCGGCGGGTGAATGCGCTCGTCACGTGGTTCTTTTTGTATTTCGCGGGCTTTCTGTGCAGCTTGGAAAAAATGGTATATGTGAAACTTTCTTTATCGCAAATAATGGAATGGGGGTTCCTGAAGACGCTCTCGAACTTTGCAAGCCGCATTTCTTGCCTACAGTCAATATTTAGCAATTTAATTAAACAATCCTAATTAACAAATTAGTTAAGTACCAAACAAAAAATTGCCTGTAGTCCGCAAGGTGACATGCAGTAATTTATAAGTGATTTCACTCACCTGCCTCTAATATTCTATTTTTAACCCTTGGCTAAAGATAGCTGGGACACCCGGTATATATATATATATATATATATATATATATATATATATATATATATATATATATATATATATATATATATATATACGTACATTGACGAAGGCTAGTCCACCAGCTGAAAACGTTCAGTAAATACACTTGCCAGAAAGTTTCCTGTCTTGGCGTATGTCCGGCGGAGCATCGACAGCCGGAACGCTTCCTACCTTGACGCTCGGGACAAGAAACGTGTCACATGTATGTTGAAGTGCATACGGTCCAACGGGATTATATGGCCGACCGTGACGCAATTTTATGGTGCACAGAATAACGTGCCATTCAAGTCCAAAAGAATATGGAATTAGGGAATATCCCGAATTCATATTCGGGAAAAACACGTCCAGTGCAGTTTGAGTATTAGCCGCTTGCCGCCGACAAACTATGCATACTATAAATGAAGCTTTTGAACGAAACAAAGTCGAGCTAACCAACACCTCCCCTACGTTTAAATTTTTTTTTTTCGAATAGAGGAGGCGCTGAGCTAACATGTAGCACACATTATAGAGTAGGTGAGTGCACGTTGTCACAGTTAATAATCGGCGTTTTCGCTGTATGGTTCTCTTATCTTGCGAGCAAACAAGTTGCACGAAGTGCACGAAACCAGCTGGTTTCCTGCACAAAGCCAGTTCATTACATAAAATTAATCATGAACGACGCTAGGCGTGCAAACATTGGCACAAAAGAGAAGTCAGGGCAACACTTGTGCCCGCGTTTGCACGTCTACCGCCTTTTATCGTGAATCTCTATACCAATAGCTCAGCTTTCCGTCATTCTAAGGTGCAATATTAGTTACACTGCTGATGCTAACAGCCCACCTATCAGTCCATCGGTCTGTCTCGTTTGCCCCGACGCAAGTGTACGGACTACTTCATCGAGCGCAATAATAATTTTCTTTTTTGTTCTTCAGTTTACCGCATCGAATTTGACGCGCATGGCGAGTGACAGCATTTACACGCCTCCCGTCATCAAGGCGTAAGAGGCGACAGCGCCAGTGTACACACACAAACGTTGAACACCCACCGAAGTAGGGCACGCGTTTAGGGCGACGGCGTCGACGGCGCCCGCTTAGCGCGCACCAGCGTGGCTAATAATACGGTCGCGCTGGCGACGCCAAGAACGCTAATGGCCTTCCCGACGTCCTCCCCCTCTTTCGCCTTCCCTCTCTCTCTCTTCAGGAGAGGCGCGTTTATATGACGGCGCTTGGATGCTGTAGTCTGTCACCTCTATGCACTCACACTTCCGACCACCCCCCTCCCCTCTCCTCCCCCTGAACCGACAGCGGCGACACGGACGCTTGACGGATGCTTCCGCTCTCTCTCTCTCTCTCGCAACTATAGATGGAAGGACACCGTCACGTGCTATAAATGGTCGCATCCTTCCACAACGGCCAACCACGCCTTCACTCCTGTGGAATCACACCCTGTCGAGTCCCGCAGGGCGGTCGAAACAAACAACAGCGAACCACGGTGGTAGAGACACCCTGCCTGCACGATCGTGGCGTACAGGTTAAGTGCCTGTACAGTTTTCACTTATCACACCGCTGCAGTCGCCGATTCCGCGCCCTTATTCACAAAAAATGTCCTACGCGAAAAAAAGTCGCGTAAGAGAGTGTTTTAGCCAATCACGATGCGGGACAGATCATTAACGAAGCCGGCTGACCAATGGGAGCACTTACGAATAAGAAGTATTGTGAATTCGGTCCCCCGATCGATAGGGACGCGACGAAAACAACACTTAAAAAAAGAAGAAAAACATGTAGCTATAAAGCGGTAAACACGAGAGAAACGAGTTTTATGATAAGCTTTATCAGCTCTATCGACAGTTATTCTTCGCTTTTTTTTTTCTTATGTAACACTGTGTCGCGCAGCTGAACTCGAAGTCGCCGGTTCGACTTCCGGCCACGGCAGACGCATTTCGACGGTAGTAAAATGCCATAACACCCGTGCAGGTTTAGGTGCACGTTAACCAACACCAGTTGGTCGAAAGTAACCCGGAGTCCCCCAATATGGCGTGCCTCATAATCATATCGCCGTTTTGGCGCGTAAAACCCCGGTAATTATTATTATTATTATTATTATTATTATTATTATTATTATTATTATTATTATTATTATTATTATTACTAGTCACCAGTACTTCAACAGGCCTCGTTCCTGCTGCTGGCTCTTGCTCACCGAATCTTGCCCAGAGCAGTGGATCCCGGGCGTACGACGCGTTCCGCGGAGGAGAACGAGGTCGCGGGATCGATTCCCATCAGCATCGCTATAGGGGATCGCGGCCGCGCATTAATTCCCACGCGTGAGGAGAGATCAATAACCACTGCGCTCTCACATCGGCCTCGTGTTTCATTGGGAGCATTGCGTCACGGCCGGACGTATTGCATGATGCGAGTGTGTAATTGAGTGCCCAGGAATTCCAGAAGCGCTAGCGTCCGTTCTCACGAAGTGAAAAGCCGAAAAAAAAAACCAAAAACAAGAAAGAACTATAGTTCCACCCCAAGTGAAAGCTGTACGAACTGCGGAGCATTGATTAGCCTGTGTTTTCCCTGTGTTTATTTTGTGTTTACCTTCTCTCTCTGCTCTTTTCGTGAGATTATGTGATACTTTATATCCTTTTCAGTTCTTGTGATTGATTTGCTTTGCGATTATCTATTTTCTGTTCGACGGTCTCCTTTTACTGTTTTTTTTTTTTCTGTTTGCTCTCCGAGCGCGGTGCGTCTAACACTCGGCGCTGCCGTTTCGCTGTCGCTTCGCTCACTCAGAATGACGAATTATCTCTTCGGCGACGATGGCGTTCAAGGACAAGCAAGCGCTGGCGTTCCGAACGTTGCAGCCTGCTCGGCATATATGTGTATCAAACGTGGGATTTGCGTGACGCCGACGCGAGACGACCACAGGGCGGTCCCTTTAACTACTCCGCAGTTAAAAGAAAGACCAAAACTACACCGCCGACGGTCAGTTTGTCTTTCTCTCACTTCGACCAGGCGGCTACACGATTTGAGTCACCGTGCGAGGCTTGGTGAAGCGCTAACGCGGCACCGGACACCGGCGTTGTTTGGCAGCGGAGCGTTCTGTGCAACGGGAAACGGCAGTCTGACTCGACGCCAGCATGTCGCCGCGAAAGGGCTTGCCGATCAGGTATACAGAAAGGCTGCTGGCTCCCGTGTACAACACTTAGCTGTCGCGTAATTTTTTTTTCTATTTTTCTCTACCTCCATCACCTCCCCATCGCCATCCGTCTGGTATAACCATCCGATAGATATTTCGCAGCGTAGAATATCCCCCCCGGTTCCGAAGTCACGGATCTTTTGTGATCGCTATCACGAACGTAAGGCGCAGACACTCGATTGGTCGTACTCGTATTATATTGCTTCTTTCCCACATCGGCCGCAACGGTTGCATTTTCGGTGGAGGCGAAAATGCGTGAGGCCCGTGTACTTACATTTATGTGCACTTTATAAGAATCCAAGGTAGTAGAAATTTTCGGAGCCCTCCACTACCGCGTCCCTCATAATCATGTCATGGTTTTGGGACGTAAAACCCAACAATTATTAATATTATTATTATATTCTTTCTCACACAGCGCACGTACTTCTCTTCTTGAACAGACACAAATACTTAATCACGTGTTTCTTTTTGCATTATTAGTGGAAGAAGAGAATTCATTCCAGAGTCATGTAAAAAAGCAAGCCACCGCCTGGTATCATGTCGCTTCGAGAGGATCAACCGCTTCCTAAGAAATGCATAATAAAGATATAAGATGCACACTACAATGACGATGACGAAGCATGTGTAAGGCGCAGCGAAATTCGTATGAATTATATACCTCAGACGACTGTCGGAGAAAAATGGCTCACTAGGTTATCACGCGCGATCGGGAAGACCCGAAATGCACAGTTATGACCAACAACATTAACATCAACAACGATGACAAGAGTTACAACAACAACAACTATGCGAAGGAGCTGAAAATGTTGTTGGATGCGTGTCGCCAGCATAAAGCACCGCCCATGTTCGTCTACGACAGGTTCTTGAAACACGGAGAAAAATCAAGACAAGTTGTCGACACCAGGCGCGCTCTCGTTTCGGTCCAGCGAACACAGTCACGTCGGGTTTGGTGAAGAACCAGGCCTCACGAGAAAAGACAAAGCCGTAGTCGCATATGAAGCGATGTAGCCAGCCGAACTGGGCTCTTTCCTTGAGAGAACACTATATACGCAATGCGTCAAAAATGAGAGCAGAAGAAACAGACGATCGACAAGTCTAGCAGACGAAAACTAAACAAAAAACAGGCAATAAGCAGACGATAAGCAGACGAAAGCGAAAACAGAACGCAGACGACGACAGAACACCCAGCGCACGCATTCCAGACGATAATCGAAAAAGAACGCCGTGTAGCTGCACTTCAGAAGCAATGACTGGTTCACTGCTTTTCTTGACGCATTCATGCAAAGACAATAAAAGCAAGGAAGAAAAGAACAGATTAATGGACGAAACGCACGGCAGCAGGTAATGAAAATGTAAAACAGAGGGCAGGGCGCCCTGCACAGAACGTCAAGCGAAAGCGAAAAGAATGGGGACTTTTTTTTTTCTTTTTTTTTTAGTAAACGTCGAAGCGCCCACGATTTGGCGAGAGTAGAACAATTAAGGATAAAAGCGCAGCGACGCGTTGCGACATTAAGTCGGCTGGCGCCCAAAAACAGGCTGCCACGCCTTACCGAGAAGCATTGCAGCGAAAGCCACGCAATGTCAGGGCGAAATTTTGGCCCCGCGTCATATACCAACCAACCGCCTGTCGCCCAACAGTTGGGCGGCGTTCTGAACGGCGTTCTTCCTCAAAACCTGACAAACAAGGCAGCAGATTCGCTTTCTATATTGGGAGCTTGCCGAAACTCGACTTCTGACATTTAATGACCTCGCAACATGATGACACACTGAGAATGGCAGAAACCTAAGCGTGTACGCAGAGGAAAAGCCGAGGCAGAGTTCAACATTCGTTGTTTTGTGAGCATTTGTCCCGTACGCTATCTGCATTCCAGTAGCTTAAACAGAGAAACTTCAAAGCGTTTCAAGATACACTATATAACTGTGTCACGCTATATAACTGTGCCAAGTCTGTGCCACAGAGTAGGCCTACTGCACTTCCGCGTACGCCGTACACAGAGTTGTTAACGGCGGCGACCACCCCCCATGGACAGTTATGAAGGGCGGAGAGATTTGCGCATTCGCCATGTACATTTCCATACAGCGAAATGGCAAGAAAGACTCTCGCCCAATGAAGTCAACCTCCATGAATTCCTTTCACGTTGCTTCCCCTGAGATCGCAGCAAACGGGCAGAGGACGTACACTTCTGCAACGACGCATAGAGCAGACGTGCATGTCTTCTCAAGTGTGTGCGGGATCTGTAGAAGACAATGCCTTCCTGTGTCACTTCGATTTACTTAGCTAATGTGCAAAATGAATTCACAGGGATTGCACAGAAAACATTTGAATATCTTAGAGGTACACATAAGGCTATACAGCTAGCGTTATCAAAGGAGTACAGCAACAGAGATCGCCAGATTATAATAATAACTGCTGGCGTTTTGCGTCCCAAAACCACGATATGAGTATGAGGGAAGCCGTAGTGGAGGGCTCCGGAAATTTAGATCACCTGGTGTTCTTTAACTTGCACGGGCCTCTAGCGTTTTGCCTCCATCAAAATGCGGCCGCCGCGGCAGGGATTCAATCCTGCGATCTTCGGGTCAGCAGTCGGGCACCATAATCACTAGACCACCGCCTCGGGTCACAGTAATCACAAAAGAACAGAAACAGAGATCGACAGAGAAACACTGAAAACAAGTAGTGATTGAATCAGACCTTGTAACATGGTTAGGTCGGGTTCTGTGGCAACGTCTGAAGGTAAGGCTGTGTGTAAGCAAATTAAACAAACAAACAGTCCATTGCAGAGAGTTCGGCAGACGCACAGACGACGATATACTATAAACGACATCAAAAGAAGCAGAGAAGTTTACAACGGGCACTGCTCGACTGCCTCCATAATTGTCGTCAAATGACTGCAAGAAAACCAGGGGTGGGGGGAGTGGTGCCACTACGCGCCGGGCTTCCTCGTGTTAGCGGACTTCCTGAAAAATCGGCCGACTGTGTCTATCTCGGTCGTCAGTGAACAGCATCTGTTGTCCCCCAACAACCCTCCCGCTTGACTCTCGAATCTGCAGGCGCATTCCGTTACGCTCGGAAGAACCGCCGCGCCATCAGACTCTCGCGTTTGCCATTGTGGTGCTGTACGGTATAGCGGTGCCTTGCTCGCAAAGGGGCCGGCTGTGCTCCCCCGCGCACGCCATATTCCACTCGCGGGTCGTTGTATATGTGAATGATATTCGTAACTTATTCTCCGTTTAGGCTTCCTGGTGGTATGTGGGCCACTTCCGCGAGGTTTAGTCGCCTTTCTGTGCTGCTGTTCTATAGACTATAGGGGCCGAATTCGCAAAGCTTTTTGTCCGTATAAGTGTTATTTGTCATTTGCAAGCTACCTTCGGTAATGACACGCCCGACGTCCGGATTACGGAAACTTAATCTTACGAACAATTCTTGCGGAAGTCCTTTCTGTAAAAAAAATTCGGCAGATCCCACGCACTGTGGGAATCGATGTAATGCGAAGCAGCCAGCAAAGAGATGCATACATCGCCTTGTTTGTCTTTGAGCCAAATGAAAACATTCATGCCATGGCATCTAGTCCACCATATATCGCATGTTTGCCATGCACGCATGCATGCACAGTCTAGTGTACACCATGCCAATGAAACGCATATTCTGGTATATAAATGCATGACCTGTCGTTTATGTTCATCACGCACTCGTGTCATGCCATCCCAATTTTGGTATATATCACGTTAACAAAACGGCCGGAAGCGCACCATGACAGTGGAATGTAAATCATACCGTACATGACATGCATAACATGATTCGCATGTTAAGACATCTCATTTATGTTCGTCATACAGTCACATCGCGCAATACCAATTTTGGTGTATATCAAAGGAGCAAAATGGCCGCGAGTGCACCATGAGTAGAGCATGTAAATCATGCCATACATGACATGAATATTATGGTTTTTCATGTTACCACCTGCCACTAATGTTCATCATACAGTCACATCGCGCAATACCAGTTTTGGTTTATATCATCAAGCTATCGAAACGGCCGCGAATGCACCATGAGCGTGGCATGTAAGTCATGACATACATGGCATGCATGTCATAGTTTTCATGTTACCACCTGTTATTCATGTTCTTCATGCAGTCACATCACGCAATACCAATTTTGGTGCATATCAATCTAGCGAAACGGCCACGAGTGCGCCATGAGCAGGGCATGTAAATCATGACGTACATTTCATGCATGTCATGATTATCATGTTACCACCTTTCATTTACGTTCGTCATACAGTGGCGTCGCGCAACACCAATTTTGGTGTATACCAAGCTAGCGAAACGGCCGGGAATGCACAATGAGCACGGCATGTAAATCATGACATACATAACCTGCATGTCATGATTTCCATGTTACCACCTCTCATTTACGTTCGTCATGCAGTCGCGTCGCGCAATACCAATTTTGGTGTGTCAAGCAAGCGAAACGGCACGAGTGCGTCATGAGCATGGCATGTAAATCATGTCGTGCATGTCATGCATGTCATGATTTTCATGTTACCACTTCTCATTTACCGTCGTCGTACGGTCGCTTCGCGCAATAGCAATTTTGGTGTACATCGAGCTAGCGAAACGGACGCGAATGCACCATGAGCGTGGTATGTAAATCATGACATACATGACATGCATGTCATGGTTTTCATCTTACCAACTGTCATTCATATTCTTCATACAGTCACATCGCGCAATACCAATTTAGGTGTATATCAATGTACTGAAACTGCCGCTAGCGCATCATGAGCGTGGCATGTAAATCAGGTCGTACATGACTTGCATGCCATGATTTTCACGTTACCACGTCTCACTTACGTTCGTCATACAGTCGTGTCGCGCAACACCAATTTTGGTGTATATCACGCAAGCGAAACGGACGCGAATGCACCATGAGCGTGGCATGTAAATCATGACATACATGTAATGGATGTCATGGTTTTCGTGCTACCACCTGTTATTCATGTTCTTCATAAAGTCACATCGCACAATACCAATTTTGGTGTATATCAATCTAGCGAAACGGTCGCGAGTGTGCCATGAGCGTGGCATGTAAATCATGTCATACATGGCATGCATATCATGATTTTCATGTTACCACGTGTCAGTTATGTTCGTCATACAGAAATGTCTCGTCATACCAGTTTTCGTATGTATCCCTTCATTTAAACGGCCGCGAGCGCCCCGAGACCATGTCATGTAAATCATGCTGCACATGACATGCGCGTCATGATTTGCATGTTAGGACCTGTCATTATGTTCGTCATGAACTCTTGTCACGCCGTACCAATTTTGGTATATATGAAATTAACGGAACGGCCGCAAGAGCCCAAAGGCCGCGGAATGTAAATCATGCTGTTCATGACATGCGTGTCATGATTTTCATGATATGACCTGTCACTTATGTTCGTGATAAGGCCATGTTATGACACACCAATTTTGGTATACATCCGATTAACGGAACGGCTAGGGAGCCCAAAGGCCGTGGAATGTAAATCATGCTGTTCATGACATGCGTGTCATGTTTTTAATGATATGACCTGTCATTTATGTTCGTAATAAGGCCATGCTATGACACACCAATTTTGGTATACATCCGATTAACGAAACGGCCAGGACAGCACAAAGTCGTAGGCGGCTAGATAGATAGATAGATAGATACGCTCAAAGTCGCAGAAGTTCACTAAGAAATGCTTCGCATTTAATACAGGGCCCCTATTCGCTCTTCACACTCGCGTTGAGTGCAAGGATATATTAAATGGGCTGCGGGTTTGGTGAAGGCCCCGCCACGGTGGTCTAGTGGTTATGCCGCTCGACTGCTGACCCCAAGGTCGCGGGATCGAATCCCGGCCGCGGCGGCTGAATTTTAGATGAAGGCGAAAATGTTTGAGGCACGCGTACTTAGGTTTAGGTGCACGTTAAAGAACCCCAGGTGGTCGAAATTTCCGGAGTCCTCCACTACGGCGTCCCTCATAATCGTATCGCAGATTTGGGACGTTAAACCCCAAATATTATTATTATTATTATTATGTGACGTCACAGTGAGCGAGCACTAAGGAGATGCCAAATGCATCACACGGGTTGACGCCGACGGGAGACGCCGATCAATTTTCGCGTTTGATGGGGCATCTAAGGCTTTCACCTTAATAAACGAAAAGAAAAACATTCTGCTAGAATGCAATGTGTGCAAGGTGTCGTGTATATTACTACAGAGTACCCGACTATACGGCATGCCTCATAATTACATTACTGTAGAAGCACGCCAAAATAAATGTTATTTCTGACTGAGAAGATGCGTACGAAAGAGGGATTGGTGCATACGCCTAAAAGCATTTCCGATTCCTGCCAAGGACTCGCAAATCGGCGCAGCCAAGACAGAGAGGGAAAGGGAAACAAAAAGAAACAACACCGGCAGCCTCTATTCAACATCGCATACAAGGATCACACGGGTCATTCACACAGGTCAAAGTCAGGAAACAATGGAACAATGCAATACGCAATCGTTTTAGCCTTCGTCTGTGCGATGCTCGTACGGAGATGCCCGGGCTTCTTAATGACAGCGTGTAAACATGACGCGCGTGCGCGGAATTGATTTAGATTGAGCCAAGCGGCAATGAGCCATCCCTTCCTATTAAGCGAATCGATTGTATAGCGTCCGCTTGGTCGCCTATTCTACGGAACGCGGAAATGATATTGAGATGAGAGAGCTCTTGTTCGCGCTTTTTTAACGACAATAAGCAATTATCATGATATACAACAGCAGCGTGCTTTCTTGGGATGAGGTTTCTATGCCATAAAAATTGTACGACTCGTTAAAATTTCCTCATCGACGGTTGAAAGTGGGTAGACTGCGCTCTTCAATAGAAACGTGAGAAGTCCACAACTTCCAATCACGACCACAGCTGTTGAAAGCTCCCCCCCCCTTCGAATCAATCAATCAATCAATCACTCAATCAATCAATCAATCAATCAATCAATCAATCAATCAATCAATCAATCAATCAATCAATCAATCATTGGGGATAATTTACGATTCGAGGGCTTAAAAGAGATTAATTATTCTGAGACTTAAAATACGCAGAAAAAAAAAAAACTTTTTACGTCTCAACTTCATTGACACGGTGGCGGCGAGGACGGGAATCGAACATATATATACGCCCTTGAGCAGCACAACAAACATTGATTAAGCTACCATGGAATGTGTCAACAGCAGAACAGAGCCTGTGCTGAAACACTATCAGAAAAAGAAAAAAAAGAAAAAAGACTACCTGTTACTAATCTTGGTGAGCCTTGACTTGGTAAATATTTAACATCGCTTTAAAGATGCGCGTTAGCTCTTTTAGGAGGGCCCGTGTATCTTTAAACAGATCTTATTTGTCCGCCAAATCACGGCACCTAGAAGAGTAAGATTACGTTTTTTTTTTTTTTTGTTGTTGTTGTTGTTGTTCTTAGACTGTATAGCATGCGAGATAATACGGTACTCGAATTCGGTCAGAAATCGTAACGTATGGTTACAGAATGTGGGATGCAAGGGGCCCAAGAAGACATCGTCCTCAGCATTGTCTTCAAGATGCAGCCCTTTTCAAAACGGTCTAAGCACTGTGCGTGACATGCACCGTCTTCCAACGAAAGCGTGGGGATTGCCCTCGACGAGAACGCAGTGCCGGTGCGGGCGATGAGTCAGTAGTGGCGAGACGGAGCGGACGACGCCGCTTTGCGGGTCAGAGCAGAGCAGCGTCGGCGCGTTGCACCGGCGCGACTCTTCGGCGGCGCCAAGAGAGAGAGAGAGAAAAAAAAAAAGGGTCGTTGCGTCACTGTTTGGGTGGACGTGACTGCTGCAGAGCTCCGACGTCGTCGCATCACTGCACTGCGACGACCGACGCGGCCAGACCGCGACAACGCCTGTCGCCGCCGTCTCCTACAACGCGCAATTACTAAAAGAAGCTCTAGAGGGTGTACTGCAACTGACTGTAAGAGCTTTTCAAAAGGAGCTGCTGTTTTCTGTACGATTTCGAATTATGTGCATCCGTATCCATTGAAGTCGAAGTGCCGCCGTATCGGTGTTTACGTGAATGGCTCCAAATGACGCTAGTATCAGATAGATTACATCATATGGTGCGAAACCTGGCAGATGAAAATTAACCCTCGAAAGACAGTTCTTATGAGGATAGCTAGAAAGCATTCACCACTACAACTTAGCTACTGCTTAAATGGAAACGTCTTGTCAGAAGTAAAATCTTTTAAATATCTAGGTGTCATACTCCCATTCGATCTTCGGTGGAACGAGCAAGTGCCTTACAATAAGAAAAAAGCAATAAGTAAACTAGGATACTTAAGACGAACTTTGCGCCAAGCTCCTCAAGATATTAAGCTACTAGCTTATGAAACGCTTATCCAACCAATCATCGAATACGCATCAGTAGTATGGGACCCGCATACGAAAACAAACATTTCCCACTTAGAAAGCGTCCAAAGAAATTCGGTACGCTTTACTTTTAATATGTACAGCTGGCACACATCGGCAAGTACGCTAGTGGAAAGGGCTGAACTAGAACCCCTGGAATTCCGGCGTCACACAGAAAGGCTCGTGTACCTATACAAGATTTTTCACAATAAAATAGGAATAGAAAAGGACCATTACATTCATCCTGTAAACAAGCGAATCACACGCTCTCATCACTCAAAATATCTACGGGACTATAACTGCCGAACAGAGGTATTTCAGAACACATTTTTTCCCACGAGCGGTAAGGGAATGGAATCAGCTCCCAGCCGATGTCGTGGAACGCACGACCACCGCAGATTTCACTCTGACACTTAAGGCTCATATGTCGACTGTTTAAATATTTGAATCTACTGATTTCTTCTGTCAATGTCCGCTTGTGTATTATGTTATTTTTTCTGGTTTCTTTTTTTCTTTTGACGATACATAAATTCAGTATCAGTTACCTTACATGCGACAAAATGCGCATATTCTTTCGTGCCATGTGCACTATGCGTTAGTAGTATTTCGAATATAATGGTGCAGTGCAGTTATGTAGTATTGTGATTATCGATGTAAGTGTTGATATTATTGCTGTAAAAAGGTACTCAGTGTGTAAAATGCCGCTATCGCTTTCTTGTTCTTTGCGTAGTATATATGTATTCTTTTTGTGTGTATTTGTATGTATTCATCTTTGTATCCCTACTCCTGCTTACAGCCTTCTTAGGCTAGCAGTACTTTACAAATAAATAAATGAATAGAATATTAAAAGAGATTGGATTAAGTTTAGATAGATAGATAGATAGATAGATAGATAGATAGATAGATAGATAGATAGATAGATAGATAGATAGATAGATAGATAGATAGATAGATAGATAGATAGATAGATAGATAGATAGATAGATAGATAGATAGATAGATAGACAGACAGACAGACAGACAGACAGACAGACAGACAGACAGACAGACAGACAGACAGACAGACAGACAGATAGATAGATAGATAGATAGATAGATAGATAGATAGATAGATAGATAGATAGATAGATAGATAGATAGATAGATAGATAGATAGATAGATAGATAGATAGATAGATGACGCAATGCACTTGCAAGTCAGCGATATACCTTATGCCAGGTTAAACGCAGTACATGGTAGCAATGAGAGGGCATCTACATAACATCACGTGTTGCGAGGGGTGCGAATGAAACGCGAAGCCGCTTGAAGCGAGTCGATACGGGTCGCGTAGTGTCGAGCTGCATGGTAAACAGTCGAAGGGCACGCTGATACAAATGAAAACGAACTAAAAAAAAAGGTGGCGAGATATGGCCTTGGTTCCCAGGGTAGTCGATGGGCTGGCCGCAACACATGACGCCGATAGACGACTACGAGAATATTGGGACGCCAGCGCGTGATAGGTGGGAACAAACCTGCGCCCAATATAGCAGAATATTGCGTTCTATCGCGTAACGTGAACTTACCGCTACTTCGAACTATGCAGAATTATTTCGCAGATAAAGCACGTGGTGTTACCGTACTGGGCAAGAACAGTGCGGAAGTGATACACAATATGGTTCAATGTCAAAGATAACGCACGAGGATATTTATTTCCCAACCAAGCTCGGCAACAGGTGAGTTGATTAATGGAGCTGGTACTTTTAGAAATACGTATCTACAGAGCACTAGTGTTGCCTTCGACAATGAACAAGAACGCGGATTTGGCTAGATCTGCTATGAAGGAAAATGTGATAAAATAGTTCAGAAAGTTATAAGCTCCTGTGCAATTTTTTTCGTCAGAGTTCCACGCACAGCTAGGCAGAAAACGTCAATATTCTGTCGTACTCAACAACATTTTCTCAAGCTGTGTAATAGTTATCAACCTCCGTCCGCGGATACGCCTCTACACGCATTCACTCGTACCCAACGTCACTCACTCGCCTGCATAGTCGCCTTCATTTGCACTTATTAAACCACGCTCACGCTCAAGTTCGCATCCGCTCTACATAGGGTAATAGCTTGTGTCTTCGTGAAAATCAGACATAATATCATCTCCAATCAAAACGAAGAGCCTGCTGAAAGCAGTAAAAGAAAAAAATCAACAGAAACGCCAGAGATTTGCTATAACGGCTCATATAATGGTACCAAAACATCCATCAGCAGCTCAGTGACAGTGGAAGAAACATTGTAGATTTAGGGCAAGGTGATGTGGGACTGTCTAGCTGCATTTCGGTCCAGCTTGTCCAGGTCCAGGCACGCTTCGAGACCACTATCCCCCCCTTCATTAGTGCCTAAAGTGGGGCTCGAACCCACGACCTTGAGATGAAAGGTTTCATGCTCTACGGATTAAACTAGCCGGGCTTCGTATACGAGCACGTACACCGCAGCACTGCATGCGTATATACGTGTCAGTGAACAAAAAGGTACTGCAGGCACGAGAAGTCGGGATGTTGCGGTTAGTTATACAGAGGTGACGAGATAAGAGACGTTGCGGGATGGAATGATAAGGGAAAAGGTCACATAGAGGTGAGACGCTCGACCTTTGACCTTGACCGGGGCCGTGGCCGGTTCGCCCTATTGGCCAGCTTGTAGCGCCAGCTCCGAGAGGAGGAGAAGGCGAAGAGGAAGAACAAAGGCTGAGGAAAGAAGAGAAAAAGGTGAAAGAACAAAATCAGTACGGAGTGCAGAACCAAGATGGTGACAGACACCACGGGAGAGGAGGGAGGATGACTACTCGCTACGGGGCTCAGGAGGCAACACACACAAGCTAAACTAGACCGTAAGCAACAAAAACATGATTTGAGCGCGAACGTGGTCTGCGATAGACGGGAGCTTGTCTTAAGTATCTTAAGAAGACACTGTCGCTGTCATATAACAGCGGAATGCCAAAAGCAGATAACATAAGGAAGCCCTGTAATACAGCGTGCGAGTAAACACGGTAGTTGAATTCGGCCAGAAGTTAGGCTTTCGTTACCGGTCGCTAGCTTATAAAAAGGCAGCACGGATCGGCAGCCCAAAATTTTGGTAACATCGCTAACTTTAGCTGCTGTAAGTCTTGCAGGACGGTAATATACGATAAGGCGAAGGATACGTCGAACATCAACATCGACGCGATGAACGCCATTATTTGTGGAACGGCTCCAAATCCGAAAATTTCATTAAAACCACATTCCCAAATAATCGGTGGCTTATAAATAGAACGCGAGGCACTGATATTTATACGCTGACGCACGGGCGGGGCACGTGAAGATAAAACTACGCTCCGGCGACCAGGCACAGTAAGTACCGCGCCCCACGCTAACCGACTGTCAGACCAGTCTAAATCGGCATTAATATTGCGAACCATCTTGCCAACGCCTAATTACAAGCAGGACCGAATGGGAGGGCCGAAAGAGTATGGCACGCGACCACGATACAGTCTAGCACGCGACGTTCTGCGAGTCAGCAACAGTATTAATGCTCGCGAACCTACGTTCCTCGTAGATCTATAGTCGGGAAGTGAGTGCGCCGAGAACGCGAACGCAGATCATTGGTTAGAGAATATATAAGCAGAAGGAAGCGATCGCCAGACATCTAATAGCGAAAACGAAGCGAAGACTCAGCGCGCCACATTAAGGGCCGTACGCGTGTACAGTATATGCACCGGTTATAAGGCAGACATTCCTGGTTCATATCGGCTTGACGAAGAAACCGCGGTCGGTCACTGCAGCGCGGCCGAAGCGCCGACGAAAGTGCTATTATAAGACGATGATATATGCGATCAGGGTGGATTTCATCAGCGGCAAAACTGCAGTGCGCTGGGACAACGAGGCATATATATACGAAGTGTCAAGACACATACAAGCGTGCTCACTCAACGACTAAACCTGAGCTGCACGCAACAAACAAAAAATGCAGGACCCTTCCGCTATTGTGAAGATGTAAGCCAGCGGAGCTGTGGTGGAAGCAACAGCAGCGGCTTCAGGTCGTTTTCATGCCCATTCGTGCTTCTGTGCGCGTTGGCGCTCCTTCTGTCGCCGCTGTTCATCCTCCTGAGAGAACGACACACCTTCGTCCCTTGGCGACTCCAATGAGCAACAGTGCTAACGCAATATATACGTCAGGAGATAAGGGGGCACAAAGATTAGTGGGAAGTGCCGCCGCCGAGTATCGCGACACTTTAGAAAGATTCATCGGCGGTGGCGAGGGGAAACCAGTGTTATACATAACTCCATATATGTTCACCGCCGAAAATTGTTGTTTTGAGTGTTGTTTCGTCCATGGACGCGATCCGCCAGAACCTAGTCATATATCGCTGTAAAAATGCACAGAACACTGCAAATTTTTACGCACGCTATATGTTGACAAAAGAAACAAGGGTCACGTAGACTGTGCTACTCTACATGTCCCTTTTTGTGTTGTCCTCGTATAAAAGGGGTGGGGTGGTTCCTCGTATAAAAGGGGTGGGGTGGTTGGGGGGGGGGCGGTAGAGAGAGAGAGCCTCACAGTAGAGGCTCAGCGTACGCTCTGTGAGAGCAACGTCTCCAGAATTCTCTCAAGATATGTAACCGCGGCCATTCCGTGTGATGCAGGAAAGCGAAAAATGAAATGGACTGAAAGCAAGACGCGACATTCTAAAGCTCCCTCTTGCACCCAAAACTACACGCGGGGAAATCACGCTTCGTGTTTTCATTCGGGTCGCTTTCAACTGGCCGTTCGCGCCGAGCAATGGGAGAAAACATTCTTGCTCTAGACAGCATGAGCGTTTTTCAAAAATCGCGATCGCGATGCCCGCCACAGAAAGACCCGAGACACTCCGCAATGGGCGACATGCATGCCCCAATGATACAACACCAAAACGTGTTCCCCGAACCAAAATGCGAACTCATCCCATTGAAGATTTGCACTTACATTTGTTCCTCCACACGATCCCCAGGCAATGAGAATATGAGCTCGAGCAAGCAATCCACACTGCGTTTGGATGTGCGCGACCCAGCTTACTATATAGTTGGGTGCAGTTCCGTGCGCAGCACCCGCGTTTCAAGAGACTGCCTCGGAAAGTGTGCGCTCGAGGACGCTGACTTGTTTTCGCCGGATGCAAAAACATTGCGTGCACCGAATTTGTCAACGGCAATCTGAACTAACGCTGCAGCACACATCCCGATGCGACGAAATCGCTTCGTCCCTCTTCGAAACGTTCATGGATCACCGCCTGCTTCAATAGCATGCAATGAGTCTACACTCGCTCTCTTTCTACAACTCGGCAGCAAACACTGCAAAGCCGCCTACGCTGCAGTGAACGCAACTAGACGCGCGACAGGAATGGAATATAAAGCGTGGTCCGTGTGAAAAGGGTCGCCGCATACTTGGCGCGCTGATTTTTTTCATCCAGCGCGTAATGGCGCAGCCCCATAATGGCATCCGAGCAGAGCTGCTGCTGCTGCTGCATGAGGCCGTTACGCGAGCGATTCGCGCATTCTTTGGGGCGCTTCTTCCATGGCTGCAGCAGTGATACAAAGGACAGCACAGCTGAGGTGATAGCGACGCGCTGCTGAAAAGAAAGAAAGAAAGAAAGAAAGAAAGAAAGAAAGAAAGAAAGAAAGAAAGAAAGAAAGAAAGAAAGAAAGAAAGAAAGAAAGAAAGAAAGAAAGAAAGAAAGAAAGAAAGAAAGAAAGAAAGAAAGACCATAGAAGCTGAGCAATATGCACGCTGCAGGAAACGAGAATGAAATAAACCGAACGGCGTATCTGCACGGAGTCTTCCGACTCCTTGTCGTTTAAAACTTCTCTCCTGGAAACGTGTTACGAGTCGCGACAATAGCTTCCCCGTATAATCCTGCGTAAGTGAAATGCAAAATACGAATACCTGTACCTAATTTCAGTAGTGTCAAGATAACGTGGTTATGCGCTACAGTCATGTCACGTTATCTTATCCCGACAATACGCGAGTTCTAACAGGTGACACTCAGGGCCCATCCTATACAGAAAAATAAAAAAAGGGCTGATTCCATTTCTACACACTTTACAACCCAGTGATTACGCCACAGTTCTCTCCGCTGCGTGCTGCAGTACAATGACGTGTTACCCTTGCGATACGCTACTTGAAAGATCCTAAACAAAACTAACCTAACCTAACCTATAGGTTATAGAATCACTTAGGAACGAGACTGCGCCTCAACGCAAGCCCGTAATGCACGGAATTTAAATTCGAGAATGGAGAGAAGAAAAAAAAGAAAATGAGAGCAAAATAATACATTGAAGAAGAACGGCTATTTGGGCTAGTTGGTTAAAGTGCATATTGAAAGGGTTTGCAGCGCAAGCACGGTAGTGCTGAAGGAAAAGCGTAAAAGCGAGGAACGGAAAGCAAAGAGGGACACGAGCGCTCGTGTCGTCCCTCTTTGCTTCCCATTCCTCGCTTTTAAACCGTTCCTTCATCACTACCGTGCGTGCGCTGCAAACCCTTTCAATAGAAATAATACATAAGGCACATGCCAGTGGAACGAATTGAAAAACCAGAAAGAGCTCAAAATTCATAAAGCGTTCAGACCAGCTGGGTAAGTTCTATGCAGTGCAATGAAACAAAGCATCTCTGAAGCTTGATTTGCTTCGTTTCCTATACTCAACCTGCCATGCTGTTCCGAATGGCGCACAGTATATAGCTCGAGGGCTTTCGTAAGCACACACTGGCATCCGAGTTCATTTACCGTATTCGGCGGCAGGGTTTCAGTACTCCGTGTACGAAGAACGCGGGCTATTGTGTTTGCCTAGAGACGCAGCAAACAGACAACGTACGAATAGGAAAATGCGGAAACAAGAGGCGCACGAAAAAAGAAAAAAAGAAAGAAAGCAATGCAATAGCCACCCAGCCGCCTAGGAGGGAATGCACACGTCATCTTGAACAGCTGAACGACTTCCCATGCCTGCTCGCCCAATTTCTCTCTCTCCCCCCACCCTACTACTGTCTTTCCCAATACATTCCCGTAAATTCGTCTTACAAGTTCCATGCAGTGCCGTGAAAGCTGGGACTTGTGCCAGCCAATCAGAGAAGAAAGACGCGGTTTGAAAGTTTCAGAGAAGGAAAGAAGGGGGGGGGGGGGGGGCTCGCCCACTGCACTCTACTGAGCTAACACATCCGTGAAATCTTCCAACTCATTTGACATCGTTGCACGGAGGGCTCTAAAAAGCGCGCAGTAAAGACGCCCCGACTTCTGCGCGATGTTGTTTCCTCGCTAACTGACGCAATCATCTGATTTGGTAGCGCTGCACGGTACTGGTTGGATGAGGTAAAGCAGTGAACAGAATAAATCTACCTCTTGGAAGAAGGTTCTCTCGCTCCCAGACAATTGGGGAAAATAAACTGGATTGTCTGATCCGGGGAGACGTGCTTCCATCTTGACGAGGCTTCGTGTAGAGCGCACGGAGAGGATATACGTTGTAACCGAAGTGGAAGTTTCCCCTGATTGCTTTGTCAAGAACGCAAACGGTACGGAATAACTGGACAATATCTTGTAAATACAATTAGAGGAAGAGAAAAGGCAGTATCAATCGTTGCCACGTGAAATAAACGTGCGAGCGCTCTCGTTAACAGGCATGAAGAGTCATTTATTGAAAGCAAGGGGGGGGGGGGATGCACATTTTTTGTCAAAATCTTTCACATGGTGTCAATGCGACGAGGTCCTAATCTATCCGATTTGTTATACTGTTCCGAAAAAGCCCTATAAAGTATTCATTTACAAAATCGATGATTTCGTGTTCACAACGCCCAACACGTCTGGCGTACGTGTCGTATCGTTTCGATCAAGGCTGGTGCGCAGTCTCTTGACGAATGCACTTTTGCCGAGATTCCAAGAAACCCCAGAACAAGTCCCGATTCGTCGTAGTACCTTTCGTCGCCACCAATGCGGACGATGCAAGTATAAAAACAGCTGTGCGCGACATAATTAGTTAAACTATATTACAGCTGTACGTAGCAGTGCATGATCACCAATCATTTCCTTCTGAGATGCCTTCAATTCGAACAAAAGAAAACACCCAAATAAAAAAAATCCTACGGCGATTTAGCGGCAGATACACTAAGCGTATTAGCATTGCCATGATTTACCTTTATACTCGCAAACAGCTTCTCTTGGCAATGAAGGTAAGGCTACGGGGGCGGAGCTACTGCACATGCACTGCTCCGCGAAGTTTAGTCCAGTTCGGCGTACGTTTCGAAGATAGTTTTGGTTTGTGAACCTTCCGTATCTCCTGTGAAGTGACAAAGTGGGAAAGAGCTCTTACTCTTTCCCACTTTGACACTTGTAACGCTAACTCGTTGAAGGAATGTGCTGGTTTGCTTCAATTCAGCACAACTATATGGTGCCTCCCACGCCTACGTCATTGGTACTCCGTAAACAATACGTTTACACGAAAAATTAAGGAAACTGCAACAAACAAAGCTTTCTGCCTTTTCATCGTGGAAAAAGAACTCCAAATTTCAAGGGTTTACAACGATACTATCACCCCCTGCCGAGAGAAAAATGTCGCTCCCAACGTATAGCGCGCGGGAAGTAAAAATGGCATAGATAACCTTCAGTGCAGTCGACCTCAAGGACGCTGCTCCAACACGGAAACAAACCGTGAGAAAAAAAAAAAAAGAGTTGAAGCTCAGCAAGTGCTTGTTCTTCAAGTACCACTCCACAGTCTCCGCGACAAAAAAAAATAATAAAAAGAAAAAGAAGTATGGCATAGTCGCTCTACAGTAATCGCCAACGCGAGCAGCATATGCACACCGTCTGTTACTTCGTTTAACATGCAGACGATGTTGTCGGTGTGACAGATAGCGATACTCCCACTCCATGTAGGACGACGTGTCAATGATCACGTAGGCCGGCACTACTAGCTCATACACGTAGAAATAATCGCGCAGAGACGTACGTACCGATGGAAAAGTTTGCAGCTGAACTGCTTGAGGTGCAGGACACAGATGGGATAGCTCCTCCATTTCTCCGTAACCGATTTCAAATCAAAATATTAAAAATCGGCGGATTTGAATAAGGAGAATTGTCGTTCAAAAGCGACAATAATTCTTAGCGAAACTCGCCGAATTATCCTAAGGCAATTCTCCGCCAATTCTCCTTAGGCAAATTTCCCCAAGGAAATTTGTCGCTCGAGAGGAGTGTTTAGGATAGCAGGCAATGAGCGGAGCACGTAAATGAAATTTGCGCGTAAACAGTTGAAACTCATGGCGCCTCTCAAAGCCTGAGTCGCTGACAACAAAAACGCTGATTTCGATTCCTGGTTGAGTGAAATTGATCCTACATTCTGCAAGGCACACTGCACCGATTTAGTCATCATCCGGCGCATTTTCTATCTATAGAGGCGAGAAGCGTTAAACGTGATCTCAAAAGATATAACAGCAAATAACCAATTTTGCGACTAAAAAGGCGTGGCCGAGACGGCAATTCCTTCTTCTCGGAGCGATTGCAGAGACCCCCGTTATTACGCGTCATCTACACGTCAAAGATTTTCCGAGCGTGAAATATACAACATACATACGAACACGCAAAATGAAAACTCACAGAGTCCTTTATGCATTCCCCTAACGCGACTCGAAGGCGAAAGCCATCTTATTTTTCTTGTCAGTCGATGTATTGATCCTCCCGGCCTCCCTCCGAAAGCTTTACACACCTAACGTGGTTTTCTACTGCCTTCAGGATCGGAGGTCTAGTGCACTATAATCGGAGGCATCGAAAGGTTTCTGCACCTCACCTGCTTTTTTTGTACTGCCTCCGTGATCGGCACACATCTGACCAGGCGACGATGTCACGTGATGACGCCATCATGTGACGCCCCGTTATGTGACGTCATGCTGACGTCACGAAGTTTTGGCATCTGCGACGTGATCACGTGATCATTTTCGCATTATTCGTGTTGACGGCAACGGCGCCGACGCTGATGGTCACTTTTCGCGTTTGATGAGGCATCTAAGGCTTTCTCCTTAAATAAAGCAAGGAATCGATCTTGGGACTTAAAAGGTATGACCGAAAACGGCAGTTCCTTTTTCTCGGTGATATTGCAGAGGACCCCGTTATTACGCGTCATCTACACATCAAACACTTCCCGAGTGAGAAATCTACAGTATAAATACGAAAACGCACAGCGTTCAATGCAAAAAGAAAAAAAAAAGCAAAGTAAAATGACGCTATGGCTGCTGCTTCAGTCGTAAGGGGAGCAGACGCGCGGGCGTTTTCCGACTGAAGCCCATCGCTGCCACACGGTGGATGGACAAATCGATTCGTGATAGAAAGCACCTCTCGCTTATCGCAGATTTGAACTGAGCCATCTTCCACGCTTCCCCTTACACCTTCTCCTCCCCCCTCTCCCCTCTCCCGCGGCTACAACTCTCTCCACTTTCCTCCAACCATTCCCCTTACTCCGAAGATCCATCCCAGAGGATTTCCAGATCCCGTACAGTTTGGAGAGACTCGTAGCTTACAGATCCCTGCGACGTGTGGACTTTATGACTTTTTAAAATCTTTTCGTTTTCTTGCATGGCTGTGAAAGGCGCAACTCCCGCTCGCTTTGTACTGGGAGTCAACTTCACCCATTTCTGGCATCCATTATGAAAGCATATGATTAGTATACGATCTACGATTGCGCAGCGCCTGATCGATATTGCAACTTCGTATAAACATTATTTCTAAAATGTTCGTTTTCTTCCTTGTAGCGCTACCATGCATTCCTTTACGGTTCGTTCGTGTCGTGCAAAAAAAAAAAAAAAAAAGAGACAGAGAGAGAGAGAGAGAAACTCGAGCGATCCATATCCCACCATTCGACCCGATACGGAGAGTCAGGCATACGAGTTCTCATGCAATGCTAGCGAACTATAGATGTAAGGTCAACGAAATAACAACTTCAGCTTCGTTCGATAAGTCCGTAGGCACAAGCAATTAGCCAACACATTTGTATAAGTTGCAGTGTGTTGACGCCAAGCTACAGGGCGTTGGGACTGCCAAGTACCACCGGACCGAAAGGACTCATTTCACAACGAATTGTTTTTCTTTTTAATTTATCTGCCAAGAAGACAGGTCGAATAGGCACCACGAGAAGGCTCTATCGTGCTCCACGCGGGGGCCACGTCTGCCACTTAAAAATGAGAAAGAGACGGTACAACGTAAACGCTGAAGAACAGACGGAGGATGATGACGTAAGCGGAGAGTAGGGATATCGAGACGCGTTCAGCAAACAAGCGGCCCAAACTCACGACACCTGAAATCTTATCGTCGCCTTACCGCGTCCCGCGTCTTGCCGATGTGGCGATCGTCTACGTCCTTTTCGTTTTATAATTTAAAAACAGATCGTACAGGGCAATGTGGCAAGGCCCCGAGTGATGAGGAATGCGTCCAACAAGCACCAACGTTTCGACAGAGGCAGGACATTCGTCTGCGTCAGGGCAACACGGCGAGAAATGCTGACAAAGACGAATCCCCTCGTCGAAAACGTCAGCTCCGGTGAAGTCGCTTGTTCGACTACTTTCTCATCGCTCCTATAAATGTAGTTCAGTTAGCGTGGACGTTATATATATATATATATATATATATATATATATATATATATATATATATATATATATATATATATATATATATATATATATATATATATATATATTGCAGAGGGAACTCCAAAAGAGAACTCCAAAAGCCGCGGCTCTCCAAACTCTTGCCGCGACGCCAACATCCGACGTGCCGCGGCAGCGGATGTACTACAGCCGCACCCACCTTATAGACTATTTTACGGATGGGTTTCGATGCCGCCATATTGGGCTGTAGCCTAGCTGTTTTGACCACGTACGGCTATACACTTGAAATGTTTTCTTCTTCCTCCTCTTCTTGTTCTTCGAGAGAGGCCACCCCGAGACAAGCAAACCACAGGTGTGCGCCACGCACCACTCTCCCTCGCCGCTCTCACAGTCACCAGACACGCGTGCACTTCATCACTTGCTCTCCCCCTCTCTCTCTTTCTCTCTCATAGCGTAGAGCTCTTCCTCCTTTTCGCGCCATCCCAGGAATGCGGCCGCTTATCGCATCCAGCGGAGGAGCCAAGAAAAGACGCCGCAGCCAGCAGTCGACACCGACGCCCGAGCAAAAAGGAACTCTTGCCGCGACGCCAAGAGCCAACGTGCCGCGGCAGCGGATGTACTACAGCCGCACGCACCTTATCGACTATTTTACGGGTGGGTTTCGATGCCGCCATATTGGGCTGTAGCCTTGCCGTTTTGTATCTTTAACAACTAAACGAACAGTGTGGACGCATACGCATGAAAACGGTTGGGTTGCAACCGAGCTGTTTAAACTCAGCCAGCCACGGGCGCTCCTCAGAGAGCCATGCACAGCGCCGCACGCTTCTAAGCCGCACGGGATCTCGGGCAGCGGCAAAAGCGGCGCCGACGGCGGTGGCAGCGGCAGCAGCTGACACGCGCGTGCCACATCAAACGCCGCGACCTCCCACCGCGGCGCGCCGCCAAGCGAAACGCTAGATGGTGTCGCGGCTCGCGCCACGCTGATACACGAAGAAACAGCGACGGTACACGAAGACGTACACACAGATACGACAGCTCCTCGTTTCATTTGCCAACGAAGATAAAGAAAGAATTCCGACAACTTAATCGTAGAATCGAGATTAAGTAGACACAAAGCTGTTGTTATAACAGCGCATAGCCAGCAGTAAGCAATACTTATACTGTATGCGACTAAGCACCGTAGCTCTTCACCAGAGAGCGGACGCAGCATTCGTCACTTGGTCGGTGGAGATCGACCAAGTTACAAGAGCTCATGGCATCCTCTAGCTTTCTTATATCCTTTCATTCCGCTACTCCATTTCCCGTGGCGTTGAGTCGAGCTCCCGTGAAAACCTGCTGAAAATGGCTCCAGCTATCCTCTCCTAACAATGTACGCATAAGAGCGTGTAATTACGCTATTCACTCGAGTGCAACGCATTCAGTACTTGATATAAACAATCGCCGCTGGAAGCACGCTATGTTTCAGCGTTCAAATCACGCGACATTGTCACAGCCCGACCTGCGCGAAAAGCGGTAACCCACGCAGGTTCTTCGCGCGTTCACTTCTGCTCGAAAAACGTTTCCAAACGAGCGTCGTCTGCTTCTGGAGCCGTTTTTGCTTCGCTTGGTATACACGTTCCGTTTCTGCAGCCATTTTACTTTGCATTGTTGGCGTCGTTGCGTTTGAGCCATATTGCTTTACTTCGCATTGTTTCTCTCCCAATGGAGCTGTATAAGCCTGAACATGCAGACGGTTGCCACGCATGGACATACCTATCTCGCCGCCATTTGTCGCGCGAACTATTCCGGGTCTTCCGGTGCCAAGTGCACACTGGCAAGCGAGCGCCATAGCTTGCGCGTGTTTCAGGCAATTTCTCCGCGCCCGTCTCGGAAAAGAAAAGCGCGACGGGAGCTCGGACTGGCGCAAAAACCCCGCTTAAAGGTTGTTGCTTGCCATGGACCCGAGCTCGGAGGAATGCGTTAAAGAGCCGCGCGCGGCTTGAAGGGACAATTTGCGCCGAGCCCTTTTCTCCCTGGCTTTCGTTTGCGCGCCACTTACTCCTTCCGGTACACGCGCTGTAAAACGCAAAACAACAAAAAGCGGTAAAACGCGAGTGAAATAAAGTGATACGAACGAGCTGTCATGGCGGGAGACGCGGGCCCATTTTCAAGCCCGACTCGCACAGCTCGTGGATCTTGACAGGGGGCGTTTTGTTCCGCTTCACGCACACTGCGCCTTGTAGGAATACGCACTACCGGCCGAAGCCCTACTGTCACGGGGCAGTTCAATCAGCGATGACCGTCTATGTATATCTCAATCACCTTCACCTTGTCCTTATCTTTTCCTTTTTGTTAATTGTTATTTTTGCGCAAGTTAGTTATGTCTCAAGTCAATCGGCACCAACTAGCCCAACTCTCATCTCTAGTACCACAACCAAGGCTGGCACATGAGAAGCCAGTGAAGATCATGATCACACCGTCGTCATCAAGCAGCGACCGCATTACGACTTTGGTAGCATGCTAATGAACGCGCACTTACCTAAGTTTGTTTACGTGCTAAAGAACCCCAGGTGGTCAAAGTTATTCCGAAACTATAGGCAGAAAGTCGCTTTGAGAAGCCAAAACCCGTAAGTTATTCAGGGAGCTTCAGGTTTCTCCCACCCAAAACCGCTAGGCGCACGAAAAGAGAGAGAGCGAGCGACAGAGAGAGAGGTAGTAGTCATATCAGAAGGGATGGAACCACGTTGAACCAGGTTTACTACCCTGATTTGGGAAGGGGGTTAGAGGAAGGAAGCAAGAGAAGCAGTTCGCACTTTGCCGGCAGAAAAAACGCATTCAGGGTGGTGTGTGCCCTATTTATAAATCCTACCCTAATACGCCGTTGAGGCTATGCAGCGTGCAATGTCGCAACCGTTATTTGAAGAGCCCCCGAATCTCAACGAAGGATGGTCGCGCGCACGACATCCGCGGTTATGCGAACGATGACGCGACGCGTCCCTGCATGAATTCTCGCCCAGCTTTTGCGGCCAACACGTGAAAGCGAGAGCGTTGCATGCAGCAGCGTGGGCCGGCAGGTACTCGCAAAAAAAAGGGAAAAAAAAGAATAAAGAAAGAAAAGAACTGTGAAAGAAGCGAGCGAGGTGCTGCCGACCGAGATGACGGACTGACGCGCCGCGGCCACAGGACGCCGCGCTATTCCGGGACAGTGACGGAGAGCACGACCAAGACGATGCGCCAGAATTCCGTGCGCTCACGACGCTCAAATCTACGCACCTCTTAGTTGCCTGCAGTAGAACGCTTCTACGCACAACCTTCATCCTAACTCCGACACAATATTAATCCTAACTCCGGCAGTGCGTTGTTATACCGTGCTTTGTCGGCTATGGATTGAAGTAGAGTTACTGCGTATGCACAGTAACTCTATCAAGTTTAACCCTGTGCTGCGGAAAGCAGGGATTGTGTTCTTGTGCCCTCTTTGTACATATCTCTATTTCGTTATTTTTAGTTCCTTCCTTCCTCCCCTAGTGCAGAGTAGTAAGCCGGGCGTTTGTTGCGGTTAACCTGCCTTCCTCTTTTTCCCTTCATCTCCCGCTCTCTAATCTAGTTCCATTCGGCAAGTGGAACATACACGCAAAACTGTTCCATTCACTTAGAGGAACATGTGGAATGAGAGTATGATGTGCCACTCACGTTTAACGAAGTATAGGATGTAAGCAGCATATATGCACGTCCACGTGCTACGTCCACGTGACGCCGTATATCATAAATTAACGACGTTATGAATCATCCGCCACAACGGCCATGAGTGGCGCTGAATAACACTACTATAGGCTTAGACCTTGAACATATATGCGTGAACACACGGAAATATTTAGACGTGGGAATAGCCCCGCACAGCGCCATCGCCAACGCCGCCGCAACAGCATAATTGGTAAGGCAAGGCACGCGTAACGCGGAGGTTGAGAGTTCGATTGCAAGCGGTGGCTTCTCTCCTCGCCTATTTGTCGTCATTGGCTCAACATCCCGCCTCGGCGTGCGTGGCCTTCGGTCGCCTCCGGTGCCGCAAGCGTGCCTTGTGAATAGATAGAAGCGCTACAGTGTAGCATATCCTCTAAGAGCCTTTATAACGACGCAACGTATACACTAGGACCGGTTGCTTCGGAAGCACTCCCGAATTTACTGCACGCAACACTGGAGCGTCGTTCAAAACGTATTAAAGAAGAAAAGCTTACACGTCCGCAGAAAGACAGAGAAAGGACAGCGACAAAAAAAAGAGAGAGAGAGAGAAAGAAAGCCGGAGTAGAGTACAGCGAGGCAGAGAAAAAAAGAGCATTAAACAAACAAAGGGAGAATCGTGCAGCGGTGCCAAGCGCGGAAACTCCGCAACTCTCGAAAAGCTGCGCCGGCGAAACCTGTCAAGGCCAAGACGAACACCGCGCGTAAAAGTTGCAACTGCAGCAGCCGCAGTCCCTTCTTGCCGTCTTCGACGCGTGTCCCGAAAGCGAGAGAGTATTTCTGTACTTTATTCGTGTTTTGCGCATTCGCTTCCTGTCGTATGTTGTCTACATTACGCGGCGAGACATTCGAAAAATTTCGTGCGGAGCCAGGAAAACCTATTTGGGACCAAACTTGGACCCAACATGAGGAAGGGTACACAGTCAAGATGCGACACAATGTGTACGCGTAAGAAGGAACGAGAAGAAGGTTCATGTACAGAATGTTAAGTCAGCTACTACTCGTAGATGTATATAAGTGTACAACGTCTTCAATCGACAACGCAAACGCTACGCAGACAGCCATACAACCCACGCGCACCTATCGGACAGTTTCCATTCATGGAAGTTCCGTTTGCTTCTTCGCGCCTGAGGGCGCACCACCTACATGCCGATATGATAGCTGCGAATGCTCACAACAAAGCAATACAACGAAGACGAACGGCACACATTTCGCCGAATGCATAAGAAACCGCGTCACTTTCTTTCTGCCAATTTTTTAATATATATAATGCACTGTTATATCTGCATCTATAACGGCTACTATTCCATTAATCTGAACACCCCGCACCCCCCTCCGCTGCTACCACCCCTATTTTAATTGTATCTGATATCAACCGCTGTGCAGAAAAACAGGCCGCTGAAAAAAACGCCACCTAGATATTTCTGCAGGCGACATTACAGTCTGTGTTCGTAGCTTTATCTTAGTGGCTGAACTAAATCGTCCCCACCGTGACTGTGGTCGTGGAACTGGTCACACGTGGGCAAACGTTGCTTTCTCTCCCGAGCACGTGGGCGGAGACGCGCGGGCGCACTTCCTTCGCCTTTGGCGGGGCAAGTTCGCGCGCTTCTGTTGACGTCACGCGAGACGTAGGTGCATGGACGAGAGGGAGAGGCCGAGTCTCGTAAATACGGTGGTGCCAAAAGAAGTCGTCGTCGTTGCGCGGTCACGTCAACGCGTTTCGTTGTGGCTGCAGAGAGTATAGCTCTAGTTCGACATGCCTCTGCATGACTGTACACATTGCGGCGAATCCACGCATTCGGAGGCTAGGTATATGCAAAGTTCTTTTCGATTAAAGCTATTTGTTGGAAATGAGTACCTCGTCTTGTTTCGCGTGTCTCCCTGTGTCATTTCCGTGTGCTGAAGTTTCTTTATGGATCCGTAGCAGCACACTCAATTGCGTACCCTAACAACCAATATGTTCCCCTGCATCCATTATAGAGGCGTGGTCTTAAGTTGCAGACTCAATAATCAGCAGGGAATCGGTATTCTCAATTGAACAAACAGACTTTACTTCATGGTATTAAAAATTGTTAGCGTTTCACGTCCCACTTTGATTACTGCTATTCGTAATATATATTCGAAGCAGTTCGATTAGGGTACTTAAAAGACCGAAAACAGCTGCATCCGGCGGCAGTACAGCTTACAGAAGATATCACAGAAGGTGCCCGTGCGCTAGCCATCGCGCACCGCTAATAAATTTCCCGAAAACTTTAACGAACCCAAAGACACGACAGAAACATACACGAAAAGAGAGAGAGAGAGAGAGAGAGAGAAATCTAGGCTGCAAAGGCTACCGTTGATACATTACCAGCAAAACAATGTAAGGTCAACGCTAGCAAACACTACGAGGCGAGAAAAGGGGACAGACAGCCCATAAGTTACGACAAGCCTCAAGCATTTCGCGGCTCCCCGCAGCGCACGGTAGAGGTTTGATCTTGATCACGAAGAACAGAACTTCTCTTTATTGGCTGTGTTTAAAAAAATAAAAATAAGAAACCTAACCGTCCTTCTTCAAGAGCCCACGCTTTCAAATATCGTAAATCCCGGCCAAGGGCAGCATTGTTTCGAGTAGCCTAGAACGGCGGCACGTGTTCTGCTGGAGGTAGCTTTTTTTTTTCTTGCTTTTTTTCCCCCCGTCGTGCAGCCAATCAAGATCGTGCAACTAAAGTGGGACAACGATTGGAGGCGACAAATAAATCAGCGTGGTGTATACAGGCGCATGCTAGCGTGAAGGTCACTTCAAAAGTTAGTTTCTGTGATAATGAGGCACGCGTAATGCATACACCGGCAATTAAGCGGCGTTAAAAAGTATGCTTTGATGACTAGATCTCTGTTACAGGCATGTGCAATAGCACGCTCTGCTTCGGTACTCGACGAAAACTAAGCTAGCTAAACTAAACTAGTATAGTCCAAACACATAATTTTGTTTAGGGGATATATCCTTCTAGACGATATCTAAAAGTCTAAGTGACGCACTCTATAAATTCACATAGTACTGGACGATACGGTGCCCAGGATCTGTGCAAGCAGTCACCAAGCGTTATGAACAGTCAAATCAGTATACGAAGTGTTTCGCTCTTTCAAGGACTTAAACTGCGCTGGGGACGAGACGCCATAGTAGAAGACAGGTGCTTTGCCCCCAGCGAAGTTGAAGTTGCCAAAATAACGTCCTACCAACTAGCACCCCAAACACACCCCGAGAAGTGTTTCAATTTTCCAAGTTCAATAGCTTGGTGTGAAAATGCTCATGAAAAACTACATTTGTTTTGCTGGTTCCGATGGCGTTTTGTAAAGCTGTCGATCTCAGAAGCCTATGAGCGTGTATGCGCTCGTGACGTCACATATAGTAATTCGCTGACATGCTTGATAGCATTAGTTCCCGCAGAAAGCATTCCACTTCGCAGAACGCAAAGCTGTGTGCTGACACTAATGTTACTTACACGCGTCGTCACATTATCAAAGTTCCGCGTCGACGCATTCCCTACAGTTGTACTCAACTGTAAGCGAGGTTTCCGGTACATATATGCAGACCTCAGAAGGCCAGGTTGCTTGCGGAAAACATTAAAAGTGACAACCTATTTGTTAACAGAGGGCGTTACGAGGACTTTCCTTGCAATCATGACTGCCCATTACACACGCGCATAGAAGCTACAGATAATCCATGAATCCTCATGCCGCGTGTGAGGGCATTCATGTTCCACGTACTTCAGGTCAGCTTTCTGCTAACCGCACAAAGCGCGCGAAACGTCCTTATCACCGGCATAGCCAGGGTGGAGGGGGGCGGGAGGAAGGGTCCAAATACGCCCCCCCCCCCCCACCCACCCGAAAATTTTCAACTTTGCACGTGTATATATACACGCACACATACAAACACACGCACGAACATGCATGAAGGGTGGTTCAACCCCCCCCCTCGAAAAAAAAAAGAACGTCGGGCTACGCCCTTTCAGTTCTTCCCAATTCCATTAGTGTACATATAACAAACGATACAGCGGGTAATAGGGCGTCTTTTTAACATAACGCAGCGAATCGTACGTAGCAAGCCAGCAAACGAGGACAGAACTTTCCACTTAACGTGTTCTAATTCATCATGCAGTGAAGCTGACCATGCAATTAAGAACCCTCGGTGCCAGCGAAAACGTCGCGTACGCATTCTAACCGCTCGCCGTAATGAGACCAGTTTTACACGTCTGCTACACACAAATTCCTTTACAAAGCGTACACGGCGTAAGCCGCAACCAAAATTTCTTATCACACACCGCTAACATAGAAAGATGCACACCAAGACCAAAATGTGACCTGAGACTAAATATACGTGTTTATATATACACCCGTGAGAAACAATCTCTGGTCCAGTTCTCTCGCACACTGAGTGTGTGTATAAGTACACGCCTGTCTACACTCAACAATATAATTCACTATTTCTCAAACAGACGCACGTACACAGAGTCCATCCCAAGATCTCCCATTGTTCCAAAAGCGTACACCGCTACACATTCCTACATGATGTGCCTGCGTGTCATTTCGTTTTCTGGGTGTCCCAGAACATTGCGCCGTTAGCCTGAAACCCACAGATAGACATGGCAAGATCTCGGGAAAAACAAAGACAGGCCGCGTTGAAAGAGAAGCCCGCTCGGCATACATTTCCTCGGCAATTTCGAGAAGGCGCGCCTCCACCTTGCTATGTACACGCATACGCGTAACGAGACGATCTGCAAGTTGCGGAACAGATGATCCCAAGGACCGACTACAGCGGGTGTTAAAGACCGCGAGATGAAGGAAAGACCAGGCAGTCACACTCGCACATTACACGATTCATTCAGTGGAAAGGAAGACAGGAACGCTAGGTTTTGTAACGGGGAGCATAGCATTTTCTATCTTTTCACGCGGTTCATGGTGGGGGGGGGGGGGTTGTGCCTTTCTCCTAATCTACTAACGCTCCGAGCGAGTAGAGAAGCTACCTGCCTTCAACACCTATTCTGTTACGAGGTCTTCCTGAAAGTGAAGAACAAGACGAGAACTCGATGAAAACGGAACAGACGAGGAGTCCTGCAAGGAGAGACACGTGGGAGCGTCGCGAACGTCACTTCCGTATTTCCTTCGAGTCACGCGTATACATAAGAACAATGAGTGTTTTAGCGATGGCGGGCAAGATGAGACGGGAGCAGAAGAAGGGCGTGTGTCGACGACACACACACACACCGCAGTGACGGCGTGTGTGTGTACCACCGCCTTAATAAGTATGTATACAACTGTTCCTGTTGCATGCCTTTTATGAGCTTCTTTCTTGTCCCAGCTCTTCTGTACCGCCGGAGGGAGCGCCACAAAGCAGCGTGTGGCGGAACTACGCGCGCCCAAACGCACACACACACACACAGCACACAATGCAGCTAGTACCCGCTTGTTCTAAAACAAAGCGCCATAAAGTCTCGACCCAAAGGACAAAGCAGCCGAAGACGAGAAAGGCGGCGAGATACTTCAGCGCCGCTCCTTTTTTTTATTACTTTTTTCTATAAGTTCTCTCTGTTCACGCCAAAGAAGAAAGTGTGCCGGCGCACTTTCACTGGAAGCGTCAGGCACCATTCTTCTTTTTTTTTTTCAGCGAATGCCTCAACGAAGCAGGGTGCAGAGAAGCCGAGAACTGATAACTGTCTACTTTGAGACGTATATAAGACGTCTTAAACCCTGCTGGGTCTGCTACCTTTGTCCCCGCTCCCTTTGTTTCGTTTTCCCGTCCCTGAGCTTCGCCCGTATAGTATTTCAAGCGTTCGTAAAAACTAGAGCACTCACACTCGCTGCCTACAGGCCGGTCACGTTTCCTGTGCTAACCTTCTCAGGCAACAGTCATCCCTGTAGGCTTACTGAGTTAACGCAGAAAAAAGGAAGGGTATCAAGAGGGTGAAAACGAAAGCTAAATTAACAAAACGCAGTTTTAATTGGCTTGAACGAAAGGTATCACGCGTTCCTTTCTTCATTTTAGGTATGTTCGCGTTGCCCCAAAGCTGGCAACTAAGTTGTGAACAGCGGCGAGCCGTACGAATTTATATTTGTTCATTTTTTGAAAGAAGTGCAAAGCGATGAATAAGAAGGAGAGGGCACGTGACCAGGCGTTCACTGAAACGCGGATAATAATAATGTAACTGTTGGGGTTTTACTTACGAAAACCACGGTATGATTATGAGAAAGTGGAGGGCTCCGGAAATTTTGACCACCTGGCGTTCTTTCGCGTACACCTAAATATAAGCACACGGGTATCAAGCATTTCGCTTCCATCGAAATGCAGCCGCCGCTTCCGGGATTCGATCCCGTGACCTTCGGTTCAGCAGTCTAGCATCATAACCTCTATACCACCGTGGCGTGTACTTAAACGCGGAAGAAACACCTACAGAAATAGTGCGCATGCGCATACGGACTCAGCAGCCACACCTCAAAGGCAACCTGACTGATATACATATATGTACACGTCATATATGCATAGAAAGAGAAGGTCACAACGAAAGGAAGGGTTGTTAAGTAGATTAAAGCCGGTTCGCTACCCTGCAGTGCCGGGGGGAGGAAGGTCTGCGCTAAAGCAAGAAAGGAAACGGAATGCAAGAACGAGTGAATGCGCGCAGACACAAACACAAACAAGAGCGTGCGGCGTCGCAGAGCACAGTCAGTCGCAACATCACACCTCTCGCTTGATAAACTCGTCTTCAGTCACGTTACGAAGCAGGAGAGATCGCTCAGAAAAGACACGTCAAGTACACGAAGCGAAAGCAGGCTGTCTGCGAAGGAAGTCAGGACGGGAAAAACAGAGAGCAGCTGTTTAATAAAGACGGAAACTATGACGAGCTGGTGCGGCACGAAAATTGCAGCTGTCAATCAAAATGCCACCATGTAGTAGTAGTGCTAGGGGTAGCATGCTGTATAGAGCCAGTACAACAGCGGGATTTGAGGCATTTCACCTGTCTCATCTTCGCTGCCGTTCGTCTTTGCTCCGAAAGAAAAAAAAAAACGAACGATGACTCAGCGTTCAAGGCGCATATGTTGCGTTTAGAAGGCGCGTGCGCTACTGCGGCAAGCAGAAACGCACGCCCGCTGAGGACAAGGCCGCCATACACAAAAGAGAACGTGCACTCTCTCTCTCTTTCCTTCTCGTCACTGCTCGACAGAAACGTGACCAACAGGTGGGATTTATACGCGTGTGATGCCCGGCGAAGCGCGGGCGCGTCTCTTCTGAAAAAGGCACGCGAGCGAACGGGAAGGGAGGGGGAACGCCAGACACATCACGTGACTGCAACGACGATTCCCGGAAAAATAAGCCCCAGCACATGTTTTTCCGAGCGCCCTTCCTTCCGTCCCATCGCTCACTGACGCCATTTTGCTTCAACCCATGTCAAAACACGAGATGGCCGTTGTGGCGCAACTCAGAGCCGATGCTCCAGTCGCGTGTAAAAGGCAAAAAAAAAAAAAAAAAGTGAACACTGTGTTATTGTAGAGGCTACCAATATCTCGAGGTATTCTCCCTAACGTGTAACGGAACAGAAAGGTGATGTACACACACTTGTTCTTTTATTTCTTAGCTTTATTCTATAAAAAGAAATGACGAGACCTTACCACTCGACGCCTGCAGAGTCTATACATACGTAGGAAGCAGGCACGTAGGCAAGGGGGGGGGGGGGGGCGCCCCCCCCCCCCCCCCGAAATTCGTGCGGCCTTCTATATTCCCGGGCAACTTTTGTTTTATTTTTGCCATGGAAATACTTTCTTTCGAACAATTAGGCCTTGGCCCCTCCCCGAAAAAAAATTCTGGCTACGTGCCTGGTAGGAAGTATGATTATGCGCCCGAGCGCAAATCTCCATACGAAGCGAGCTCAAGAATTGGCTGCAATCAGAGCGCTTTCAAGAATCCCTCAGGGGGCAGGTAACGTAGTCAGGAAACACCCTTGCAGGTTCAGTTCTCTCTCCCTACAGCTTCCAAGTGTGAAATTCCGCACACTCTATATGGTACTCCTCGTCCTATATAGCTCCCATAATACTGCTCACCCGGCAATTTCTGCATACCTTAGAGCCAGTCCCTGCAAGCCTTCATTAACAGCATGGATTGCAATCTACTTCATCTAAGACAATCGCAGTCGAACCGTGCTCTATAACAGCTCGCAGTTGGAGACCTTCTGGGTGTGCGCGGTGAACGCTGCTACGCGTGCCAGCGTATTAGCTGTCCTGCTTGCTTTCTCCGTTCTTTTTCTCTCCTTCCCCCTCTCCCCGTGCAGGGTAGCAAACCGGGAGCAACCTGGGTAGCCTCCCTGCCTTTCCCTCTATCTCTCTCTGTCCCTGGATACTATGCCTCACCTTATGGTTTCTGTGACACTCCAAATGTACAAACTAAAAGACGTGCAAAACGAGCGAAAGCACACATCGTGAAGCGACCTCTAGGCAATTTACAGGGCCGCTTCAGGTATCGAAAGTGAACGGCGCGTGCTGCATTAACATTTGCAGGGTCGAATCAGGGCGGTGATGCATTGATGGATGAAGGTGATAAAAGAGCGCGCGCAAAGCAAGCTCGAGCACTTGACAACGCAGCGGGGTAGTGTTTGTCCAGACAACTGCGCATAAGGAGGTGTTTTCGAATGAACGGCGAGGCGTTGCTAGGCCCGATATTTGCATACCCGAAGCTCGCTGCGAAGTCGATCGATATATGCGGGGTGTGAAGCGAAGGACCGCTAACCTGGGCTCTACTCGCAAATTAACTCGAAGACTCGATCGGCCGTACCGTTTACCGAGCAGCAACATCTATCGCTATTGTGGCATACTTTTCTTCTTCTTCTGGCACGACGCACTTGGGACATAAACTAGTAGTGGGTAGTCTGCTGTGGAGAAGGAAGAGGTAGTTGGAACAATGGCGGAGATACAATAATAAACCGCGCTGTGTTTTCGGAACCGCGTTTCAGTGTGCTATATTTATTGGTGACCCGGACTACGAACGCGACCTTCCATGGAGCAGCGTGAGCATCTCGACGGCCTCAGCCCTGGTACCGCTGCCACTGCACCTGGCCATGTACCCTCTTCCGGCGTTGTTGGAGGTACTACTACCATAACGCTACCACAGCTGTGGCTTGCCGATCCCTCCTTATGGTTCATTCAAGTCGAGAACAAGTTCCGCATTCATCGCATCACGTCAGAAGTTCGCAAGCATGAGCTCCTCGTTGAAGCGTTGCCGCCACAGGCAATGGCCGAAATACGCGACATCCTCGTGGGCCCGCCTGGTGACACTCCATATACGACAGTCAAACAGGCTCTTCTTCACCGACTCGTTCCGCCTAAGCATCGGCGCATTCAGCAACTTCTGTGCAACGAAGAGCTCGGGGACCGCCGTCCCACACAGTTTCTACGTCACCTGCAGCACCTGCTTGGGGACCAGCCGGACGGCTTAGAAACATCCATACTACGTGAGTTGTTTCTACAGCGTCTTCCACCTACCGTGCGAATGGCTCTTGTCCCAGCTCAGGATAAGACGCTGTCGGAGCTGGCAGAAATGGCCGATGACATGATGGACGTTGCTCCGGCAGTCATAAACGCTGCCCACACCTCTCCGATTTCTGAAGCAGATTCCCTTCGAGAAACGGTAAAAGATCTCGCAGCTGAAGTCGCTAACTTGCGTCTGCAATTGCTGAGCATTCATAACTTAAATGACCATCCTCGTCCACACCGACCATCTCTCACGTCGCCTGCTCCGCAACGGCCCCTCCACCAGCCCGAGCACCGCTTTTCACCGCAGAACACATGCTACTATCACCGGCGTTTTCGTGCCGCGGCTCGCAGATGTGTGCCACCCTGCTCATGGCGCATGGGAAACGCTCCGGCCGATCGTCAGTAACAGCGGCGGGCGATCAAGGCCAAGCATCAAGCCGCCTCTTCCACATCACCGACAGAACCACAGGTCTTCGCTTGCTGGTGGACACTGGAGCAGAAGTCAGCATAATTCCAGCGTCCAAAACTGACCGGCGTCTCCGCGAGAAGTCTACTCCTTTACAAGCGATCAATTCTTCGGTCATCGCAACTTACGGACAGAAGTCTCTGACCCTTGATCTCGGTCTCAAAAGGAAACTGCAGTGGTTATTTTGGATAGCAGACGTACGCTACGCAATCTTAGGCGCCGATTTCTTAAGGCATTTTCATCTGCTCGTGGATATGAACCGCTGTCGCCTGGTGGATAGCTATACCGGCTTATCGGTCAATGGTTTTCTGTCACGCGCTACGGCCCTAAACCCCACTTTCGTGAAACCGCCTACGTCACCATATACAGCTCTGCTCAACGAGTTTCCGGAGATTACAACGCAGTCTCCAATGGATAAGACCCCCAAGCACACTGTGACCCACTGCATCGTAACGACAGGCCCACCGGTTCACTGCCGCCCTCGCCGACTTGGCCCTGATAAACTTCGCATTGCTCGCAACGAGTTTGAGCATATGTTACAGCTGCAGATCATTCGTCCGTCATCAAGCTCGTGGTCGTCGGCGCTACACATGGTTCCCAAGAAGAACAATGACTGGCGGCCCTGTGGTGATTATCGGGCTCTCAATGCAGTCACCGTTCCAGATCGATACCCGTTACCCAATATTCAGGACTGTACTGCCTTTTTAACCGGCACAACAGTATACTCGAAGATTGATCTCGTGAAAGCTTATCACCAGATCCCCGTTGAGCCTTCTGACATTCCCAAAACTGCAATAATTACCCCATTTGGGCTCTATGAGTATTTACGAATGCCCTTCGGTTTGAGAAACGCAGCTCAGACATTTCAGCGTTTTATAGACGAAGTCACAAGAGGCTTGCCGTTTTGTTTCGCCTATATCGACGATCTTCTCGTTGCCAGCAAGGACGCTGAAACGCACAAGGCACATCTACGTGAGCTTTTCACTCGACTGCGTGATTACGACCTTGTCATCAATGTAGAAAAGTGTCAGTTTGGAGTCTCGGAGATAGCATTCCTCGGACATCAGATCACTAAAGATGGCATCACTCCTCTACCTGACAAGGTTCAAGCTATCCTCGAGTACCCGCCTCCCACGTCCATACGTAGTCTGCGACGTTTTCTCGGACTCGTCAATTTTTATCGCCGCTTCATCCCTACATGCTCTACACTGCTGCAGCCTCTGGAAGCACTACTCTCGACTTCTCAAGCCGAGTCAGCCGCACTTCCCTGGGACACGGTCGCGGATCAAGCTTTTTCCGCCGTTAAGACCAAACTCGCCCAGGCCACCCTCCTGCATCACCCTTCACCAACTGCTCCCACTAGCCTCATGGTGGACGCTTCTTCAGAAGCAGTTGGAGCCGCTCTTCATCAATGGATCAATGGTGCATGGGCTCCAATTTCCTTCTTCTCCCGCAAGTTACGCGACACTGAGCGCCGATACAGTACTTTCGGACGGGAGCTCCTCGCAGCCTACCTTGCGGTGAAGCATTTCAGGTACTTCCTTGAAGGGCGACAATTTGCCATTCTTACCGACCACAAGCCACTTGTTTCGGCTTTACGTTCCTGCAGTGCCACGCACACTCCTAGAGAACTTCGGCACCTTGCTTTCATTGCCGAATTCACCACAGACATACGTTATGTAAAAGGCAGTTTTAACAGTGCAGCGGACGCTCTCAGTCGTATTACCATCAATGCCACGACAGGCACCACCGACCTTTCATTGTCTTCGCTCGCGGAGGCACAGGCATTAGACGATGAGCTTCCACGACTCCGATACTCTACTTCCCTCCGACTGGAACAAGTCAACTTTCCCGACGACGACGTTACGCTCTGGTGCGATGTTTCACACAACTGCACTCGTATCTATGTTCCTTCACAGCTGCGTCGTGCTGTTTTTGACACCCTCCACTCCATCTGCCATCCAGGCGTAAGAGCTACGCAACACCTGGTCACTGAACGCTATGTCTGGCCGCGCATACGCGCTAACATTCGTGACTGGGTTCGCACTTGCACAGCGTGTCAGCGTATCAAGGTACAACGGCACACCAAGCCTCCATGGGGAAAATTCCCTCTCCCTGATGCACGTTTCGACACCATTCATTTGGACATTGTCGGGCCTTTACCTCCATGTCGGGGAAATACGTATTTGCTTACGTGTATTGACAGGTACACTAGGTGGCCTGAAGCAGCTCCAATGCCTGACATCACGGCAGAAACAGTTGCTCGTACCTTTCTTGCTACCTGGATTAGCCGTTTCGGTGTACCATCAACGGTGACTACCGATCGAGGCAGACAGTTTGAGTCAGCGCTTTTCACCTCTGTCACATCTCTACTGGGTTGTGCGCGTATTCGCACAACTGCGTATCATCCAGCATCAAATGGCTTAGTGGAGAGACTCCACCGTCATCTAAAAGCAGCACTCGCCTCGCAGCCTCACGCCGAAGATTGGGTATCACACCTCCCTATCGTGCTTCTCGGCCTGCGTTCAACACTTCGGCCAGAACTTGCCTGCTCTGTAGCCGAGATGGTTTATGGCTGCACACTCCGTTTGCCTGGTGACCTCGTCAGCCCCGTTACTACGCAGAGTGTTTCGGATCCATCTTCTTTCGTCCAGCGTCTGCGGGTCTTCATGCAAAACTTGCGCCCATCACCAACTTCAGCTCATACTAAGAACGACGTTTTTCTGCCGGCAAACCTACAGACATCTTCACACGTTTTTGTTCGTGTCGATGCGTCTCGCCGTGCTCTTCAGCCTCGCTATGACGGTCCTTTCCCAGTCATCAAGCGTTCTGAACATCATTTTACAATCCTGCGTAATGGGCATGAAGACACAGTCAGCATTGAAAGGATCAAGCCGGCACCCATTCTGACAAGCTCAGTCTGACCATTTCTTTTTCTTCAAGTGCCCACGGCCACTTGTCTGCAGGGGGGGCCTATCTGTGGCATACTTTTCTTCTTCTTCTGGCACGACGCACTTGGGACATAAACTAGTAGTGGGTAGTCTGCTGTGGAGAAGGAAGAGGTAGTTGGAACAATGGCGGAGATACAATAATAAACCGCGCTGTGTTTTCGGAACCGCGTTTCATTGTGCTATACTATTATAAGCCGCTCACTAAAGCAACAAGTCCCCCTAGTTCGTCTTCCTCCATCGTGTAATAACGTCTAGCTGAAATTATCACGACTATAGGTTTTCCTTCGACGAGAGTGTTCGTGCAACGAAAAAAATACAGATATACAACACAGTCACTGGGTGAGATTTAATGGTGCCAATGTCGCTGTCGACACCGCGAAAAGCCAACATTAACTTCCATTTAGCCATCTTTAGCCAACACCAACTGTCATTCAGCCAGAGCATAGGCCTAGACAGCCGACGACAGTCAATGCTAACGAGTGTTGGTAGCATGCATATAACCACGTTCAAGTCACCTAATTTGGACATTTTGTTAGATTGCACTGCCTTCGGGATTTGCCCATATTTTTGGTAAAAAATTATCGTACATCCCGTGACAAAACGTGCACAAGAAGCCCAAGAAAGACGATGTGTTCAAGAACGTTTCAAACACACTGTAGTTGCGTGAAGCTTCGCTGCACAGTTGATCACGGCTTCAGCAAAACGGTATTCCGTAAACCGAAACTATAGATCGCGGGCCGGCTAAACGTCTTGATAACTTGTACAACGTCCTTGTACACGATGCGCAAGAGCGATAGCAACTTCCGCATCTCTGCGCTCCAGTGAGGCGCATGGCGTGTGGCCTGCGTCATACCTAACGGTACAGGCGTCTCGCTGTTTGACGACGTCACGATGTCACATCCGGCTTAGACAAAGACAATGACAACAAGAAAAAATGAAGCTCGATCAACGTTGCTGGTGAATGAGCGGAGTCACAGGTGTACATGCGCAGAGTTCTCAAGAACATGCTCTTTCTTTTCTGTGCATCTCCTTTCTACAATTACATTTTTGTTTTCCTGCACAAATATAGCGTCGTGCGCCGCCGCTTCTTTCCTCCCGCCGCTCGTTGCAACTAGCAGGCAAGCAAGCAAGCGCGCTCGGATGCGTTCTGTTTCCGCAACGCTCTCTAACGACACTTCCGGGCGGAAGAGGGAATATACCTCCCAGAACGGTCGTCATTCGGAGGACAACAAATGAGTTGAGAGAAAAAAAAAGGAAACAAAGCTTTTTTTCTATGGCAGCATCGCAGGCCTGAAGAAAGAAAAGAAAGAAAGAAAGAAAGAAAGAAAGAAAGAAAGAAAGAAAGAAAGAAAGAAAGAAAGAAAGAAAGAAAGAAAGAAAGAAAGAAAGAAAGAAAGAAAGAAAGAAAGAAAGAAAGAAAGAAAGAAAGAAAGAAAAGAAAGAAAGCTCTACTGGCCAAGTTCGCGGGTCATGCAGTACCACGCAGTGTATACGCAGGAACAATAGACGCAGGAAAAAGTAACTAAGCAAAGGAAGACTGTACTAGGAGTCGCCCTGCCTTGGCCATCATGCGGTATGCTGTACAACCGTATCATAAAACCAAGCACAAAGCTATAAAAAAAGCAGAGATATACGGAGAGAGAGAGACTAACAGTTTTGTGGGCCACGCAGGACGGCGTACTGTAACCATAATGCGTACGTAGACTATACGACCAAAGCGACAAAGCCCGCACAACCTAACGCCTCGCGAACCGCGCGCCGCTTCTTCGCCCCGTGTTTCTCTTTCTTTCTTTCTTTCTTTCTTTCTTTCTTTCTTTCTTTCTTTCTTTCTTTCTTTCTTTCTTTCTCTCTCTCTCTCTCTCTTTCTTTCTTTCTTTCTTTTCTTGTGGCGTTCTCGCCCACGCGGAAGAAGGAAAAATGAAGTCCAAAGAACCGAGGCACGCGCTGCTGCGTAATAGGCGACGAGCGGTCTCCGCCACACACACACGCAAAACGAGCGGCGTGAATTTCAGGGTGCGAGTAATATGTATCGCGTTTTCCGGTATATACCCCCTCCTCCTCCAAGAGTGCACTCCTATACGTAAGGCGAAGCGTTCGCAACCGAAGAGAAACAAATGCTCTACGAAAAGCTTGCTCAAAGCAAGGAGCCGGCCGGCCGGACGGACGGACGGACGGACGCCCAGCTCTTCGGCCGGCTCCACGGACGGGCGGATGGATGCATGGATGGACGGACGGACGGACGGACGGACGGATGGATGGATGGATGGATGGATGGATGGATGGATGGATGGATGGATGGATGGATGGATGGATGGATTTCCGCAGCTGTATACAGCTCGCGTTACAGCGCATCATCTTTACAACAAAATGACCTATATAACGAGGTGTTTTGAAGCACTCTGATATAAAGGCATCTGTGCAAGACTCGTTTAAGCGTGTTCGCGAAATGAATATATATAAGTTCGCACGCGCTGCATCCGCGCTGCGCTCATACAGTCGCATGTTCTCAGCGCGCGCGCGCGCGCGCGCGTGTGCGTGTGTGTGTGTGTGTGTGTGTGTGTGTGTGTGTGTGTGTGTGTGTGTGTGTGTGTGTGTGTGTGTGTGTGTGTGTGTGTGTGTGTGTGTGTGTGCGTGCGCGGGCGTGTGTGTGTGTGTGCAACGAACTGCATACATGTACACTTAACAATAGATTCTTTTGGCAAATTACAGAAATACGGTACGTAAATACGGTACGGTGTTACCGTACCGCTGCTCCTTTCTCGCTCGTAGTGCTTTTGCCGCTCCTAATCCCAGTGAAGGCACCCGAACACCTCAAATGCTATTTCAAAAATTACTATGGGGTTGTGACGCCTCCTCCAAGCCTAGGTATCGTTAACAATGGACCTGTCGCTCGGGGGACGCATTATCACTGGAACTGGGAGCGGCTAAAGCACAACGAGTGAGAGAGGAGGAGCGGTACAGTAATACTGTGCCGTATTTCCGTAACTTGCCAAAAGACTCTAATAGGGTCTTTTAGAAGTGCCGTTTACCGTACCGCAAGTACGTCTCGGTGACCACGACCGTACCGTCGTGGTCGCCACGCCGTTGTTTCAATCCATAAGGCCTGTATTAGCCAATATAATCAACGCATCGAGCAATACGGGAAAAATGTCTGATCGTGGTACATTTACTATGGAACGGTAACACCATGGCCTAAACACTGCTAAAACATCCTAATGAGACGCGTTACAACCCGTAAATTACGGTCGTACACGACACGTGTGTATCGCCGGCGGCTGTACACAGGAGCCGAAACCACTTTTTTTTTCTTTTTTTTTTTCATTTATTCTTTCCGGTGAAACGCAGAACGCCGCCCGTTGAACCGAAGCCACGCTTCTCGCGCCTCGATACAGCGGTGCGTATTAGTGCGGACCCGCGTCGCAAATGGCCCGACGAGGCCGGCTAGGCTATGACTACGCTCGGCTCGAGCCGGGGTCATTCGGGGGGAGGAGAAGTCGTGACTTCGCGGTTAGCGCATCGAGCCCGGAGGCGCCGCAGTTTATAGCGAGCCGGTCGGTCGGCCAGTCGGTCCCTCGCGCCAAGCCAGCTACGGAAAAAAATTACAGAACTGTTTCGCGAGGCACACGTAATATATGTTGGCGTAAGGACTTGCGTACGTAAGCGAGACGATAAGGTTGCGCGCGAATTCCCCGCTTCTTCGGGGCTTCTCGCTTAACCGTCGGCGTCCCGCGTCGGCGGCGTCAACAAGAGTGATGAAAAAAAAAAATCATCACACGATGAAGCCACCATACGACGTCTTCACGACGTCACGTACCACAGTTTGTGACGTCATCACGGCGTCCCATAACGCGACGTCACACGACACCGTCACTTTGTCAAAGGTGGGGGCCGATCACGGAGTCAGTGCAAAACCGTGCGAGGGGCAGAAAGCTTGCAATGCCACCGTTCCTGGAGGCACTGCGAATATCACTTTAGTTGCAGAAAGCTTTCGGAGGGAGGTGAGGGAGGATCAATACATCTGCTGAGAAGAAAAAGAAGATGGCTTTGGCCTTCTAGTCGTCTTAGGCTAATGCACAAGGGACCATGCGACATCTTATCTTTTTTGCTCATGCGGTGACCTCCAAATCTTTTGCTCTCGAGTTTAGCATATACACCAACTTGCCAAGCAGGCAGCTCTTACACGACCGCATGTAAAACCGTTCCGCTTTAGGGCGGCTTTAGCGCGCCTTGCTACCGTATTACCAATTCTGCTTACAGCACAAGCAAAAAACGGTGATACAGCTGCATGCGTGATCGCTGTCCCGTGTCGCGCACACTCTGTTGTTGCCAGCTGGCTGGCGCGGCAGTGACATAACGCTGTTCTAGGACGTTCAAATACCGACACTCCACCTAGACTACACGAGGTGTACAGCACCGCACTTAGCGCATGCATATCGTAACGCTGTGCTACGCGCTTTAGAGCCATTTGCGACAGATACACTATATATGTGTAGGCCAGGCGACGACATGCAACGTGACAGCTGAGGCGTAAAAAAGAATGCCACCACTGGTACGGTGCCAACAGCGCAACCGTCCAGGCATTCACAGAGAGCACAACTTCCTTCTTTGTTTTGTCTTCGGTATACATTTAGATGTTTTCTTTCTTTCCTTTCGGGCGAGGGCGGGCCACAGCCGGGAGCAATCCTTCCTCGTCGAAAGGATGTGAGGCAGCATTTCGTGACCACTACGTCATCAGTCTCCCCGACACGTTTATACCGTAATCACGATGTATATATAATAAGACACGTGCGCTATGCGTTACACAAATTGCAACCCGTTGTGAGCGATCTGATTGCAAAATGGCTACATCTTATCGCTTTTACGTGTACCTGGCACATGTCGTATTGAGGTACACCTGTTTCGTAGCGTTGACAGGATGAATAATTATAATCATCTAGGCAGAATGAATCATTGATTATCGTGTCAAGCAGTAATGACGGATTATCTGGCGTGCTTCTTACCTGCACAACGTAAGTGTTCATGTCATAGCTTTTTTTTTTCTCGAGTCTCTCAAAGAAGTTTCCCTTGTTTCGTTCATATCGTAGCTCGTGACACCATTTAAAGGAATACTGGCACAATTTTGAGGCACCGCAAAAGGGGCATCGCAAAGGGCATCGAAACCAACAGTGTCGGTCAGTCGAGCGGCACATAAAAAAATTGGCCGCGTATCTGCGTGCTTCGCTGCAAATGTCGTGGAAAGACGATAGAAGTGGCGCTGTGTGCGATATGGACGCCATCTGGCAATACGTCGGGAAACATGAGTGCTGTGTTGCGTGCTGGTAGTCCCGGCGCAGCAGCAGGCGAAGACCGGCGGTGACCAACGCGACCGGCGGGGACGCCAGCCAGACCGAACACGCGGTTTGGCGCGAAGCGCTGAAGCAGAAGAAACGTCCGCACTCAACCAGTACTCTCCACACACTCTTTTATTTACACGTCGCCTGGGTAAAACAGGAATGTCACAGCGGCGCCCACAACCGGCAGCCTGAAGGCCGCCCACAACGCTGCTTTTTCATTCTTTAAATATTTTTTTCACCTTCTTGGCCTTCTCAAAACTAAAGTTTTTCAACACCAACCCATGGCATTCGTACAGTGCAATACAGAACCGAAACCGAAACACAACAATGAGCTCGTGCGAAGGGCACGGAGGAAGGCAAATTTCACCCATTTTCAGCGCAGCTTAAGAAACTAGGGTCCTTAAAATCACGTACGTATGCATTTTCTATTAAAGGAACACGCCACCTAATACTTACCTAGTGATGTTGCACCTCAGATATGCATGATATTTACTTTTTGATCGACAACGTTCACAAGTATGAACAGCCGTACCAGTTCAAGACGGCTGGCCCTTGGGCAAGTGGTTCAACTTTGGCCGAGTGGCTGAATCGAGGGACGTGCCGACAAACAGAAAGACAGACAGACCAAAATTTCTCCGTTTAAGTATCCCAAGAAAGACTATCGTCTTTAAAAAAAAGTTAAAAAAGGGTCGAACGTCTATTACTACCTGTTCCGTCGAGATTTCCGAAGCCCTCCCCTACGGCGTCCCTCATAATCGTATCGTGGTTTCGCGACGTAAAACCCCAACAATTAATTCGACGCCTTCCATGAAACGAGCGAGACGCTCGAACACCATCAGCTCCAGCAGCGAGTGATGCCTCTACAGCGGCAGATCGTGCGATGTTCTCGCGCCACCTTCGCGTGAATGGGACAACCCGGCACGATGATGGCGGAAGGCGTGACCCATTGTTCCGGAGGAGGCGCCATTGTTTTGCCGCCGCCGCTCGGCCACGTGCAGGCAGGCAGGCAGCTTCTAGGCGCACACCACACGCCGGCCTTTTGTCTCAGTACGCGCACTTTGTCACTGTCCTCTTGGCTCAAAGAGAGGGCGGGGGAAGCGATTACTGCACTTGTCGCAGCGCAAGGGTTACTTAGGTCTTTAGTGAGGCGAGGAAAAGGGTCGCTTTCTTCGTTTAAAACGAAGCTTTCTCGCAGCCATGTTGTCTCGACCTCGACTGCTATTGTACATGCGGGGGCACGTGCCCACACCATTTTTCAGCAGGCCACCATCGCAACATTGAAAAACGTGTATAACAAGAAACCCTGTGTCATTAAGAATACGTCTTGTGGGGCTAGTTGGTAAAAAACATTGCTCTAAATTGAGGGGCACGAATTAGACGAACACGACACGAGAGGGACAGGACGAGTGTCACTACCAACCGTTCTATCAGGTCGTCAAGCGTTCGCCTATAGACTATTTTACGGACGGGTTTCGGAGCTTGCAGCACACGTACATTAACGTAGCAAAAGATAACTCTCACTCGCCATCGAAATGAGGCTATTTACCACTTGCAAACGAGGCATCGACTGCGTTATTTGTAGACGTTTCATACGTCGACCAGCTGCGGCAGCAACAACACCGTTGTCGCTTTACTACCCAGAAAGCTCCAACCCAGACGATGAGTTAAGCCTGCTGGATGGAGCAAGTGCATACAGGCTGAAAAGCCTGTACACTGACCACAGCATCTCGACATTGTATATAGGAGAGAGAGAGAGAGCAAGTGTAAGATGAAGAGAAGAAAAGAATGAGAAACAAATAAAACGAAAAGAAGAAAATGGAAAGGAGCCGATCATATAAAGCACGACCGCGCCGGTCACGAATTCTGAATCACGACCGGATAAATCAAGACGGACGACGCCAAAGCGGCGGCGTAGCAGTCGGCCCTTCGCTTCGTTTTCTTTTTTTTATCTGCAGTATACTTCCCACTGCATGGTTACAGCTGTGTACAACACTTCTTCCAATCGTGCCTCCTTCCATTGTTGTTGTTGCTGCATTATGCACGCATGCGCGAACGTGTGTCGGCTTGGCGGCCAGTTAGTTCACGCCGCTATGCAAGGACGAAAAGGGATGATGCCGCCGCCACATTACTATTTCGGACACGCCGCCGATGCAAAAATGGCGATCCACATCACAGCTCATCTCTCTATACGGCTATACACTCATCGTGGCTCGTCCTCCCCAGTAATAGCGCTAGGTTGAGAGCTGCTTACAAAGGCAGAAACTACTTTGCTCGTTCTTGAATTTCTATCTTTTTTTTTCTTTCGGGTAGCAGACAGTCCATCTTCGGCGAGAACGAGGCTAAAGGCTACACGAATCGAGACCAGATCAATGGGTCGGCCTCTGTTACACCACTGACCTCCCCAATGGACTGAACGGACGCGTCCATTCGTTTTGCCTTGTCGTGAAGTTCCATCTATAGCCATCCGTATGGGTAGATGCGTCTATTGCTTCTCTCATGCTGCAAGTAGCGTCTATTGACTATTTTACGAATGGGTTTCACTGCCGCCATATTGGGCTGTTAACCTTGCCATTTTGTATCATAAACCAAACGAACAGTGCTACGGTAGACGTATACACATGAAAACGGTTGGGTTGGTGCACTCGACATTTCATGACCTTATCAATTCACGTCGCGATATACAAAATTAGAAAACATTCGTCTAACAGCACAAGGTGGCGGCGCCCATATGTCTTACGTAAAATCGTATAGACTAGAATTTTCATCGCTTGTATGGGGTAGCCATCTTTGGTCGCGGTCTATAGGTCCGACAGAATGACCACGATAGCGCCCAGAATGGCCTTATCGCGCGATTGCCGCGGCAGTTTTCGCTCGCCGTCAGCTGCGACGTATGTAGACACGCATGTATCTGCGCTAGCCCCGTCGACAGGCGATCACGGGTGTCAATATTAGCTATACATGCTTGCTCGAAACGCGAGTGTGAGAGTAATAGAATCTGGTCTACAGAGTCGGACGAATTAGTCGTGTCGTTGAATATCGCTATATAAGAAGTGCCCGTTTTCTTTCGAGATGGCACCATATTAGATAAAAGTACCATATTCGTCTCTGTACGGGAGTCACTCACCTATAAAATAAAGCTGTCTCTCGGTGACATGATTACACAAAGCGGCGCACGTCGTCTTTTGCAGTTACTACTACACACTACTGATGGCTCCTTAGTTTAGTGCGCTCTTTGTGGACAAAACGGCGTCACAGCTATTTATAAACGTCGTATTCCCAGCACACTTAGACAGGGCCATGCTATTTCTGGTAGTCCCAAGCGTCCCTTTAAATGTAAATAAGTACGTCAATAACTACAATACTAATGCTTTCACTGCTATCATTGTCGCCATTTCTTTGGTCAAAAGGAAGAAAGGAGTCGCTATTCGTAACTGTCTCACATCCCTATGGGTGCCTAAATTAAGAGTGACTCAAAGCAGCAGTACGCGCAATCACTTATATTAGACGCTGCAGCGAAGCCAGCTATCTGTGTTGCACGCGGGTGTTATTTTTCGCCGTCCATCAGCCTCAAGCAGCCGTAGAGAGGCGCAAAGCGTGCCGTGTCGTCTGCTGTACGTATAGAGACCCGTAAAAGTGACAGACGACAACGTCGTGCAGACGACGACGCCCGATCAGCGCTAGCAGACGACCCCACCTTGACCTCCCCCTCGCTTTCACCGGTGTCAGGAGCCTCTCCTCGGCTTGGAGCACGCGCCGCGGCGAAGTATATAAAGAAACTGGGATAAAGAAGACGACAGGCGAGGCGTAGCGAATGCTTAATTCCTCGCGTGACGCCATCGCCAAGCCGCCGCCGCCATCATCGCAATATTTTCCGGGCCGCGCTCTCCCAGAGCAGCGGTACTTGTGCTACTGCCGTGACAGACGCGATGTGTATAAGAACAGGTGCGCGTCCGGCTGTACACGAAGTGTGTGTGCTTGCTGGCCGTTGGCGGGGGACGGCGTCTTCGGTTTCGGTTTTAGCGTAACGCGCGTCGAACTCTCGACGTCGTGAGCGCTACATTCGCGGTGTGACGATGCCGCGGACGGGGCGAGAAATAAAGCTGCCCCAAGCGACGGCTGCTGCTGCTGCCGCCTGTCGCTTGGAGAACGCCGTCCCGTCTGCATATGTAGCAGCTGTATGTAGTATTTGCCTGAATGCAAAAGATATTTTTTTTTTGCTTGCAGACGATGTTCAACGAGAGCGACGGAATGGCCGCCATGTTGGTATGTGGACACGGACCAGGGAGGATTTAAAAGTCCTCCTTGACACGGATGTATTGTGCGGCTATATGTGCCTAAAGAAGGAAAGCTCACAGGGTCCCTTACGCATTCGCCTAACACGACTCCAAGGCGAAAGCCATCTTCTATAAGCCGATGTATATAACATATAATTGTTGGGGTTTTACGCCCCAAAACCACGATATGATTATGAGGGACGCCTAGGGCTCCGGAAATTTTTACCATCTGATGTTCTTTAACGTGCACTGACATCGCACAGTACACGGGCCTCTAGCTCTCAGTCGATGTATTGATTTTTTCCCGCCCCCCTCCGAAACCTTTCTGCACCTGAAAGCGTGGTTTGGAACTGCCTCAAGAATCGGAGGCATTGCAAGCTTTCTACCCCACACCTGCATGGTTTTGCACAGCCTCCGTGATTCGCTCACCTTTGACCAAGCGACAATGGCATGCGATGGCGTCATCATGTGACGTAGTGCTATGATGACGTCATAACGAGGTCACGAAATTCCGATATGTGACGTCATGATGATATCATATGGTGACGTCATCACGTGATGATTTTTTGCAGCACTTGCGTTGACGCCGCCAACGGTCACTTTACGCGTCTATCTAAGGCTTTGGCCTTAGAAGAAAGAAACAAAGAACCAGGTTGTCACAAAATAACGCGGCCGACGATAACAACCATAGGCGAGGCATGCACAGGGTTCGACTTCAGGGGGTGGGGGGAAAGTTCGTCGCGGCGCGCACCCTCCTTTGTAAGTCAATGTATGGGGCAGACTCTGCGCCCCCCTGTTCTTAGTTGACTAGGGGCACGCCTATGATGACAACGATGGAAAGCAATTGCATGTGACAAGGGAATGCCAAGGGACGCCATGACTGCACGTCGAAAAACAAGGATATATTATGCGGCTGTTTGCGGCAAACTTTCAAAAAGTGTAGTCGAACGCCAACTCTTCTGATGCTGAAATAACGGATCACGAAGGCGCGTCTGAGAAGAGAATGTGATTTTGACGTGGCTGATGCAATCGCCCTTTGGAGGACTCATGAGCAGCGTGGTGTTTTATTTCCAACATTTCACAGCTGCCAGATACTTTTTTTTGTCGCCTTACTTAGTGTAAAGCACTTCCGACATGGTGATTTGTTTATTCTGTGAGGTATAAATTAATAAATAAATAAGAGAGAAAGTAAAATAAAGAATACGTAGCTAAACCTCAGATGGCATTTAATCTACGCAATTATTTAAATTCTGGGTTTTTGCAAGCGAAAACGTCGACATGATCAAGAGGCACGCCATGGTGGCGGACTACGCATTAATTTCGACCACCTGGATTTCTTTAAAGCACACCTTAATATATGTACCTTGGTATCTTTCTGCATTTGGCCGCCATAGAAATGCGGCTGCAATGACCGGGAATCGAACCCACGTCCTCAAGCCTTCATCGGCTCGACACTGCACCTGCTAAGATATCACGGCGTGTTAAGACTTCCAACTTGCTAGGTTGTGTATCTGATCCTTTGAGAACAAAATGTAGTCGACAGTCCCCAGGGAGCATTAAGTGCACCAGAGATTACTACGTCGAATTCTGTGACGTCATGCGAGCTGGTGTACGAGTTTCCGGGTGCACACTAATTTCATTGCCAATTCATCACCTATATTAGTCTGTTGTTTTTCCTCGTCGTTTCTGGCCACCTTAAGCATTCTATCACAGTCAAAGCGGGCCATTGTACCGTCACGGAATATTTATTTACTGATACAGCTTAAATTATTCTTATTTTTTTAAGCGTCCGTTAACTTCCTGCACGTCCTCCTACGTAATCTTCTGTCTATTTTTTCATTGTATGCTAGTGTGCCTTTCGTTCTCGTTCCCCAAAAACACACAGTGCGCAGCAAATGCGTCCAACACTCATTCCCCCCCGCCTCCCCCCCCCTCTCTCTCTCTATTTGCGCCTCGATTTGAATGCAGGAGTGCACCGCAAACCCACACAAACACACACACACACACATATATTCATCGCGAATTCGGAGCATCAGCCAAAGGGTCATGACCGCGGTCACTGCCCCATACGCACTAACAGCTGCAAAATACCAAGGACAACGAAATAACCAAGCGCAACAGATTGCCAAGGGAGGGAGGTGTAGCCTGCGGCACGGTAGTCGTCATCACGGTGTCTTTGAGCCCGGAGACAGGAAGGAAGCAATTGCGAATACAGAGAGAGTGAGTGAGAGAGAAGGAAGGCACCGCCAGCAATTCGCTGTCTCTCACTCAGTTGGAAGAGGGAAAGGTAAAGGACGGCAAAGTGCGAAGGAAGAGTATATCGATCCAAGCTTGCAGGCTCGATGACCGCTCCGCGGCCAAAGCGAGTCCAAGCCACAGTCGCGCCACTGGGATCCTCGCCCGGCCACGCCTTTAGCGGTGAGCGCGATTGTTCGTGCTTGTGCATGCAGTAATAGAATCATCTGGGACGTGCAACTAGAGCAGAAGTGAAGACCTTTCTTTTTTCCTCTCTCTCGTGGGAGCCGCCATTTTGAAATCACAGCACCACCTATCATCCGGTTGCCCTATTTGTGTGTAACATCTGAACAAATTTAAACTACACAAGGAATAAGTTGCGCATAAACGATTTTGCTCTGACACCGTGGAATGCACCTCTTACGTGGTAGGAAGTTCTAGTTTTTCATTCAATCCAATCAATCAATTCACCACTTACAGAATACAGTGTAATGTACATTGATCCTACATGCACAGGGTAAGTGGGCAGGGTTCGCAAATGACAAAATGCCGTAACTCGTCCGAGGCATTAAACCCCACAAGGAGCATTAATGTACACATTTAACAAAAATAGTAACAAAGACACAGATACAATTTCTTATAACAATGAACAAAAAATCGTCAGAAGAACATTCATACTCTGCAACCTGCCTGCAAGACTCCCAGTTTACAACAATAGTGCATTATTACCTTTTTTTTTTCAAAGACACAAAGCAAGGAGTATGTACAAATACCCAGACTTACGAAACACCAAACCATACAATTACTATTCACTTAATGAAATTGTGACAAATTTTCATACACATCAATTTTTAGCGACGACCTGAGCGATACCTCCTAGAAAAAAAAATACTTCTGAAGTATTAGTAGATATGTGTGCATTTTCTTTTTAAGAAAATACACACGATGGTTAAGAAAATACACACGATCTTTCTGCGATCTCTGTCGAGCTTCCTTCGAGAACGAATTCGCAATCCGCACACGCCATGAGAATAGCGCGGAACTGCGCTCGTCATAGAGGTAGCATTCCTCCTCGGCGTACAAATCGTCCACGCGAAGTGTCCGATAAAGAAATCTGTTGCACTCATTGATTGATTGATTGATTGATTGATTGATTGATTGATTGATTGATTGATTGATCATTATTGGAAGTGCGGAGAACCACCGCGGCGGTCATTTCATAATTAATTTTTCGCTCTGAAGTGACTGTTATATGTAGATTTTTTTTTCTCCTGTCAAGTCAACTCTGTTGAACTTTATCAGCTCCGGCCAATTCATTACTAGCACATCTATGATCTACGCCAATAATACTTTGACTTGGGCGTGTTGATACATACTTTGGAGGAATGCAGCGCGATTTTGACGAAGACAGGAGCACAGATAAACACAGACGAGCGCCGTCCGTGTTTATCTGCGTCTCCTGCTTCGTCAAAACTCGCGCTGCATTCGTCTAAAGTATTATCTACGCCTCCGCAACTGATTGTAATCTCTCGTGCTATCTGCCTTCGAAACTTTGCTACAACCTCGGCTTTTCCTGTATCATGCGATTTTCCTTGCCTATCCTCTCGCAATACTCCGATTTGGAGTGTGTGAACTTAGCTAACGATCAATCAAATAAATAAATAAATAAATAAATAAATAAATAAATAAATAAATAAATAAATAAATAATAGAAGCCTTGTTAGGTTTCTCGCGATTGAGCCGAAGACAGTGACGGCTCGCATGAGTCGAGCAGCATGCACGGCGCTATTGTTCGCAAACATGCTACAGCTGGCGCCAGTGATCTACTGCGTATATAGAGAAGCAAACGAATAAGTAGAAAGCAAAAATAAACGGGGGACCGGAAGAGATAGCAAAGCGGGCTCTTCCATGACGTAGCACGAGGGTTGCCCCGTTGACATTGCTCGCATTTTTACAGAGGCGACAGCGGGAAACAAACATTCCGGAGAGCGCAGCACGATGGGACAGCAGGTGCCGCGTATGCGAAGGCCGATGCTATGTTATAGTAGAGAGAGACAGCTGAGGTTGACACGCAGGCGACTCGTCCAGCCCACGGGCGCGACAGCGACCTGTTGATCACAAAGCGCTCGGCGACGGGCCAAGAGTGGAGAGCCGGAGTGCGCACGCCGGGCCGCTCAGCGGGGGAGCATATAGAAGGCACAGGGTGAGACGACGACGTCATGCGGCGCGTACACGGATATACGCGTTATTGCATTCACGCGGCGAGGTATAAAAAGATAAACACTTCGTACTGCCGTGTGTACTGCGTATATTCCTTCGTAGTCTTACGCTTGCATTGCTTTCGTCATTTTATAATGCGAAACATCTTACAGGAAACAAGCCGTAGATTGAGAAGCTGGTTTCCTGTCAGTTTCTGGGTCGGCATTAAAATAACAAAAAAATAGGGGGGGGGGGCAAAAGAATAAACATTTCCCGATAAATACGAAACAATGTTTAGTGTTGTATAACTAGGACATATACGCGCATACAGGTAGTACGGGTTCGAACTCAGGACCAGGATGACTTTTTTTTTTGCAGCTAAAAATAAAGCTTTTCCTTCGGAGAAAATCCGAAGGCTTTTCCTTCTGAGAAATCCATTAACTGGCAACGAGTGGCTGACGATTATCCTTTTGAGAGGACACATAAACTCGCCTTATTCTCGACGTTGAAACTTGCTTACTAACTATAACTGCGCTCTTCAGCGAACGTTATCCGTTGCACGCAGGCACTTGTAAATATTCAATGTTCGTATGTAATCACGCAGAATACATTCAACCGTTTAAAGCGGCGCCAGAGGAAGAAATAAGGTGTTTCACGTATTGCCTATTAATTCGCATTCTGTGCGTAACGCACAAGCATACATACGCGGTTTTGAATGTCCACCCGGTTCCTATTTCGTAAATCGGAGCTCTTTTCCAATCGAATAAACCTCTACACTAGACATGGCATGCGTCGCGGGGTCCGAAGCGACCGGGAATGACAGGGAACTTTTTCTCCAGAGAAGACTCCCGACATTTCTCCAGCGAAACAGTATAAAGGTTGTAGTTTCACTGTTTGGTAGTTTCAGTTAAACTGCAAACCCCTCTCCTCCCCTCCAAGAAAGATATAAAACTCTCAAACACACACGGTTTCAATGACACCCCCCCCCCCCCCCCCCCGGCTTTTCCGCACGACCTCGCATTTCAAAGCCCGCAGGCGTTCTTGGTTGGCGAGCGGGGCAGCAAATTTTGAACTAGAACAAGAAAACAAGTTGTGCCACTCTCCAAGGCGCAACATGGTTTTCACTATAGAAATACTCACACACACACACGCACAAAGAAACAACGCGTGCGAGCCAACGAAAGCGCGGTGGTTAGCCAGGAAATGCGCGTGGGAGGCGCAAATGCGTGCGTCAACTGTGCAATCGGGAGGGCAGCAGCGCAATGCCAAGCAGCAGCGCCGACGACCGAAGGAAACACGTGGGTGCGGCAGGCTCCGAGTGGACTTGCCCGTGAAACCGGAACGCAAGACTGGGCCGCCTCATAAACGAAGGCACTCCGTCTTCGCGGGCACCGCACTATATCACGCGGCATACCTCCACGGGGCAGCATGCAGTCCATATATAGGGCTGGGGGCACAACCCTCCAGCTTGCCCTAGACCCCCCCCCCCCCCCTGCCAGCTCACTTCTCGAACCCTTATCGAACATCACTATACACACTTCGATCGCATCGCGGGGCGATTCATTTTGTTTCGCAGCACGAAAACGGATACGCGGGATGTTCGCGGCGAAGTAAAACGTTGCAATACGTGAGAGAGAAGCAGGGGCGTCGAACTTTGAATTCAGGCGAGACATGACTTCTGGGATTTAAAGGGCCCCTAAACCCCTCTGAATTCAAAGACGAGAGCTGTGGTTTCTTTCTCGACTTCACTACCAACACGCTCTATCTAACTCCTCCTCGCGACTTACTTTCCTCGTAAAACACGTGGACAATGTCAGCGCTAAGCGTTGAGCCTGTCAAGATATCGCGATTTCCGGCTGTTATCTCCGCTTGCGCAGTCGAAAAACGCACAAAACGAAGTGAAATCAGTTGATCGCGCACGATAGTCGTGCGAGACAGCCCAGAAGGGGGCGCGCGACTGCATGGCAAAGCATGGTAGGAGAGAATTACCAACTCATATCCCTCGTATATGAACCAATCGAGAGCTTGCACCCTCGTCGCGTCGCATGAACAAGACGGGAAACGCCGGGAGAGTATGATGCGCCCGTTCTTTCTATTTTCAAAAGTTGTTTATGGACCCTTAAAAAGGGCGGGCCAGCTTGCTCTATTTTGAGAGTTGGCTAGCTGTGAGGCATTTCGATCAGCCCACCACCTTATAAGCGGCATGCTCCAGGGTCACGTACAACACCGATCGAAATTATACGTGCACAACCGAAAAGGGCAGTGGCCTTGCCCTGTTTTTCTAACGTCGCCGCGCCTACCATACTGATAACCCCAGCGGGGCAGTCCATTCTCTATGTGCTTCAGCCGCTGTGCATCGAATTAGAATTCCGCAGAAGTACATTTACAGCATTAAAGGAAGGCTTGGGAAATTTCAAAAAAAAAAAAAAAAAGCAAAGGCCGGGGTGACGGACACACCGAGTACAGATGCCTATCAATGAGAAAAAGAGACCAGTTCTTCGCGAGCATTCGCGTTTTTAAGACTGTGTCGTTAATCAGCACCGGAATACTAATTACGAGAAGTGCAACGTCTCCGACTTGAAACCCGTCTCTACGTTCAATCTTCTCGTAAAAAAAAAAAAAAGCATGACTCATAGATAAGCACTGATGCAATAAAGAAGAAAAAAAAGAGCTCATCCCCGCGTGTCAGTATGTTTGCACTATATACAGCTGTTTTTTTTTTAATTATTTCATTTTATTTCAGTTTTAAACCTATACGCTTGTCTGAGCTTTCAGGTCATGTAGCAGGGCCGTAAAAACGGATCTCCGCTTATACCTTGAGATGGATTATGCAGAACACGCAAGTGTGCGGGCATAGCTCTCTCTCTCTCTCTAAAAAAAGAAAGAAAAAGAAGCGACGCGCCGACGCGTCACAGCAAACCCGACGCATAAGAGCCGATCTCTCTCGACTTTCTACTCGTATAATTATTTCGTCTCTTTGCCTTTAGGGGACACTAAAGAAAACAACGATTTTTCTCATATTTGTAAGTTACTATTTCACAATACCAAAAGCACCACGCTTGCCGCGAGAAGACGTTTGGTTAGCGAGAAAACACGCGAAAAGTAAAATGCGGGTGGCGACGCCACCTTGGAATTCCCGCACCAAATGCCGCGACGTCACAGATTTTGATGGCGTCTACTACGTCCTACCAGAGTGTGGTCCTACATAGCTCCTAATCGGTAAATATGAAGTACATCGTCCTCTGTGGATGCCATGGACTCAATATACCAAGTTTCATGAAGTTCCGTTAAGTGAATGTCACCAAAATACGAAAAATACGCTTTGAAATCCGCGACGTCACGCGCGAAGATTTCGGAGCGAAGTTTAAAAACGAAACTATGACTTCGATTTTTATCCCTCTATTAATAAACATATCCTAGTGATATCAACAATATTAGAGTTCTCAGACTACAATTTATCAATCTAAATTGGTACGTTGTTTCGCTTTCGTGTCTCTTTAATACAAGGGTCTCAAACACGCAGCCCGTGGAGCTTTCGCTAGCGGCCCGGCCTGCACGCGTTAAAACATAACTGTGGAGCAAAAACTGTACTTCAATATCGGCGTCCAGATTTCCAGATGTCTTTCATTCTCGAGATCAGCATCGAGATGTTCCTCGAAACCCTACATCCAATCCCCTTCAGACATGTCCCATATATGAGATATGGGAAAGGCCTGCGAAATGGCAACGCTAGCTGACATTTTGTTCAAACAACAACCCCGCCCCCCGTCCTCGCTCCAACACCTTCTTCCCCATCCCGATACATCAGAAGAATAAATTTCGCGACTGCGGTCCGCTAGCTGAGGTGAACTCGAGACCCCTGCTTTAATATATCTTTCCGTTTCTTTCACTTTTTCTTGCGTCTAGGCTTCTCGCTAAGCAATGCGCATTGCAGAAGCGGCGAAAGCCAACATCCCGTCCGTTTTTCTGGCGGGCACGCCGACTGCAGCGCCGCCCTGGGGGGGAATGGGGGGAGGGCAAGGTCGTCCCGCCGAGACACGCAAAGCGCGAAGACAGATACTGTCACAACCGGTTGCCGTCTTTCGTCATCATCGGCGGCCACGCGAAAAAGACGTGCTTTCGCGAGCGAAGGCAGCCGCGGATATCAGGAGAAAGAAAGAACCTTGCATATAGAACATCCTAGTCGGCAAAAGCGCGGCGTGACGAAATCGAGTGCCACTAATCTGAGATGCGGATCAAGGCTCGTAGCGCACATTGCAAGGACAAACTAGAACGTATATGGGAGTACGCACAGATTATACCGCAGGCCAGGTGGTCGCGAAAACTGAAGGAAAAGAACATGCACGTCGTAAAGTGCTTGTCGCGTGATGTACCAATTCCCATACGGCTTTCAACGAAAACATTTTGTAAAAGATATGTCGCAAGCAATTGTAGTAGACAGGGGAGGGGGTTAAAAACACCCTTTCCCCTAATTTTTCTAAATTTTGCATGTGTATATATACACGCGCGAATATACATAAAGGATGGGCGACCCCCCCCCCCCCCCCCCAAAAAAAAAAAAAAATCTGGCTTCACCTCCGTCCCAAGCCCTTCTTTTGTTTTTATCTCCCTCTTCGTTTCGCTTTGTTGCCTCTCCTGTTCACCATTTTCTTTTCTTTTTTTTTATGTTGCAAACGAGAGACAGCGCTGGTTGAGCCCGTGGTAAAACATATGACACTACGATGGCAAGACAACAGAAGGCAACCGCAATACAGATATAGAACGGCTCGCGCGTCGCCTTCCCGCGTTGGATAATCCTAAACCTGGTGCGACAGATATATTATTTTTTTTTAATTTACGAATAATGTTATACTGTGCCAAATACATGAACATCAATAAACAAACATATACCTACGATAGACGTTATATATAATTCGCCCGGAAATACGCGCACACAGCAGCCGTAAACATCGATATTCCATTACGAGCGTGAGCCTTTTTTGCGCGTTTAAAGCTCGATGGGCAACAAGTGCTCGATTTCTACACCCGCGAGCTACCATCGTAACGTGCAAACCTCACATACAAATCATCCCGGTATAGCTTACGTTCGTTCTCGTAATTTTCTCGAAAAGTGGGCAGACACCAATAGATAAGCAAAGATGTGACAGCAAGCCTTGTAGGTAAATGACGTGTATGTTTTCGCACTACTCTTGTTACTCTCACTAAAGCCCCTTTCATTCTCACTTCCTTCCTTTCGCGCGGAAAACGCCACATAGCTGTCAGCCGACTTCAACGAGAACTTTGTATCTCGCGCAGTAAGTCGCTCATCCGTGCGTTGACGATAAACGTGCGACGCCGTCATCCATAAAGCGTAGCTCTCATGAAGAACCTTCTAGATCTTATCAACATCTTTCTCTTATCAGCGAAGTGTGCGCACTTCGTGTTGCCATGGAAACGCGCAGGCCTGAATTTTCAGCAGAAACGTTAACGTTGTTATATACACAACCAGCATAAAATGAAACACTGACAGGACTCATCACAGCGCCTTTTACGCGTAATCAAAGGTTAAACGAATAATCTTGTCGGAACACGGTGCAATACAACGAGTACTACGGTTTCTCTATCCTGAATTGAGCAACCTGATTATGGCGCACAACGCATCCGAGTAATTTCGGATTTGCTCCCATTAGAGTCGTTCTTCACGCGGATTGTACTATACGTCTCCGAGAAGGCAGCGATGGCACGAGCGACAAGATGCAGAACATGCTGCAGGTGGTTGCCGGCTTATTGGAACGATGGAAAGTGCTGCAGGAAGAGAGAGATGAGCTCGAAAAAAAAGCATTTAAAACTATTTCTTTTCGGCTCGTTTCGATGCGCGAACCATCATTCTCAAGACGGACGCGATCGACCTTTCCAGCTTCAAGCGCTCGGCGACTCAGAAATTATATATACAAGGCTCACTAAATACCAGTTCTGAACACTGGTCGTCTTCTCTCGATCTGCGTTACTGGGGCAAACGGTAACAGTTTTACCACTTCGCGCGGTCGGAATGATTAAATGTGCAAGCGTCAGGGAGACCCCAAGACGCGCTGTCTACGGATGATGAACGCGTCACGCATGCAATCGTCAGGGGCGTCACAAGGCAGGCTGGCGTCTCCGTAGGATCAACTTAAGGATCGCGTCCTTCCTTCTCAACAAAGCCTTTCTTTTTTTTTTTAACACGAAAGTGTTTTATGCCGGGGTCCACCAAGTACATCCGTCACGGATATGACGTTGATAAAATGGACGCCAACGGGTGAGAAAGAAAAAAACCAAGAAAAATATACCCCGCTGGGAATCGAACCCACGACGTTGCGGCCGCGACGGCAAGCGCCCAACGCGCTACCGAGTAAGCTAACTCGGGAGATGCTAGACACGGCGCGAACGCGCCTTATATCTTTCACACATTCTCTTTCGCGGCGGGCGGAGCGGGGCAGTGCCGCCGTCTGTGAGGTGTGAAAAGAAGTAATGATCCACGATCGACACTTACTAGCGCTTCCTCCGAGATTGCACGCGATATCGGAGGTAATGGTTAAAGCGTCTCGATACCAGAGAGGTAGACTGGCCGCGCTGGCGTCGCCGAGGCACGCTTGACACAGTTACGTTCTTTGCCGTTGGCTTCGTGTTAGCGTGCGTCGGCTCATCGGAGTAGTTCAGCGTCCACGTACACCAACGGGATTTCTCCGCGGCCGACTGCTTCAATTGCGAGAGCACCGACTAACAAAACTGCTGCAATATGCGTTGCAGAAAGGACGCGATTTCGACGGGCGAATGTCGTGCCTTGGTGGAGCGAGAGCCGCGCCTGCGAGACAGAGGCCAGCGGGACGCACGTGTTTGCGGCTCAGGCTACGAACCTCTACCTCCCGTGTTGCTGAAGCGCAGTGTGTGTTATGTATGCATGAGCACAGGCGTCGGCTACCCATTAGTAGAAAGCGCACACCGTGCCGTTTCTCTCCTTAATTGGCGACGCTTTGAAGAAGCGCATACCGGGTACCAGTGTTGATTATGAGATTGTTGACATCATCCATAGGCGGGATTCACGATTCGCTGTGTCCAAATATCACATCGTCAGCTACCAGAACGGTTTAATAATGATCATGGGCGTTAGTCGTCGCGATAGAGACATGCTGTCAACATGGGTGCATCCACGTCAAACGGTGCTATAGCTGCCAAACACGAATAGACATTGTACAAGCTCTCATACATCACTACACAATAAGCATTACTTCTGTGAAGACACGTTTAACTTTCGTGTTATACCGATTCCTATGACGGAGGGATCAGCCATGTTTTTTTTTCAAATGTAAACCACCCCACGGGACTTTTCGAGAACAGAAGAAATCAAGGTCTACAATACGGTCACACATGCAGTCACCGGACCAATCGAAAGTGCAGCATCGCCCACACTCACCCTTTCGTGAAGCGATCGCAAGTCGTTGGTGATGATCTGCGGCCTCGGCGGCGGCGGCTCATCGTCAGAGTCGCACTCGTGCTCGAGTTCGGCGTCGATCTCCTGCTCGAACTGCACGAGCAGCGGCGCCAGCATGCCGAGACGAGCTCCCCTTCGAGCAACCTCGAGAAGGCACAGTATGAAGCTGCGTTCGTTCTTGCGCATCACAAGGTCCTCGGTCTCGAACAGCAGGCACTCCTTGATGTCGAGCGCGCGACAGAACGCGATGAAGTTGGAGACGTTATCGCGAGCCTGGAAGGTACCGCGCTGGACGTCGGCGCGGTACACGACGTCTCGATCGGGCAGCTTGAGCGCGGCCAGCCGGCCCTCGCGTCTAGCGGCCTCGAGAACCTTGTTCGCGTGACGGCACAACGTGACGCCGTCGTCTAGAGACTCGAAGAACGTCTCGGGCGTCAGCTTGAGGCCGTACAACGTGTTCATCCACTCGGCCAAGTCTTCCTTCATGGCCCACAGGTACTCCTCGCTCGACTTGAACGGCCGCAACGGCCTGATCTCGAGCCGCACGGCTCCGAGCTCGTAAGCCGCCGAACACATGACGACTTCGAAGTTGGTGGCCGGCTGGCCGCCTCTGTTTAAAACAAACTTCGACCAACACTCACTGCACGTAAGAAGAAGCACGCCCGCACGTCACCACACCACTTCACACCACGGTAAGTCGCCCCCGAGGGCGCCTCTTGGGAAGTCTTCGCGCCGGTGGTCGCGTCGACGTCGAGGCGAAAGCTGCCGTGTTGTGTAGTACGCGCGCCGACACGCCGCTAGAGCACCGCCCCGTCCATCTCACTCGTAGCGCGGCCGCACCGCTTTTCACTCTCGACGCTCGACAAGCAGTCCACACCAACACAGGAGCACGCCAAACGGTTCTCCTGCGGCACTGGGTCACGTGGCCGGCGAGCGAGGGACGAGCGACTCGCGACGCTGGCGGCATCTGTCGGCAGTCACGGGAGACGGGGCGCTGTGGCTTTTTCTTCCTCCACCGGCGATGCGGGACTACCGAGGAAAGGATCAGGATATTGTGACGAGCACCATATACATAAAGAAAGCGCGAATATTTCACAGGTAAAAAGACAGATCCGGGAGAAGAGCCGCGTATGTCTTTTGTACCGCGAAAAGTTCACGCTTTCTTATGTATGTGTTACCTGAATTCAGGGTTTAACGCCCCAAAACCACGATATGGTCATGAGGGACGCCATATAGTCGAGGGCTCCGGAAATTTCGACCACCTGGGTTCCTTTAACGCGCACCTAAATCTAAATACACGGACCTCAGGCATTTTCGTCTCCATAGAAAATGCGGCCGCCGCGGCCGACACTCCATCACCGGACCTTCGGGTCAGCAGTCGAGCACCATAACCACTAGACCACCTTGGCGGGTAATTTAATTGAATTCAATTTTATTTCAGGCATTGCCTGAGGAGACAGAGGCTAAAGGCTTTAATCGCCTGACGTTGGCCTCTGCCCCCCTAAGTTCGCAACACGTGCAATACAGAAAGCAAAACGGCAACGTTAAAAGCTATACACATCTAGAAAATAAATTATGTACAAAGTAAAATGCTAATCCAATGATAGAACGGTGGTGATTATGAAACAAATAACCAAGCAACACATCACATTACGATAATTAGTACTGCGGGCATACACGTAGGAATAATTTGGTAACTGTATATAGAGCTTTGCGATGAAGTATTTTATTGTTATTCGTGTTTTTATTTGCCCTGTTTATGTGTAATCATGTAAAGTGGAACAGCAGAAGCATACAGAGGGTGTCCGATGAAGAGCTACAGGCACGTGCCGATGACACCAAAACTAAATTGCTTAACAATAGGAGATAATTAAGGCTCCGTGTTTTCGGAGTTTATTTTACTTGAAATTCAGAGGCTCTTTTTAGGAGTTCATTTTTCGGGAGGAAATTCGGCGTTTGTCGACGTTTATTTCACGCATATCACCAATTCTCCCAAATTCGGTGTTTAATTTTGCATTATAAGTTGTTGCAATATGTTCTTATTAATTTTATTTCCAATGAAAATGCGTTGCATTGTTGCTGATAATCCTGTTTCTCCATCCTTTATTTTTGCTCACTTCCTGTTCATTTACCATGTTAATAAGGCTGTTGATGCGCACCAGGGGCGTAGCCAGAAATTTTTTTCGGGGGGGGGGGGGGGGTTGAACCATACTTTATGTATGTTCGTGCGTGCGTTTGTATGTGTGCGTGTATATATACGCAAGCAAAACTGAAAAATTTCGGGGGGGGTTTGAACCCCCCCAACCCCCCCCCCCCCTTGGCTACGCCCCTGATGTGCACTGCTGCAAACTCGCCAAAGTGAACTTTTGGGGGGAGCAGGAGCTAGTCGAGCTGCTTTTCAGCTCTTTCTTCCAGCCTCCCTCATCTTCTTGATGAAAAATAAAGGGCCTATTACCGTTATTACTATTCTCAGTACTCCGTTATCTTAGATGAAATGATATCTGAACACGAAAACATGCGAACACACTAAGTGTATTTTAGGTGTCTGAAATGTTTGAACGCACAAACACATATACATACGAGCACCAATACTTGAATACAAAACACCTACGCTTCTTCGTTTAACAACCTTAAAGCTTGTTGTAATAGACGCAAGTATATTTTCAGAGGTTGCTGCCGCTGATGGAGGGGCGCTCCTTTCGATTGATGATTCTTAGCTTTGAAAACACCCTTTGAACGTTGAAAATGCCGTTTTAAAATCGGAGTTTATCGGATAAATCCGAATTGTCAAAAATTTTACCGGCGAATGTTTATCGGATTTTTTCGGATTTATCCGAAAACACGAAGCCCTAGAGATAATACATCGTTTTTGTTGTTTTCCAGTGTTTTTTGTGTGAAATGGGTGCTCTGTCGCCCATGCGCGGGTGGTCATGAGATGGTCCTCGAGGGTATTTATATGTGTTGCGTTATGAATAAGGTTCAGTTGTTTGTAGTTTGCGTTATTCTTGGTGTCTTTTTCGTTTTGTCGTCGTTTAGTGTGCGCGTTTAGATCAGGTACGTAGCTGCACACTTTGCTGATGCGGTGGCTGATGATGATGAACCCTTCGTAACATAGGCGTGCGCAGGGTTCCCCATTGGAGGGGGGGGGGCGAAGGTTCATCGCAGCGCCCCCCACCCTACTAAGTCAATGTACGGGGCAGATTTTGCGCCCCCCCCCTCTTAGGTGATTAGAGGGGGCGCCCCCCCCCCCCCCCCCTGTGCGCACGCCTATGCTTCGTAATGAGTAAGAAGTTTTACACCACACGCTCGTCACGCAATTCGCATGGCGTGACGGCTGGTCCGATTCTACACTTCTGCCACTCACGATCACGTCTGTTAACGTCACTTAATTCTCACCCGACATGACGCTTCTATGGGGTCACCCGCCACGGTGGTATAGAGGTTATGGTGCTCCAGTGCTGACCCGAAGGTCGCGGGATCGAATCCCGGCCGCGGCAGGCGCACTTCGATGGAGGCGGAATGCTAGACGCCCGTGTACTTAGATTTAGGTGCACGTTCAAAGAACCCCAGGTGTTCGAAATTTCCGGAGCCCTCCACTACGGCGTCCCTCATAATCATATCGTGGTTTTGGTGAGCAAGACCCCAGATATTATAATCAGATGCCAGAGAGGCGAGGAGGCAAACAAAAGCCGAAGGGATATTGCATTCCTTCAGCATGCCCTAGCAGCGTTCCTTTGTTGTCCGCATTTCTCATCCCGCAGACGCTTATGCGAACGTCTTTATTTCTGAACATTATACCAACTACCCCAAATCCACGTTGTTTCGTAAACGCGTTATAAACGAAGTTTCGCGCACACGAGATGGAACTCATACAGCTCCGGAAGGAGACGTTGTCGCTCCTCATATGCATCAAGTATTTGCCGGTTGAAAGAACACGAACACGAGGTACTACTACCGGTTCCTCTGTAGTGCCCTTTTTCGCGTTGCACTTGTGGCTGTTCTCATTCCTCGCCTTGAGGCGCGTCTCGTAGGCGGCGAGTGAGATATGGAGGCCGAGGACGGGTCCTCGGCGAAATACCGGTCAAGTGCGTTTCTGCGAATGGTGGCCGAGGTCTGAATGTATACGCTCACCTTGGGCAAAAGGGGCATCACGGGTTCGTGTGAAACGCCGTTCCCGCCCACACCGAGAGATAGCTTGTCATTCTTTCTTTCTGCGCCTCTCGCTTGAGAACACAGCAATGAAAGGAGCGCTTCGCGAGCTGTCTTTCTTTCTTTCTATTCTTCTTTTCTTTTAACCTCTCAGGACCAGAGACAGATGATCGCGTGGCGTGCGAATCGGGTGCGTCCTACATTTATCTCGCCAAGTGTTCCCTCACAGGAGCGCTAAATCGGCGGGCTTTCCAGCCGCATGTGATGTGCCTCGTTTGTAACAAGGAGTTCGATACTCGAGTGGCTTGTCAAGAGGGTGGCTATGGAAAGGGTCGTTCCGGTACTGCACCTACCGGATCCGGCAAGTTTTTTTTTTTTTTCGTCTTCTTTCTTTTTTAGTGGGAGCGATGTCGACCGGGAGTCGAATGCACAACGCTTTCAATTTGCAATAGCTTTTTGCCATTGGCCAAACGGCTTCTCTAATCCAGCGTCACGATTGGTTCAAGCTTTCTCTTACGAACAATTCTACCGTGCTACATCTCTTATCCATACAGTTGCAGTACGAAGCTCGGAGAAAATCTGCACGGATTTCCCAGAAAGACAGCTTCGCAATGTACGAAGTAATCCCGGACCGGGACGAATTTTTTTTATAAACTGGGAGGATTTTTATTCTGAGAAATCCGTCGGCAACGCATTTCAGTCAAATGATTCTGCAATATGGCGGATGTATGTAAATAAATTGAACCTAGTACGCGGCGGAGCACTATCGCACCCTGATAAAGGGACACTGTAAAGAGAGAGAGAGAGAGAGAATAAACGTTTATTAACTATTCCTATTACCGACTAAAGTGGGTGGGGCCCTTCGTCCAGTGCTCCACTGGCTATTGCAGCTCGTAGGGCTTGGTCATGTCTTCCTCGTATTAGTAAATTCCTCTTTCACGATACCTGAAATACCAGGCTTGCTACTAAAATACGCTTTGCAAGCGAGAAAACGCGCAAAAAGAAAATGCGGGTGGCGACGCCGCCTTGGAGTTCCTGCACCAGTCGCCGTGACGTCATAAATTTAGACTGCGTCTACTAGAGCTTACGTAGTTCCTAATAAGTCAAAATGAAGTACATTGCCTTCTGAGGTAGCCAGATAATTAATATACAAAGTTTCAGAAAATTTATTTGACCCAATGTGGCCAAAATACAACAATACACTTTGAAATCCATGACGTCACTATAGGAGATTTCGGCGGGAAATTTAAAAGTGAGACTCTCGACATTGATTTTTCTCATCGACTGACAAAACTATGGTGGTGAAATTAACGACCCTAGAATTTTCAGAGTAAAGTTTATCACTCTAAACTAATTTATTGTTTCACTATAGCGTTCCTTGTAGGTGCTGTTTATCATGGCCGACGTTTTATTTCTCACCGAATAACGTCAAACCTGTGCCCAAAACAGCACCTTCCGAGGATGAGCAGGCACTGTGTGGCTGTCTTCGGAATGTGTTTTCGCGGGTGGAGAACTTGACTGGCATCATTAGCTGAACTTTCAGTGAAATAACCGCACTTGCAATTAGTTCGCTGCAGTATGCACAACGAAATAAATTACGGAAGAATGAACAAATGTTTCAGAGTGGCACTGCTGCAAGCACCTATATGGCAACCGAAGTTATTGGAGTTATGTCACGGGATGTAAGTTCTTCTTCCCAGATCGCACAACGATTCTTTCAAGTGCAGTTTCTTTCCACGGGCTATGTGATAGGAACAGGCTGTCGAACTCCATTGCTTCGTCTGAATTGCCAGCTTCTTTTTTTGAAAAAATATCTCAGTGATGCAGTGTCCCAGGATGTTGTATAGCTTCTTAATACGCTTGTTTGCTGTGCTTCCCAGCAAAGTGCCTTGGCTATCCTCTCAGTGCTTAATTTTTGTTAAATGGCATTTATAGATCGTTTGCAGAGGGAGTACTTTAGTTTTTGAGTATGTACGTTTTCTTCCTCTTCCACCTGTAATAGTCCGAATTTGGGTGACAGTACAATAATATGAATGAATTAAATGAATTAACTTCCCGTTGAGTTAAATTATATGACGACAGGCCGACCGACCCACACGAGAAAAATATCGCGTGAATATACCCGATTGGGATCGTACAACGGATAACCACATTTAAAATATCCATTTAAAACCCAGCAAAACCCACAGCAGTAATGTCTGCCACCGCTGCTTCCCTTTCCCAAATGAAAAAAAGAAGTATGAAAAAAAGCACCCACATTGACAAATGGCAGGCAATCTGACACACGCGTGTTTCACTTGTTTCGGCTGATGTGCGCGCAGCATTCCACAAAGGCGCCTCCACATTCCCAAAGCACAACAATAATACGGCGTGCAGGCTGAAGCACGCGTGCGAGACATTGCAAGGGCGTCGCCCACACGACCGCATGCCTCAGCCATAGCGAAGCCGACGCGAGGACAACGTTTTCTTTCTTTGTTTTCTCGCCTTCCTAAAGCGCGTACGAAACAGGCGTGCACACAGACGTCACTCGAAATTACACCGAATCACGTGTCGAGGTCTCTACCGTGTCAATGTTGTCCCGAAGCGCGCGCGCACACACACACACACACACACACACACACACACACACACACACACACACACACACACACACACACACACACACACACACACACACACACACACACACACACACACACACTCTACAGATCGACCGACACAAGCTCCGGGGGGAGACGGAACCGGGACAAACAAGCGTAGCCTGTCTGATTACACACCACAACCCGAGTCAGGCAAGCACGAAATCCAGAACGCACACACTATATACAAACAGCTAATACCACCGGTCAGACAGACAGACAGATAGATAGATAGATAGATAGATAGATAGATAGATAGATAGATAGATAGATAGATAGATAGATAGATAGATAGATAGATAGATAGATAGATAGATAGATAGATAGATAGATAGATAGATAGATAGATAGATAGATAGATAGAGCGCGCTCATTTAACGCCACAGCCGTCGTGTCGTGAGGACAGGTGTATACCATGCTCGGACATAGCGGTTCTTTCTCGGCGCGCGACAGCGGCCGCGTCATTCTCGGGTACGTCCTTCTCTCCGACCGTGACGAGCTACGCATCACGCGTCGGTTATTATTCTTGTCCGTTCCTCTCCTCCTCCTCGGCAATTTCCCCACCAGTTCACACATGCGTTCACACAGGCGAAAAGCGAAAGACGCGACAGAAGATTACAAAGAATTGCCGTGAGCGCAGACACACACGCGCGTTTTCGCACGGAGCGAAAGCGAAACGCACGAATAAAAATCACCTCCTCTCTTTCCTCCTCCACGCACGGCCGGCGCAGTGATTGCCGCGACGTGAGCAATTCTTCTCTTCTCGAGAGAAAGATGAACAGTGTGTGACAGCAGCCGTTATATAGCAAGCAAGGCACGAGAGGCGTCGTCGTCTTCGACGTCGGGTCATTCGAGTGGCGGCGATTTCACGCCTTTGACGGAACGACGCGGCGCTTTTCGTCGTTCCCTGCGCCAACGTCGTCGCATCGCCAGTCAGCGTCGTGTCCACGCCGTCGCTCAGTCGCTTCAATCCTCCCCGGCTTTCTCTTTTATTTTTTTCGTTTTATTTCGATTTTCGCGCGTCCTCATCCCGACCTCCTTTCCCGGCAAGGACGTCGGAATATTTATTCTCTGACTCACGGAGCGTGCGTGCGTTCCCAGTGTGAAACCACGATGTCGACCGGCCAGCGTAAGCTCGCGCCGCATGCGTACTACATACATACGCAAACAAACACGCAGACACTGAAAGCTGCAAGCGACTGCAATTGTGGGCGATAGAAGACGAGGTCTTTGAGCGATCGCCGAAACTAAAAGGCCGCCGACGTCGTGGCAATCGACTCGGGAATTCCGCGTTGTTTAAGTGACGTGCGTGCTATCGAGAGGGCGCCTCCTTGTGTGCTCCGGTCGGGAGGAACGTCTGTTTGCGTTCCAATCGCTTGACAGACAGATCAGCGCGACCTCATGCCGAGAAGTATACACGAAGAAGAGAAAGCCGCATTTGCATTCAAACTGCGTTTCCGGAGAAGGAACATCGTATACGCACTTGCGGCGGCTTAGGAGAGCGGCTTGGCAGAAAGTGGTGAAGGAAAGCCATAGAGTTTAACGAGACTTTGTCTTCTTTACTGCCCTACATGGGGGGAGAGGAATGTGACAGCAAGAGAGAGAGAGGGAAGACATGAGACAAGATGATTCTCAACCGTGCATGTTAATGAGAACTAACAGACAATCAAGACAAGTAAAGTATACGGGATGTTATTCGCAATTATGATATAAGTGTGAAGAAATTAAGTTGTACGAAAAGACAACTTGCCATCGGCAATTCGGCAGGGATCAAATCTGCAACCTTCGAAGGTCATTCTAAGGTTGCAGGTTCGGTCCCTGCCGGCGGCAAAAATGTCTTTTCGCCCAACTTAATTTCTTCACGCATGTATAGTAATTACCACAAATAACATCCCCTATACGTTCTTGGCTTGATTGTCTGTTAGTTCTCTTAGTTCTCATTAGCGTTGTGTCTAACAAAGAAAAACGAGCCTTAAAATTCCCCTTTCGGCCACTACGCAGGGGGGGGGGGGAGGGTTCAGGTAATCCGTTTAACCAATACCACCAACTTGGTGATGCCAGCGCTTGCCCTAAGTCAAGGATTACGGTCGCCTTCAATTTCCTTTACTGCAGAGCTATTATGACCGAGGTTCGTCGCGCGTCGTAGATATATAATTATCATCATCATCATGAACCTGCACGCGCTCTTTTCGTCCTCTTCTTCACCGCCTTCCTCTTCTTCCTGTTATGCTTCGCTACCAACACACGAGCGACGATTTGTCCGGCGTGGGATGCAGCAAATCTGATGGGTGGCAGAACGAGCACAGAGAGAGAGAGAGAAAGAGAGAGAGAGAAAGAAATAAAGAGAAAGAGAAGTAAAGATAGACAAAGAGAGAAATTCTTGGCGAAAAAATAAATTTCTTGGCGAGGCGAGATTCGAGCCCGTGTCCCCACGATCCGAAGACGAGCGTCGTAACCACTCTGCTATCCTTTTTTTCCCTCTATGGACCACTCGGCTATCCAAGCACGCTAGCAGAGTCCAGCATAGCCTTGTATAACATACTATAGCAAGGTGGTGGGCAAGGGAAGTGAGGGTGAGGAGGACATATATGTGAGGGTGAGGAGGTTGGAGAGGAGGTTAGAGAGGAGGAGGGGAGAACGAGTACACAGAGAGAGAGAGAGAGACAGAAAGAGATAGAAGGAAAGCGAAATAGAAAAATAGACAGAGAGAGAAAGAGAAAGAAAGACATAGAAAGAAAGAGAAAGAAAGAGAATAAAGATAGAAAAAGATATAAAGACAGAGAAAGAAAGGGAAGAAAGAAAAGGACAGAAATACATGACACAAAAAAAGGATAGAAAAAAAAGAGAGAGCAAGCATAGCCATGTGTAGCATGGTATAGCGAGGCGTGGGAAAGTGAGAAGTGAGAGGGTGAAATCCTAGCCAAGCCAGGATCAGCTAGGTGCCCACCAGCTCTGCTGTCACCCAGGGTTGCGCGACTTAGTGCAAGCGGCGCTCATTTTTCTAAATAGTCTATCATTACAGTCTTTCAAACCGTGTCTCAACAGAGCGAAGTTAAAACTTATACTGACTGTCAGCGGTGGCGTTCTGCCGACAAGTAGACCGAGCAACCGATTCTCACGAGGGCTTCTCGAAGCAGCGCACGGCACTTTCGTGGGTGGAAGCGATTCTGGCGCGAACACGATCGGGGGCTGCTGCGGTTTGTGCGCGGGCGGTGGCTCATAGGCGAGGCGTGGGACACCAGCGGCGACTGTTGTTGTTCTTGCGAAACCGAAGTCGGTGACAACAAGCGATTCGAAGACGTCCGAAGGCGTATAGAGACGCGCACCCTTAATTGTACACGGGCAGCTCAGGGACGGGCGGCCGCAGTTTTCCAAGCGACGCAAGCTTATCGAACACCGTCCTGAAGAACCGTGTCATGCGCCTGCTTCAACTGAGAGGTAGTACTTCCTTTCCTTTATGCTGAAAATGTGAAGAAATTGGTGAACACTTCGTTTGCATTCTTCCGGATTCAATGTCGAAAGGGGAGAGAGAGAAAATAAACGTCTTTATTTGAGAAGATATATCTGAGGAGAAGCGTCCTTAGTCAAGGACGCCTTAAGCTCAGGCCGCGTGCTGAGCCCTCGCGACCAGCCTTCGCTCACCGTCGAGGTTGGAGTTATAGACATGTGCGCCGGACCCAAAATCGATGGCGGCGGCGCGCCGCTGTTTCCACCTCCGGGGGCGGCGCGTGAACGGCGCGGGGTTCATTGGACCGGCGGCGGCGCGGGGGGGGGGGGGGGGGAAGCAGTGAATGCGATAAGTACACGCCGTAATGTTACATGAACGAGGGCTAGCAGCTAACTCTTTTTGCTCCGATCTCACTTAACTCTACAAAACAAACGCTGGTGTATGGCAATACGGCCGCTTCCGGGAGAGAAGCGGCTTTCGGTCAGTTTGTCGTATCAGTGGTCCGAGCGCGAAGCAGTGAGATCACAGCGCTCACAGCGCGTAGAAGGTATACGAGCCGTTCGCTGGGGGATGTCTGCCGAAATAGCGCGCGTGCCAGCGCTCTCGACAGCGTCTTTATAGTCAAAGTTCACAGATGCTGCTCGAGTTACGCAGTCCCTCTCCCCAGACATCCCTTCCTGCTCCTTCGCCCAGCAAATGACGGGCGGGGAGTTTCCTTCTGCTTGAGGAGCAATCGACGGCAGGCCTCGCACGCGGGTTGATGTTATTCCGTGTGACGGAGATGGCCAGCTTGTTTCATCTCTGCTTTAGCCATGTTCTTTGCGAACGCTCGCGAGCTTTTACTCGCGGGTAAAACATACAATGCGCGGAGGGATGTTATCGATTTAGAGATTATACGGAACATGACGGTGACGGTGAAAACCTGTCCTGAGTGTCCATACAATTGCTAACGCAATAAAAAATATACAAAAAACCGTCGAAGCGGGCTCGCCTTTTTCCTGGAAAGCTACATCATCTTTGCTGTAAAGAGTGCGCCCGTTGGAAGAATCGTATAATCCGGCGCCTTTTCCATTGGTTTCGTTATCGCATTCAAAACCCATCTTACAGGGGACATCTCCTCGCCACTTATTTCTTCATAAGCACGCGTATAATGTCAGCACTAAGCGTTGAAAATATCATGATTTCGCGCTTATCGGCTGCAGTCTGTTATCTCTGCATGCGCTGTTGCAAACGCACAAAATGGAGCGAAATAATTTAATCGCGCATGATAGTTGTTATAGATAACCAAGAGCGGGTGGGCGGCTACATGACAAAGCAGTATGAGGGACAATACACAACTGTTATTTCTCGTATATGGACCAGTCGAGAGTATGTATACCCTGATGACGTCACGTGAATCACTGTTCTGGCATCACGAAGTGCACCAAAAGACAAGAAACGCCGAGAGAGAACAACGCGCTCGTAGTTTTTGTTTTTTTGTTGTATTTTCAGAGGCTGTTAGGGGCTCTTTATAAAAACAGGGCGTGCAAACACAGACACAGGAGAGTAGTCAAGACATCAGAAACGCCGCTAACAACTGAAATTGAATCACACAGCGGCGGAACCGAAGGTAGACACAAATATTTATCTGCGCATTTTCACGTATACAAGAGGCCATACCTATCAATCAAGTGCGAGTAGTGGTCTACGTGAGAGATAGCCGTTCACTTTCTCGACTTTTCTCTTATGTCTGTGTTTCCACGTCATGTCTTCTTAACATGAATACAACTAGCTCAGCTATATTCTAAGTTTGCCATTCTCTTTACTTCTGTATTTATTTATCGATTTACTCGAGTAAGAATGCAAGGAAAAAGTGTACTAACGCACCGAGATATATATATAGATATTGTCTACTTTATTTATTTATGCACAGTGTACTAGGTCCAAGATTCCAAGAATATGCTATCCAGCGAGTTGGGTCGTCGCCCTTTAAGGCTGGAGGTCGCGGCAGCGTTAAGGTCAGGCAATACTCGTGATATTTCTGGAGAAGAAAAAGATACTACAACTTCTGGGGAGCTATTCTCGATGCGTTCATCCAAAGGAGATGTCCACAGTCCATTTCGGCAGAGCGCATTCAGTGATTCGAAAAAGCGGTGAGCCGTGATGTCACCTCGCTCTTGACCACGTCGCCGCACCGAACCCGCCAGCACATTCATAGCGTAAGAAGAGAGTGGACGAAATGCACAGAAACAGGAACTTTTGAAGTCTAAATTTGCATATTGACACAAGGTGGTTTCAAACTACGCGCCCAGGCCGATCTGTACGCCCTCCCAATTGTTTGTGGCATATGTGCGAAAGAAGGTAAATGTGTGACCGAGAGCGCGTGCCTGCTTGACCCAGGCCAAAACAGCTGCGCGCGAACCACGCGGGACACAACCAGAGGAAAAGAAAGAAGAGGTGGAGCTTTTAGAGCTGGAAGAGGACTCTTCTCCAGAGCTGCTCGGGACTTCCGTTTTAGTTATCTCCTGCTTCCTTCTCGGGCACAAGTTCGCCCAACTCACTATAGTTCATTAAAGTGTGCCTTTTAACTGTGCGTTACAAATCTGGTGGAGGTGCTGGGTAGGATGCCAAGCCCTTCTCGAGTGACCGAACGCAGTCCAGAACCACAGCGACTTGAACCCAGCGAGCTGACGCCTGTTCATCAGCGCTGCAGTCGACGCCTACGTGGTGAGGCTCCTGAGTTTTCACGTTTGTCGGATTCTCTTAGACCCTTAGCGGCTGTGAACGGCGGCGCTACCGACATGACAGCTCAGCTCACACCAGCTAACATCGTAGTGAATCCCCCATTGACGCCGCAGCCTTTTCACGGCGACACCTACGAAGACGCAGAGGATTGGCTAGAACAATTCGAGCGCGTTGCGAAGGCCAACGGATGGGAAGCAGATCGCAGACTGGGACGCGTTTACTTCGCGTTGGAGGATAACGCACGAACGTGGTTTGAAAACCACGAATCTGCCATGCCGTCATGGGATGACTTCCGACGGGAGCTGCTTACCACTTACCCGAGTACAGATCGCAGAGAAAGAGCCGAAGCTGCTCTCCAAGCAAGAAGCCAGCGCAACAACGAGAGCGTGGCCATGTATGTGGAGGACATGTCTCGTCTATTCCGCCGAGCGGACCCAAACATGAGCGAGGACAAGAAGCTGCGTCATTTAATGCGAGGGGTAAAACAGGAACTGTTTGCCGGACTTGTTCGCAGCCCGCCGCGCACCGTCGCTGAGTTTTGTTCCGAGGCGGCTGCAATGGAAAGAACGCTACAACAGCGAGCAAGAATGTATAACCGAGAGATGAACATCGCCTCTTTGGACGCATTGCCAGCAGCCTTCGGAAACAGTATGGAGATGTTGCGTGAGCTGGTACGATCTGTAGTACGAGAAGAGCTACAGAAACAGAGACTTGGCCAGAGCGCTCCAATACTTTCGTCACTGGCCGACGTGATACGCGAGGAGGTCCGACAGGCGGTCCAGGAGCCTCAGACAAACGCACATACAGAAGTGCCACTACAGCGTCAGCAGCCCAGTGTGTCCTATGCCGATGCCCTACTGCGAGGAACTTCCGGACATGCACACGTCGCAGCCACTACTTCGACACATCACCCGATGTATCCAAGCACACTGCAGCCACCACCCGAGAGGAGACTCAGAAAGAGCGATGTCTGGCGCACTCCCAATAGGGTACCCCTTTGTTACCACTGTGGGGAGGCTGGACACATCTACCGCATGTGCCAATATCGCCAGGCAGGACTTCGTGGTTTCCCTGTAAACGCACCGCGACCACGAAATGGTGAGCGCCCCATCGAAATCGAGGAATACCTCTCGAGTCGTCAAAGCTCACGTGGCTTTCAGCAACATCAACCTCGAGCAACGACGACGGGGAGGTATCGGTCGCCAAGCCCCCGCCTTCCAGCAAGCTCTCCAAGACGCCGTTCACCAAGCCCGCGCCGGGAAAGCTAGAGTCAGCGACCTGTGGAGGCAAGGCCGCTGTCGACGCTGACGCAGAAGAACCTCCATCGCCGACGCTGAACGACGACGACAGACTCGGAAACCGGTGTCGTGGTAGCGATGTTGCTTCAGATTTACGCGTGTTTATTGATGGTTACGAAGTCACTGCACTGGTAGATACAGGCGCAGATTATTCAGTAATGTGTAATGAGCTTTCGAAAATGCTGAAGAAAGTGCTGACGCCTTGGAAGGGACCACAAGTTCGCACAGCAGGAGGGCACCTCATCGACCCGACGGGAAGATGCACCGCAAGAATTGGTATACGGGGCTTCACATACGTCGCCAGCCTTATTGTGCTGCCCGAATGCTCAAGAGACTTGATTATCGGCATGGACTTCTTGCAAGCTAACGGCGCTGTAATCAACTTGCGAGAATCTTGCGTCTCATTCTCAACGAGGCACGCTATCGCAACTTTCGACACTGAAGAAGACGTTTATGACCTCTGTATTGCGGATGACGATGTCATGATACCGCCGAGATCAAGCATATCTGTCGCAGTAACCAACAGAGCGTTCAGTGACTTCGAAGGATTTGCCGACAGCAACACCGACCTGATGCTTCAGAAAGGTATCTGCATGCCACGAGGCCTCGTTCAGCTGCGTAGCGGATGTACCAACGTTTTGCTTACAAACTTTGGAAACGAGATACAACACATCGCAAAGGGAACCGTCATCGCCAGTCTGAATGATTTCGTCCAGGTTACGGAGCTGAACACTTCTGAAACCACGACATCTGATTTACAAGATGTGGACTCTGTCCTGGCAGCTATCGACATCGAACCAGGACTACTGCCCCATCAAAAGGAAGAAATAGAGAGACTTGTAAGGGAATTCTCCGCATGCTTCTCGATGTCATCCAAAGTCCGTCGTACACCTATCGCCAAACATCGCATCATTGTCGATGAGTCGGTGAGGCCTATATACCAGCATCCCTACCGTGTGTCACCTAAAGAAAGAGAGGCTATAGGAAGTCAGGTTCAAGAAATGCTCAAGGATGACGTCATTCAGCCGTCAGCAAGTCCCTGGGCCTCACCTGTTGTGCTTGTGAAGAAAAAGGATCAGACCTTGCGTTTCTGCATTGATTACCGGAAACTGAACGCCGTCACTAAACGGGCATGTTTATCCTCTTCCAAGGATTGATGACACTCTGGATAGGCTACGAGATGCGAAGTATTTTTCCTCGCTGGACCTTAAAAGTGGATATTGGCAGATCGAAGTTGACGAAAGAGATCGCGAAAAGACGGCGTTTGTGACACCGGACGGTTTATACGAGTTTAAGGTTCTTCCCTTTGGCCTTTGTTCAGCACCCGCCACCTTCCAGCGAATGATGGACACAGTGCTCTCAGGTCTGAAATGGCAGTCTTGTCTGGTTTATTTGGACGACGTCGTAATCTTCTCTGCTACCTTCGAGCAACACGTGGAAAGGCTGCGGGCTGTGCTCACCGCTATCAAGTCAGCAGATTTGACGATAAAACCTCAGAAATGCCATTTCGGCTTCCGTGAACTCCTTTTCCTCGGCCATGTCATCAGTGCGGAAGGCGTCCGCCCAGATCCTGGGAAGACTGAGGCCGTCGCAAAATTTCCAAAACCAACGGATAAAAAGGCCGTGAGGCGATTTTTAGGTCTTTGTGCCTATTACAGACGATTCGTCAAAAATTTTTCGCGAATCGCTGAACCGCTGACTCGGCTGACAAAAGAAGATGTGCCCTTCGTTTGGCTTAGTGAACAGGAGGATGCCTTCAATGAACTACGGAATTGCCTTCAAAGCCATCCTGTTCTTGCGCATTTTGACGAAGAAGCGGAAACAGACATCCACACAGATGCAAGTAATGCAGGTCTTGGGGCCGTACTTATTCAATGGCAAAATGGACAAGAACGAGTCATTGCGTACGCCAGTCGAACTCTTTCGAAAGCTGAGGTGAACTACTCAGCGACGGAAAAAGAATGCCTCGCTGTGATATGGGCTATCACCAAGTTTCGACCATATTTATACGGCAGGCATTTTCGAGCTATAAGTGACCATCACTCACTTATGCTGGCTGGCCAATCTCAAGGATCCGTGTGGACGGCTTGCAAGATGGAGCCTACGATTACAAGAATACGATATCACAGTCGTATATAAGTGCGGTCGCAAGCACAGTGATGCTGATTGCTTGTCACGTGCTCCGATTGAACCCGCTGCCTCTACTTCCGCCGACGACGGACAGGATTTACCATTCTTGGGGGCTGTGACAACATCGCAGATGGCACATCATCAGCAATCTGACCCGGAACTACTACAATTGAATCAAGTACTACAGGGAGGGTCTGGCGATGTTCCACGAGCCTTCGCCCGCGGCTTGTCGGCGTTCGTTCCTCGCAATAACGTCCTATATAAAAGGAATTTTGAGAAACAATACAGCGACATTCCTGCTTGTCGTCCCTTCACCTCTGCGACCAGAGATTTTGGAGGCTTGCCACGACGATCCATCAGCTGGACACTTAGGAGTAAGCAGAACGTTAGCACGCATCCGCACTAAATACTACTGGCCGAAGTTGCTAAGCTCTGTGCAACACTATGTCAGAACTTGCCGTGACTGCCAAAGACGCAAAACCCCACCGTTGAAACCAGCAGGTCTCCTTCAGCCTATAGAGACACCAGAGGTCCCCATTCGCACAAGTGGGAATGGACTTACTGGGCCCATTTCCTACGTCGTCATCGGGGAAGCGGTGGATCATAGTTGCGACCGACTATCTGACTCGATATGCGGAGACAGCGTCTCTTGTTAGAGGAACGGCCGTTGAAGTGGCCGAATTCTTCGTCACCAACATCGTACTGCGGCATGGCGCTCCTACTGTGCTAATCACGGACCGAGGAACCGCGTTTACGGCTGACCTGATAAAGTCCATCATGAAATTGACGCACACCAGTCATAGGAAAACGACAGCATATCATCCACAAGCAAATGGACTCACAGAACGACTGAACAGAACGTTGGCTGATATGTTGTCGATGTACGTGGACATAGAGCACCGTACATGGGATAAAATATTACCCTATGCAACGTTCGCGTATAGTACCGCAATGCAAGAGACTAACCGAATGGCGCCGTTTCAGCTTGTTTTCGGCCGGACAGTTACCACACCTTTAGATGCTATGCTACCTGTTGATGAGGTGACAGAGAATGAATATGACGTCAGTGACTATATACAAAGAGCTGAAGAAGCAAGACAGCTGGCGCGACATCGTATTCACCAACAACAGAAAGCCGACACGCATCGATATAATCTGCGACGGAGAGACGTCCAGTATGCACCGGGAGACAGAGTATGGGTGTGGATTCCCGTACGGGTACGTGGCCTATCCGAAAAGCTGCTACGCCGCTACTTTGGTCCATACAGAGTGCTCCGCCGTCTTGGCTCCGTGAATTACGAAGTTGTTCCGGAGGGACAGGAAATCTCATCCCGACGGCGGCATCGCACAGAAATTGTGCATGTCGTCAGAATGAAACCTTACTACGACAGGGAATGAACCATCGAGGACACCACACTGCTTGACGGCAACTGCAATCACCAAGAGGTGTTGTAAACGATCGCCTGGAAACCAGTTGCTTCGGCATCGGGACGATGCACTCTCGAAAGGGGGGTAATGACACAAGGTGGTTTCAAACTACGCGCCCAGGCTGATTTGTGCGCCCTCCCAATTGTTTGTGGCATACGTGCGAAAGAAGGTAAATGTGTGGCCGAGAGCGCGTGCCTGCTTGACCCAGGCCAGAACAGCTGCGCGCGACCCGCGCGGGACACAAGTAGAGGAAGAGAAGAAGAAGAGGTGTAGCTTGAGAGCTGGCAAGAGGACTCTTCTCCAGAGCTGCTCAGAGACTTCCGTTTTAGTCATCTCCTGCTTACTTCTCGGGCACAAGTTCGCCCAACTCGCTATAGTTCATTAAAGTGTGTTTTTTTGAACTGTGCGTTAGAGTATGATCAACAAGTCGCTTCCTTCAACTGAACGGTCTCTATTGCAGGAGGTGCTCGCAGGCTAGGCCTCAGTTTTTGACTTTGCCCAAGACGAGACGTCTACCGTTACGCCACCGTCTTCACGTACGCAACACCGCATCTATACAGGCCAAGCACCACCAATACGCCAGAAGCCCTATCGCGTATCGCCTTCCGAAAGGAAAGTCATCGCTGAGCAAGTTGAAGACATGCTAAAGAAGGGCGTCATACAAGAATCGTGTAGTCCGTGGGCAGCTCGTGTCATTCTAGTCAGGAAGAAGGATAATTCATGGAGATTCTGCGTAGACTATCGTCGCCTAAATGCCATTACAAAAAAAGACATCTACCCTTTGCCACGTATAGATGACGCCGTGGATTGCCTGCATTCTGCCTCCTATTTTTCTTCTGTTGACTTGCGTTCTGGGTATTGGCGAATTCCTATGCATCCCCCAGATAAAGCGAAGACGGCCTTCATAACACCAGATGGTATTTTTGAGTTTAACGTTATGCCCTTTGGTTTGTGTAACGCTCCAGCGACATTCGAGAGATTTATGGATACAGTACTCCGTAGACTAAAATGGGAAATTTGCATGTGCTATTTAGATGACGTGATTTTCTACGGAAAGACTTTTCAAGAGCATAACCACAGCTTGTCACTTGTGCTTGAATGCTTACGCGAAGCTGGCCTTGTTTTAAACTCAAAGAAGTGTCATTTTGGAGAACGTCAAGCCCTTGTATTAGGCTTTTTCGTGGATAAAGACGGCGTATGGCCAGACCCACAGAAGACCGCAGTGGTTCGCAACTTTGAGCAACCACGAACAGTGACCTGCGAAGTTTTCTGAGTCTGTGCTCATATTTCTGCCGATTTATTAAGAACTTCGCACAACCTGCCTCCCCACTGACGTCCCTTCTTCATAAAGACACACCGTACTTGTGGGATGATAAATGTGAGTCTGCATTTCAACAGCTGAAGTTTTTATTAACTTCAGGACCCATCCTGAAGCATTTTGATCCTGACGCTTTCACTGAACTTCATACTGATGCTAGTGGCCTAGGTGTTGGTGCTGTGCTGGTCCAACTCTGCAACAGCCGTCAGCACGTCGTAGCATATGCCAGTCGGACACTGACCAGAGCAGAGAAGAACTACACCGTCACCGAGCTCGAGTGCTTAGCAGTCGCCTTCGCCATTCAGAAGTTCCGACCGTATCAACATGGCCGCGAGTTCACAATAGTGACCGATCATCACTCACTATGCTGGCTTGTAGGACTTCGCGACCCGTCTGGCCGGCTGGCTCGTTGTGCGTTGCGCTTCCAAGAGTACAGCTTTTCTGTGACCTATAAGAGCGGACGATATCACACGGATGCCGACTGCTTATCCCGCCTTCCTTCAGTACACACCAATGCTGACGACGATGACATTGATGACTATTTAGTTTCTGTCTTGTCCGACTTCCCAGATACCAGTAGCTTCAAACGTGAGCAACAACACGATCCTACCCTGAAATCCTTGCTCGAAGCTGCACGTAACTCCGCCGACAAGCACTTTACAATTTCAAATGGCTTGCTGTACAAGAGAAACTATTCAGCCGATGGCCTCCCGTTGCTTCTAGTGGTGCCGGAAAGCCTGCGTCAGGTCGTCCTTCGTTCTATGCACGATGACATAACATCCGGTCATCTCGGTTTCACACGTACGCGTGAGAGGTTCTACTGGTCGAAAATGTGGAAGACCACAAAACAGTACGTCGCCAGCTGCGCTATATGTCAGCGCCACAAGCAATCCACCACTGCTCCGGCAGGTTATTTGCAGCCCATCTCACCACCGACATCCCCTTTTGAAAAAAACGCCAGGCCTGCGCTGAAACCGCAGCACAGTCACAGCGAAAGCTGGAAGAGCGGCGTTTCTAGAGCCCGTTGTAAGCTCTCTTGGGGCTACAATACAAGTACACTAGAAAGGTACCCACTACGCCATAAATCACAATTTTTGTGAAGTTGGGAAGCACCTACTAAGCCATTATTTTTCATTCCGCGGAGAAGCGAGGCACCAGCTACACGTCTGTAAGGCATTATGTGAACTTTGTTGACGCGACGACTAATGACGATTAAGAATTATGGCTCAGCTCTTTGTAATGGGTTGGAAGATTTAAACGGCCCATCAGTTATGTAATTTGCATTGGGTGACGCCCAGTCGCTATTTCCCTCTCCCGTCATGCTGTATAACATACGTTGACGTGGGAGAGAGACGGGGGGGGGGGTGAAAAATTTTACTGAGACCCCGGGGAAATGGATCATGCGCTTATGGGCTTCCTTGACAACCAATACAAGTGCACTTGCGAGGAACCCACTACGCTATAAATCATTGTAATTTTACTGAGACCCCGAGGAAATGGATCATGTGCTTATGGGCTTCCTTGGCAACCAATACAAGTGCACTTGCGAGAAGCCCACTACGCTATAAATCATTGTAATTTTTGAGAAGTAGGGTAGCAGGCACTGTGCCATTTTTCGTCATTCTGCGGAGAGCCGTCATACCTGCTAAACGCATGTAAGGCATTATGCGCACTTTGTGATGCTGTGCCTGATGGCGATGAAGAATTATGGCAGAACCCTTTGTAATGGGTTGGAAGCATTCAACAACCTACTCGTTGCGCAATTCGCATTGTGTGACGCCTGGTTACAGAATTCGCGTTGTAAGACGCTTAGTGCTTATTTTACTCTTCTACCACGCTATATTGCATATGCTAGTGTGGTTCCTTCCCGACATGAAGCCTGCATAGGACCTTTTTGCAACGCAGTTTCAAGCACCGGCGTGGCTCACAGGTTGAATAATGGGCTCCCGCGCAGAGGGTCCAGGCTCGAACCTCGTTCCATCCTGGAATTTCTTTCTTATTTAGATTTTTTTTCCTATTTCGAGCGATACTGGTTACGGACACCGGCGGCGGCGGCGGCGGCAGCGGCAGCGGCGGCGGCAGCGGCAGCGGCGGCGGCGGCGGCGGCGGACAACTACGGCGCCAAAAACGGCCGGTGAAATGATCTCATAACAGCTTTCGCTGTAAAAGTCGGCATCTACTTGCTCGGACCCCTTCCTAAGACGCCATCCGGCCACCGATATGTTATAGTGTGCGTAGATTATTTAACTCGTTATACGGAAACGGACGCACTGACATCGGCCACAGCAGCCGCTGTTTCCTCTTTTCTGTTACAACGGTTCATACTGCGTCACGGTGCTCCACGGGTTGTCATCAGTGACCGTGGACGGCAATTTATCGCCGATGTGGTTGAAAAAATTTTGCGCCTCTGTGGCTCCTTTTATCGCCACACCACCCCTTACCATCCGCAAACTAACGGTCTCACTTAGCGAACGAATCGAACTCTTACGAATATGCTATCGATGTACGTTGATGCTGACCACAGGAACTGGGACGCCGTCTTACCGTTTGTTACTTACGCATGTAACACCGCCAAGCATGAAGTTACTGGACATTCGCCTTTTTTTCTGCTTTACGCACGAAACCCACGGAGCTTTCTGGACACCCTCTTACCTTTCTCGCATGAGGAAGATCTGTCCATCGCTCAGACGTTGTGTCGTGCTGAAGAAGCACGTCAACTAGCGCGCCTTCGAACATTGTCTTCTAAAGAACACAGCAAGAGTCGCTACGATGCCAAGCATATCCCCTTAGAGCTTTCTCCTGGCGACTACGTTTGGCTGTGGACTGCTGTTCGTAGAAAAGGATTGTACCGGAAGTTTCTAGCAAACTATTCCCGCCTATTCGTGATAGTCACTCGTCTCAGTGGTGTGAATTATATTGTCGCCCGGGTCACAGCCAATAACCGGCGTTCGCGCGTTACGCAAATTGTTCACGTAGCCCGCCTCAAACAGTGCCATCATAGGCATATTTAACTCGCTCGGCGAGCTTCATCTGCCGCCGGGGGAAATGCAACGAAGATGCGCGAGCGTACGGGGCGCGGAAGAAGAAGAAGGGTAGTGGAGCCGGCGCTTGGATTGTGTGGTTGGGTGAACCGGACTAGGCCTGTCTCAGAAGTACGCTGCTCTTTCCCAATGCCATTTCACCTCATCTGTAAATAAACACAATCACTCGTAACAATATATATATATATATATATATATATATATATATATATATATATATATATATATATATATATATATATATCTATATATATATCTATATATATATATATATATATATATATATATATATATATGTATATATATATATATGTGTGTGTGTGTGTGTGTGTGTGTGTGTGTGTGTGTGTGTGTGTGTGTGTGTGCACACTTCCCCGGTACTCGTATTGTATATGTACAGAGGGAACTGGAAGAAACTAGAAATGCGCGGCGCGCTGCTTTCATCGCGCTGAATTTCGTGGAAAAATAAAGGTGCTAGAGTGATTCTTGATTGTACCATGAATGACTCTACGGATTTTCTATTACCGTTCAGTCTACAACCGCTTGAAAATCAATGCGAAACAGCATAGAATGTAGATGCTGCACCGTTGGCGTCACTTCCATTCCCATAATACGTACCATTCAGGGTTGGCCTATGCTTCCCTAATATAAGGCAACCATATCCCGCAGACTGGAACTGGAATTCTTCAAGGGGTTTACTTAGCACCCTTCCTGCAAAAGCATGCACAAGTCTATGTAAAGAATGATTCCCCATCAGTAGCATCAACGTGCCCGTTACCTACACAAGGTACCAAAAAGGTTTGGCGCCTTGTTTATCTCTATTTCCCACGAACAAACAGACTCTCCCTTTTGTTTACGCTTTAAAAACCACAAATAGCTTTTCAAACCCACGTCACAGCTGTCCATGAAAACCTGCAAGCACTCTAGCACGTTCTTCCGAGAAATTGATGGCCACGACATTGAAATCAGGATCGACCACATACTACAGGAACGAAAAGCGTACGAGTTATTCGTTACACCGAACTTCTCGCTTTGAAAGAAAAATAATGAGACTGTGGGTACATTGAAATGTATACTGTAATTGCTGAAAAATACGCCTCGGAAGGTGCCATGGTTATTGTGACAAGCTATTACACGGATACTCTAGGCGCATGCTTGCTATTGCTGTCGCCGTTAGCTTCCGTATAAAGTGCAGGAGCGGTTGCCCGATTTGAAGCCTATTAACGAAGATAATTTTATGCTACAGAGTCGATCGAAGGCGCCGTCTATGCGCGAAAGAGAATATACATCCTTTTTGTTGGTTTTATTCGAACGGGGTTAGCCAATAGAAACGTAAAGCTCCGCACTTCATTTTCACTAAGCGTACTGCTGATGCCCACACAGTTTTTTGCCGGCTGTATTATTTCGTTACGCCGCATTTCGCGGGCTTGTAGGAACTCTGACGGCGTGGTCAAGCATTATCTCCTGTTTTGATACGATGCTCAGGGACGGAGAGCGCGTAATCATTGACGATCCATGCTTGTAAACAGTCATTACGTCGCTTGGGGGAAATTTCAATGTTGCGCCTTTTTTTCTAAACAGTCAAATGTAAAAGTATTTATGTCAAATGTGAGTTCAGGCATAGGGGTTTTCACTGCAGCTTTGGTAGAATACGAGAAGGCGAACGCATACCGCGCGGCCGTGAGCTGTTCATGTTATGGCATAGTCGGGCGACTGCTGAGGTGCCTGTATACGTGACTGAAGTCCGTCAAGATCACGTTCCCTTCTCCTTCGTGTAATCCAACGATTCCTCTTGCGACGAAAATTCCACTGTCAAGCAGGAGGTGTTGGGCACTCTGGAGGATGCGTTTCATATCTGCAGGTATTTCGGTGCCCAAGGTAATTATGAAGCTGGAGTGAGTCGCAATGGTCATAATGCACGAGAAGGTTGAGGGTCGTATGGAGCCCTGCCCCTTTATTGTTGCTCGTCCCGACGTGGGAGCGGCCTGCTGCGCGCATACGCTTGTCCTAAAGGACCACAATACAGTTTTTCATCCATATATTATAGAGTTCATTCTTTTGTCAGTGACCGCTCCGTTTTGGCTAACGAAATCTATTTCAAGAAAGAAATTACTCCAGTCATGGTGTAGGATTACCAAGCTCGCAGTAGAGTCCGTTTATTGACCGCGACTGTTCTTCGGCTAACTACAGCCGCCAAGGTGCCCGGATTTCGGAGTCTTGCCAGGCAGTGTTAACACTTTTCAACTTCGTGCTACGGCCGCACGATGACGGAGTGTTTGGCTCTGGAGGTCGACCAGAACAATGGCGTTGTGGCCGTCGATAAAAACGTCAAGCTCGCTAGTTGATCCTGTTGTATTACGGTTATGTCGTGGTGTCGGGTCCCGCCTACGTCGGCTTTTTGCGCTTCTGCTACGTAGCGCCGTCACTTCTTTTTTCCGGCGGCGATGTTTCGTCTTCAGTGCTCCGTGTAGCTGTAGGCGTGTTCGTAGAATCTCGATAACGTGAATATTGCAGCGTCGTTGTCGGCGATCTAGCCCTACATGCAGGTTTTGAACAGTGCTTCGACGCTTTCCTTGTGGACTACGCTTGCAAAAGCGGCTATGAAACTACTTGTGAAGTTGTTCAACGATGTCATGGTGGACTCCCTATTCACGAACTATGTCCTCACAGAGTCACAGAAAGAAAAGTAGAAATGGCGCAGCATGTTGAGAACCCCCCCCCCCCCGCTGTAGGGAGCAAACCTTTTCTAAATTTTTTGTAAGCTTTCATCCCGAAACGTCGTTTCGTGAAAAGTTGGCGACTCACTCGGCTGCGACATCGCGGCTATTATAGGTGACACGAGGTACGTCATCGTGGCTGCTGGGCTATGTCGTTGTGGCTTTTGCCTGAATAAACGGAGGTCCATAGGCATTTTGCAATCCTTGTAGCTCGTAGTATCTCGACGAGACGAGTTGGTCTCAGCGTCTTCACGGTCGGATCTTGGCTCACGGCTTGATGAAAGTGTCCGGTATGTGAAGAGACAAACACCTCCGTCTGGTGTCACACAGTTGTGGAGGGAAAGAGCCAAGCATCGACATTGGCACAGACGTAGCCAGAGGGGTTGAAACCCCCCCCCCCCGAAATTTATTGATTTTGCATGTGCATATTGTCACGGGGTCGTGACGTCGACGAAGATAGCAGTCGGCCTTTTCAATATGAAATTGTTTATTTGGCCGAACTTGTAGCCGGGAAACCGAAAGTTAATTTACATCAATACACGCGGTATGCACTGATAGCGGCGAACAGAGCGTCGACCGTCGATCAATTAACAGGCGCGTCGGCTTTTATACAGGCGCTGTCGAACTTTCCAGCGATATCACTGGTGGTGGCGTTATCTCTCGACAAGGCTAGAACATCGTGTGCTGCGCGCTATCTTATCAAAACCATCTACGATCGCGAAGCTTCTCGAACACTGCTTCGCGGACAGCGTCGAGCGTTGATAACCGTCCTTGCTTGTCAAACCCGAATACATCAAAATAAAACTAGAAGTGGGCGTGGCAATATATACACGCACACATACAAACGCACGCATGAACATACAAAAAAATGGTTGAACCACCCCCACCCCCCCCGAAAAACATTTCTCGCTACGCTTCTGGACATTGGTAAGGATTGATCGATTTATTAGGTTAACATACGTCCATGAAAAAAGGAGCACTCAAAGTACAAGCATGTAAGAATAGCAGAACATTGATAGGGTCGAGCACGGCCGTCAATATTGTGATCGTCGGCGAAAGACGTCTCCTTTTAAAAGGGCCAAGAGTCACTATTCCACGTAGTCGTCAAATGACCTCAGCATCGGAGTTGATTGCTCATAAATCGATTGCCGCAAAAGGTTTTTGAATCTGTCGCGAACGGGCTGAGTTGTAGAGTTTTCTCGCGTCTTTAAGTGCTTTCTTCTCTCGTCGCTACGAGTGCGCTGGTAGTTCAGGAGCGCGGCATGACACGGGGGAAGAAGTCGCGTCAGCGGGCATCATGAGCTTGAGCGTGCGTGATGAAATGCGATTGGTCTCTTCCTTGCCATTTTTGTGCCACTGCGCCTCACTCTGTAATGTTAGCACACTATAGAGCACTGCGCCGGTACGTAGCGCCACCCCGTGGCAAGAAGCGCATCTGATCCAAACGCCGCTTTTAGTATGCTACCCGGTGTTCGACGTCTGATATGGGCCTCTGTATGAAAGACGTCTCCTGAGAAAATGGAAACTTCGCGATCCGCTGCAAGCACTCCTTTCCGCGCGCGGAAGCTTGTTATTTCGTTTCCCAAGATAATAAAGCCGCAAGAAAGAAAGAAAGAAAGAAAGAAAGAAAGAAAGAAAGGAAGAAAGAAAGAAAGAAAGAAAGAAAGAAAGAAAGAAAGAAAGAAAGAAAGAAAGAAAGAAAGAAAGAAAGAAAGAAAGAAAGAAAGAAAGAAAGAAAGAAAGAAAGAAAGAAAGAAAGAAAGAAAGAAAGAAAGAAAGAAAGAAAGAAAGGAAGACATATGCAGCTTTATATGGTAATTTGAAGCCCTGGCACTCATGAGACGTTCGTTCACGTTCCCACTTCATGAAAATGACTGCTGGTTCATCTTCGGGGAGCTGTCGGTCGCTTCCGGCGATAACCAGATGTTACCAAGCGGCTCCCTTCTTTGCCCTTCTTTCATTTCCTCCAACTACTCACCTGCCGCCCTACAACCTCTTCGCAGAGACTTCGCGCTATCCTTTTTCTAGGGATTAGCAGCTAAGCCGCAATGTCGACAGATTGTCGCGGTTTTAACGCGATAGCGTTAAAGAGCTCGTATCGCAGAAATTCCGCCGTCGGCGTCGGCACCGTTGGTTGTGAGCGAAAAATCATCATCTTGTCCGTGACCGAAAAATCGAAAAAGCTGCAAATAAAATAAATAATAAAAATGTTGGGTCCGAGTGAGAATCGAACCCGGGCCGTCTGCGTGGCAAGCAGGTGTTCTACCACACAGCCACGTCTCTGCTTGGAGCTGCACTGAAAGTAACTTTGATGCTTCCCAAAAATACGCGTCCTGTATACACGTGTTACAGTACGAGATGTAATACGGCAGTAATATTGCGTGCTACAAGCGTACATTGCCATCGGGCGTCACACCATATCAATATCATAACGACTTGGTGGTTTAAAGACAGCCACCCATTACAAAAGGCGCACACTTTACTGCGTGTATTCCCTTAAGACCACGTAGTGGGTGCATCGCAACTTTGAAAAAGTTTCTGGTTTAAAGCATGCTACCCATTACATAAGGCACACACCTCATTGCGCGCATTCTGTTAAACACTCGTAGTGTTCGAAGTGCGCACTAGGGGCAGGATATTGCTATCGCGTTCAACTCTTAAAGGCGAAGCTTAAGCGTCCCCCAATTTTTGATGCCACGTCTGTCTAATCTGTCTCGGAGATGGCTTGACTACAAAATATTTGGGCGGCTGTGGTCTGGAAGCACAAAACATATGTCGTTTTGTCCAAAAAAACACTCTCGTGCGGACAAAGTTAATGCGTTCGAAACCTCTGTATCGCACTGCTCGGTTGTCCCAAAGACAGCAAAGCGTGAATCCGTAGCCGACACCTCTTGTCTGATGTTTCGTGGGCCGTTGCTTTCGAGAAACGTTTGCAAGGCTTCCAGTTCATATGCTAAGCAATTTTTATATTGGCCTACATCGTTCGCAAGCTCCCATTCACTTCGCTTTGTTATTTTCCTTTCCTTAACTGGTCAACTTTTTTTTGCTATCATAGAAGCGGACAGGCTGTAATTGAGAAAAGCACTGAGTAATTTAATAAGTGTAACGTCATTGGTGTCAAGTCTATAGGAAATCTATTAATCATGGTTCATCCTGACGAAGGCTGACGCACCAGCGCACACGGTAAGACAATGTAAAATCGTTGAAAACTCGCCGAGTTGATAGGTATTCGTTAAGGAAATTTTCCAGCTCACACAGAACAAAGATGTCTGGCATGAAGGCATCGCTTACATGCTTTGAGGTCCTTGTTTGTTGTGTGTGCGCTGATCTTTTTTGTTAATGCTTTTAGGTGCGATATAGGCATGAACTAGTGCGGTGCTCTCCGAAAATGAAGACGGCGAATGGGCGTGAGGCGCTTGCACATGGGGCTCATCAGTCATATTGTTTGGCTGCCGATTCAGTGGTGTAAATATGTATGCAATCAACATCTCGCCTCAGTCATATTTAGCAGAGCTGCTGGGTACAACACACCTCGCAACGGAACTGCGCAGCGGCCGTCGTTTGGAGGATCTCTCTGGAACAGTGGCAGAATATACGGCGTCTGCGTCTGCACCAGGTCTCTGCAGATGAAGCAAATGCCGCATGTACCTACACCTGCGACAATGGTCGTTCTCTATCACCCGCGGACTGCGTGGACTGCGAAAAAAACCGCTTTCGTTACGCCCCATTGTGTCTAGGTCATCAAGGTCATGCCGCATGGACATTACAATGCCCCGGCAAAATTCTGACCCATTATGGACTCCCTGCTCCGGATATATATAATTGGTCCATCTGTTTATGTTACTTAGACGATGTCATCGTCTATTGTCCTACATTTGACAGCCATCTCACACGTCTGTCCGCCGTTCTGGTGTTTTTCGAAACGCCACTCTCCAGCTAAATTCGGCAAAGTGCCGTTTCTGACTGCGGAAACCCACAGAACGGTAACTAAAAGTTTTATTGACTGTCCACTGCGGCTTTTGTGTCACTTTTCTGCATAATTTTACGTCCGATGTTTCATTCTCGCTTTTCTTCATTTCCTTAAATATTCCAAACGCATCAGCCTCTTACATCGAATTACTTATCTTTGTAGTAAGTATGAGAACTATGACGCCTATTCATGCTCGTAAACACAAC